>NC_061117.1:31875996-32123561 GCF_002878395.1 Capsicum annuum | reverse complement strand
ATTCAACAACTAAATTCGATCATTCATTGATCTAGGATTTCAGAAAATAATTGAATAAAATTCAAATCGAAATTTGTTTAAATTATGTTCATAATTGAAATTCTACAAAGCTTCACAATTTGTTCAAAAAATACATTAAAATAAAATTTGTTTAAAGTAAAATACAAACACAATAAAAGTTTCCAACCAAATACAGAAACTACTGAATCGAACAGAAGTAAAACACGTATAACATATATTTTCACATATACAGTTATATTCTGAAATTCCGACAATCAAACCAAAAATACATATGCAGTGTTAACATTAAGCATAGCAAAAATACATATGCATTTTTAACATTAAACACAAAAAAATACATCTGGGAGCATACCTAATTTGTATTTTGATATGTGTCAATAGAATTTCATCACATTCAACAGCTGAATTCGATCATTCATTGATCTAGGATTTCAGAAAATAATCGAATAAAATTTAAATCAAATTTGTTTAAATTATGTTCATAATCGAAATTCTAGAAAGCTTTACAATTTGTTCAATTGTTAAACCGATCAAAATAACAACAAACGATCATCAAATAAATAGTCGAACAGTGAAATTTTAATACCTAAAACAACTTCTAAACTGAAATTTGGCAACAAATAGTTGAATTCTGAAGATTTTTGTTATATATGTTGAATTTACTCCTTCATTGCTTATAACTCAAAATTCGTTTAGAAATTTTTCATACAAAATTTAGCGACAACAACAAAAAACTAGATAGGAGCATCAGTAAATAAATCTACAATGCATCACAAATTGAGTAATTGAAAAAAACGATCGACAAAAATAAAATATACAAAAAAAAAAATACGGTAATACCTGAAACAACACTTAAGCACTAATTCGTAGAAGATAATTGAATTTCAAAGTGTTATCGAGAACAAGGTAATGTTGATAGTTGAACTTTACGAATTTTTTTTTGAACATCAACAAGTACAATTGAATTTGATTGTTCAATTATAGCGAATTTGAAGCTTTAACAAAAATTTGAATTGATTTTTTTTAAGGATCATGCGTTTAGTGACTGGTAAATTGAATTGAATTTTATTTTTTTTGAAGAAGAATCACACATATAGCGAGTGGATAATACAATTTCTTTTTTTGAATTTGAATAGGGTTGTTGGAAATTAACGGAAAAAGGGTGATTAGTGAGCTTTTAATGGGATTGTAATCTTTAATTGTTAATTTATGAAATTATTACCATATTTAAATCAGATAATTAATGCAGTAAAAACAATTGTATTTGTATTTTTATAGCAACACTTTGCAAAAATATATATAAAAAGTTGCTATAATATGCAATTATGAAAGTGTTGCTATGAATCTCATAATTAAGGGCTAATTATGCTATTTTTGAATTTTGCCCAACAATATATCCATGATCCAACATAATATAAATTTGCTCATTCCATGACTACAAAAGTAATCAAAGAGCTCTTTCGTCAACAATAGACAGAAGTACCTTGAAAAATATTTTAGAGTTCATGTCTTCTCACGAAGTCTCATCAATTTGTCATTCCACAGAGGTGTAACCTGAAAATACTGGTGATATATCAACAAATCAATTAAAGGAGAACTACAACATCTTACAATAAAATAATCACAGAATTAGTTTGACGTACCTGCATCATTGGACCTCTCCTCATTCACTGCTAGGTTCGTATTTCTCAACACACTAAGTTCTTCAGAAAATAAAATCGGGGCCATCTGATGCACTGCACCATACAGGATTAAGCTTCAATTTGGAAGAAGTCCAAAGAAATGCACATATAAGAGAAAAGATACCAACCTATCTAATAATATGTCATCTGTGGACTTATTTCTGCTAGATTTGTCCATTCCATAGCCATGATAAATTGGTTACTTTTGCGATGCTAAATTAGTACTTTTCACCCTACATGACAACCATTTTGGTCTCTAAAACTGTTCAGAGTGTCATTGTGAATGGCAAGCTGCAGTAGAAGTTTAGATGACAAAGTGAACCTAGAAAGCATGCATTGAAAAAAACTAATCTTAGTTTCTGTTTCATAAAACCATCTATGGTTGAAAATATGGCAGGGAAAAACAACTGATGATTCGATGACGACTTCAACACTGTAAGTTATTTATATTGCATTTAGAACCCCTTTGCATTATAATAAATGGTTTGCGAGCTGAACAGAGTATGTTTCTTTGTGAAGGACTATGCAGCATAGTTTAACTCCAAAAGGAGTGCACCGAAATAAAGGGATCAAAGTTGAAGGTTCAGAATCTGGGGTAGAGGGACATCAGGGCAAGCGGGCAACATTTTGTCCTCATCCTTTGAGAATGTACCAGGTGGTATGTATGCACGCTTAACAATCTGTGAAGTTGATCTCGTTTCGAAAGCCAACCCAAGAACAATACAATTGACTATTAAAGAGAATTGGTAAATTTTATCAAGCTCAAGAACTATACAA
This sequence comes from Capsicum annuum, assembly GCF_002878395.1. Lineage (NCBI taxonomy): Eukaryota > Viridiplantae > Streptophyta > Magnoliopsida > Solanales > Solanaceae > Capsicum > Capsicum annuum. The sequence continues at coordinate 32,121,081 of NC_061117.1, read as the reverse complement.
TGTTTATTACAGAGAAGAACACAAACATATTATACTAACACTATGTAACTCCATCTGTACAAAAAGTTAGAAGCACTATCAGATTGATAGATACATATTCAGAATGAAGCAACAGAGTCTTATGAATTCAAACCACAATTACTGCAAGTCTTCTGTTACTCATCAGGTATTTTCATGGTATCATTTATTTTAGAAAAGATGCATTTACTAACTCCCCAAACCCCATTTTGTGGAAATACACTGGGTATGTTGTTGTATTCATGTACTAACTCTAATGCAAAAAGAAAGAATGAATGCTCCTAAAAGTACCAGATTTGCATATATAAAGAGATGAAAGTAAGTAATTTTGCATCATACATTGGCCGTAGGGAATATAATCAAGATGATATAATCTCTGTAGCATTAAAAAAATATAGACAAGGTTGCCTCCCATTCTTTTGCTAGAGAGAAAGGAAGAATGAATGCTCCTAAAAGTACCAGCTTTGCATATATAAAGAGATGAAAGTAAGTAATTTTGCATCATTCGTTGACCGTAGGGAATATAATCAAGATGATATAATATAATGTCCATAACATCAAAAAAATATAGACAAGGCTGTCTTCCCATTCTTTTGCTAGAGAAAATCTAGCTGAAAAAAGTTTCATCCAAGAAATTAGTTAGATTTGGGACAAACAGCCAAAATTTACCTTATAAACAAAAGCAAAGATTCTGGCAACTCATCCATATATAAATATCATTTTTTATCATGAGTTTACTCATAATTGAGCAGGAAAGAACCAACCATATTAACAATCATGTATATTGCCTGGTTTCATCATCATTGGTAAAGACCATTTACAATGAAGAGATTGAAGATTAGATAAAGGTCAAACAAAAATATCGCTAAACTATTATTTAAATGTCAACGAAAGCAAAATATAAAACGAATCAAATAAGAGTAACATGAATCTAACCTTTTTGTGAATGTGATCTTTTAGTGCTTTCTGTTCATGAATGAGGACATTCTGCAGATTCTCCAAGAATTGATCATGTCTTTTGCTAGAGAGAAAGGAAGAATGAATGCTCCTAAAAGTACCAGTTTTGCATATATAAAGAGATGAAAGTAAGTAATTTGCATCATTCGTTGACCGTAAGGAATATAATCAAGATGATATAATGTCTATAGCATCAAAAAAATATAGACAAGGCTGTCTTCCCATTCTTTTGCTAGAGAAAATATAGCTGGAAGAAGTTTCATCCAAGAAATTAGTTAGATTTGGGACAAACAGCCAAAATTTACCTTATAAACAAAAGCAAAGATTCAGGCATCTTATCCATATATAAATACCATTTTTTTTATCCTGAGTTTACTCATAATTGAGTAGGAAAGAACCAATCATATTAACAATCATATATATTGCCTAGTTTCACCATCATTGGTAAAGACCATTTACAATGAAGAGATTGAAGATTAGATAAAGCTCAAACAAAAATATCTCTAAACTATCATTTAAATGTCAACGAAAGCAACATATAAAACGAATCAAATAAGAGTAACATGAATCTAACTTTTTTATGAATGTGATCTTTTAGTGCTTTCTGTTCATGAATGAGGACATTCTGCAGATTCTCCAAGAATTGATCATGTGTAAACTGAAGCTTTACCCTGTATAATTATACTAAAATAAGAAAATGCATAAATTAGACTTGTTCAAAAGCTGTATGATCATACATGTCAGACAAATCTGTAAAAGTTAATAATTCGCTCTCAAAAGTAAAATGATAAAAAATATTCCTTTCAGCTTTTCTGATAAAAGGCATGTGCATCATGAACTTCCCACAATGATGATGCAACATTGATTTCAAGCACACTCTTTTTCTTGGGTCCTCCGAATTAAATAAGTCGAGCAGTTTCAATATGAAAAAATGATCTACATATTTCTTGGCAACCTTTTGCATCAAGATAGACTTGACAGATAATGCTACGGAACAAGTTGTACATAAATTGTAAATGACACCAAACAGGATATTGTGCTTAAAATCACACGTTAAAATGCATCATTTATGTTTTGAACAATGACATTAAAGAACAAAGGTAATGTGAAGTTTCGAGACAGTGGACTATCTAAGTACAAATATCATATCCAAAGAAAGCTTCTATCTGATGGACCTTAACAAATGGAAGTAAGTACTCGAGAAAACGGAAAACATAGGATATTGCTCAAATAAGGTGAATCACAGTTTCTTTTTCAAAGTACCCGACCAGTTGGCTGCAAAAGTATCCTCTGCTTTTATCACAGTTAAATACCTAAATCTTTCTTCATCATCTGAAAAGCAAGAAATATATTGACATGTTTAAAGAATGAAAGAACAATGTTTGAAATTTATCAAATTTCAGAACATTATCAAACCATGGCTGAGAACTATGGTAAACAACTTGTCCGACTTCACTACCAGTCTCCTACCATGTTTCTCTTCTCACAGCCTCTTCCAAACTTTCTTCTGGATACTAATAAATTTAGATAGGAATTAATGCGACGTTTGCAAGAGTCCCAAAGGCGAGAAGGAAAGGTGGAAAGTTCTGTCGAAGTACTTGAAATACTGGGTGAAAAAGTTCAGCATGACATCAAGGAGGCTAGGGATCAAGCACAATATTGGCTGAGTAGGTTGAGTGAGCTTCTGTAGCACACAGCTGTTTTATCCCTACTACTTTCTCTGAACTCTATGACAGTTATCTACATAGCTTATTTATGTTGAAGACATTTTAAAAATTTTGAATGATCATCATGGGAATCGCACATGGTTGAATCTTGTTTTGTACATGATGGTAACATTTAACTCTTTCTGTGAACTTTAGCATTTTTTGCAGTATCAAGTTTTAGCAAAAACTAATCTCAACATCACTAATGCACCATATACAGTATTATTTTTATACACTCTCCAAAATGACATGTAACTATTTGCAGTTGTCCAGTGGGTCCACATCGAGTGTTGTCATCAGTTGCTTACAACTCTTTCATAATTATTACTATGAAGTTTTTTTTTTTTTTTTTTGAGATATGCAGTCAAACAAATACACTTCTTAACTGCTTGGTTTGGCTTTTCTAGCTTCTTCGATTGATTACAGTGGCAGGCTGTTGATCTCTTGTCCTCCACAATCCAGAAGTGCAGATCACATCACCTTTTTGGCTCAACTCATGTTATCCTTAATCATCTGTCTAATAACTTTCAACATATGAAACTAAGCAAATTTTCTTAAAATGTGGCATTAAACAGTCCCTAGACTCAAACTAATAGTAAATGACATGGATAAGTGGTAAAAATTTCCATTTTCAGTGTTAAATTAGCCCATAAAAGATATGATGCGATCACTTTTTCAAGTTCGGATAGGTCACGATCTGGTCAATTATTAACTCAATTCATTTTGAGCCCCGGCCCAACTCAACGTATCTAATAGTTGAGGGGTCATTTGCAGAAATGACCTTATTTCACAGTTGTCTTTAATTTTTATTTTCAAAATTGATGGTTTTTATTTTCAAAATTGATGGTGTTTAATTTTTTTTCTTCACAGTTGTCTTTAATGTCATATGTGGACTTAATTCTGCTAGATTTGTCCATTCCATAGCCTATTATTATTGCATCAGTCTATTCATGCTATTTTTACATCATAAGATACAATTACCTTTAGAGTATTTATTGTAATCAACTCCGATGAGTCAATTTTCCCAGCATTTATCAGCTTTGCAATCTTTCGCAACCCAACTGGTTGCATGGAGCACATAAACAAAAACAAGGAACAACTAATCAAAGATTTCCACTAACATTACTCTGAAGTTTTTGAGCCATCAGTGGTTTACATAGCCAAACAAATATTAGTAACGTATTTGCCATATATCATCTAAAAAAGAAGAATTTTTAGTAACAAAATATGTGCCTCCTCCTAACGTGATAATTGATGGCACCTGTATGGTGCAAACAATATATTTACGTAGACGTTGTACTAATATTTGTAGACCCTTAAGCTTCTATTCACAAAGTAACGATCCCAAATGGCACAGGGTGAAGGAAGTTAGCTTGAAAGTGGAGCAATAATTAATCATAGGACTATCACTGACTTCTCTTTTCAATATAAAATGTTAAGACCTCTTTGGAAAACCTCAGCCAGTTCTAGGAAAGAAAATATTAAACAGTCATTACTTTCTGGTGATGTCTTGTGGTGCTCTCAATTTCTAACCGCAGTTTTCATTGCCCTAACATAATGTGTGGGGAAAGATTTATAGACAAAACCTTACTCAATTCAAAGCAATTGTCTCAAATCAAGATATATGATATGTGCATGTGCTTAATCCTTATTTAGTTAATCGCCTATATCCGCACCCCCTACAAATGGTATTAGAGCCCAGTAATTTAAAAAATACAGAAGTGAGTATGTTAGAGTTATCATCAGAATTTACCTATAAATTATTAAATTAATTATGAGAAGATCATTTAAAAATAGAGAAGCTTTTAGAAAAATTAAAGAATCTTTAATTAGTAATTATTCAGAATATATAAGTCTAAATAAAACAAAAGAAAACCCACAAAGATTAGCCTACTTAATTACATTAATATCTAGTATTGAATCAAAATTAATAATCCATTTAAAATCTAGGAGAATGAAACACATACTACCTAATTATAATAAAATTAGATTTAGATATCCGCCAAGATATTATAAATGAATAAAGTACAACAATACAAAGAATTAAAACAAATTATTTCTGAAAAACGTACAGAATTAAAAATAAGAATAAAAAGACTACATTATAATATATTTGCCGGAGTTAGTAAAAACTCAATAGATACACAAAAAGATGAAATATTAAAATTAGAATCACAAATAGATAGTTTAGAATATATATATATCAACATGAACTATTCACAATAAAATGAACAAAGAAGAATTTATAATAGATGAAAAAATATATGAAAACCACGAAGGATTAAAAATAAAAATAGTATTTTCTAATCTAGGAAGAAGATATAAGAAAATAGGTGAACATTTATATCTAATGTTAGAAAAAGAAGAATTAAAATTAGAAGATAAATTGACAGCAATGGTAAGAATAGAAAAAGAAAATGAAGAGATAGGCAGGAAAAAGGAAATAGAAAGAATAAAACAACAAACTACAGAAGAAATACGAAAAATAGAAGAAACTAAAAATAGTAGGATTGCTGAATTAAAAAAAGAACTACAAATGTTAAAAGATTTGTATGAACAAAGACAAAAGGAAAAAGAAGAAAAAGATAGAGAACAAAAATTACTGAACGAGATAAATCAATTTAAGAAAAAGTTGGAAATAAAAAACAAAGAATTAGAAATAAATAATATAGATGTTGAAGAAACAGATAATTATGATTCAGAAGATAGTAAAACATATACAGAAATATTAACAAATACAAAAAATTTAGAAATCAATGAAAAACAAAAAGAAATTAATGAGGAAAACTTAGGAAGTACCTACACAGAAATAAATACTCTTGATAAAAAAGAAGATGAAAATATAATACCTAAAACAGCAGAAATAAGAAAACCCACATATTATAAGAATAAGTTTAAAAAGCATAATGAATATGACAAATGGACACCAAAACAGATAGTTAATAAAAATTATAACTTTTTAGACCTAGACTGTGTAATAGATACAGAAAAACAATACAATTATGGATAGGATAGATGACAAAACAATTATTAGATAATAATATAAACATAACAGATGCATCGGAATATATAGAAAGAACACTAATAGGATCAGTAAAACTATGGTTTTCAAATTTAACTGAAAATAGCAAGAAAGTATTAAGAACTAATAAACCTATAGAAGGAACATCATCGACAACAACTAAACTAACACCTATAGAACTATTAAAAAAATATGAAACAGCTATAAAAGATGAATTTGGTAGTACGACAACAATCGAAGAAGAACAAGATGAAGAAAAAGATACAAATAGGAATTTAATGTTAAAATTAGCAATATGTAATATGTGTTATATAGATGAATATACTTGCGCATTTAAAGAATATTATTATAAAGGAGCATATAGTATAGAAGAAAGTAAAGAGATAAGAAAATTATATTTTAATAAATTACCTGAGCCATTTAGTTCAAAAATAATAAAAAGTTGGGAAGAAGCAAAAATAGTAGATACGTTAGGAGCAAGAATAAAATTTTTACAATAATGGTATAGAAACTTATGTGAAAAATATAGAGAAGAATTAAAAATGGAAAAAACATTGATAAGAAATTTAGCATGTTGCAAAAATAAAATAGCACCCCAATTTGGATGTGAAGAAAGATATTATAAGAAAAGAAAAAGACATAAGAAATATAAGAAATATAAAAAATCAAAATATAAATATAAGAAACCGAGAAAAAGATATTATGTAAAAAATTATAAATACAAAAGACCATATAGAAAGAAGAAATCCATAAAAGAATGTACTTGTTATAATTGTGGAAAGTTAGGACATTTAGCTAGAGATTGTAAATTACCTAAAAATCCAAAAAATAAACAAATATCAGAAATAAAAATAGATAATACAGAATATATGCAGATAGATTATATAGATTATGAATTAGAAAGTGAGGATAGTATATATGAAATTTCAGAAATTTCAGAAAACAAAATAGTTAATGAAATAGATAGTGAAATAGATGAATCAAATGACTGAAGAAGATATAAAAATAATAACAAAGGAAGAATATTTAAATGATGAAGGAACGGAACAAAAAATAATATTTGACAGTAACGTATTTGATGAAATAAAAGGAAAAGAATTAGATTTAAGTGTAGAAAAGATATTTAAAATACCAACAATAAAAAATATGTTTACTAGAAAAAAGGACGAATATTATGTAGTATGCCAAAAAGAACATGTAATAGACTGCAGATATGCAAAAGGCAAAGCTAGTATACCACTAGTAACAAAAAGAATAATTAATAAAGAGATAAATGATATAAAAAGTAAAGGAGATCCAATAAAATATGTACACCTTGGAGGTACAGAGATGTTTTAGAGAAGGAATAGATACACCAATAGAATTATATTTAGCAGATGATAGAATTATAAAACCTATAGAAAAAAATATAATAACTGCCGTAAAAGGAAATCTAATATATAAAAAATTCAAATTTATAACAAGTGCAAATTATTCAGTAGCGGTAACAGATAAAAATATAGATAAATCACTCATATTATATTGGAAAATATCAGGAATAGAATTAACCCCAGAAAGTAAAATATTTACAGCAAGATGCAAAAATTTATATGTATTAACAACAAAACATAAAATAACAGAAAAAAATAAGATTAACAAGATACGAATAGAAAGCCCATTCGAACAAATTGTAAAAACAATAGATTATAATGATTATAGCTATAGAGACATAGATATAAAAGAAAATTTAGAAATAGTAAATGATAGAATAAGTACAACGAAAAGAATAGCTGATGAAAAACCAGAATCATCAAGCTCATAAAAAAGAACAAGTTATGAAATAAATTCAATAAGTAATTTAAACCAATATTACATAACAGGAAAAATAAATGAAAAAGAATATTTAATACTCTTAAATATAGGACAAGAAGAAAATTATATAGCAAAATATCTAGTAAAAAATGAAGAAATAAAGACTGATAATGATATGTGCCCAGATCTACCAAGAAGTTTAATAAATAGTAAAAATATAGCAGAAAAAGAAATAATAATAGGAGTTAGAAAAATAAAAATAGAATTTGAAATAAAGGAAGAAATGCAAAAAGCAGATATAATATTAGGAATAAAATGGTTAGAACAAGTAAAACCATATAATATAGAACATACACAATTAACCTTAACATATAACAAAGAGAAGTTATTCTTAAGAAGAGCCTTAACATAAAATGAAAATATATGTATTAATGAAGATAGTAGTAGAAGGATATTACAGTAGATATTATACGTCTATGATAGATACAGGAGCAGAAGCTAATTTATTTAGATATAATTGCTTAGCAGAAAGTAAATGGGATAAATTAAAAACACCAATAATAGTTAAAGGATTTAATAATGAAGGAAGCTTAATTACTTATAAAGCTAGGAATGTAAAAATACAAGTATGGGATAAGATATTAACAATAGAAGAAATTTATAATTATGAACTAACATCAAAAGATATACTTTTAGGAATGCTGTTCTTAGATAAATTATACCCACATATAATAACTAGAACAGACTGGTGGTTTACAACACCATGTAAACAGAAAGTAAGAGCAAAAAGAGTTAATAATAAAATAAGAAAGCAAACTGATTGGATAAAAGAAAGTGAAAAAATTACACAAAAGTTAGAAAATATAAAAAATACTGAAGATACAATAGAACTAGTAGTATTTTCGATAAATAATACTGAAATAACTATATTTTCAATAAATAAAATAGAAATAATTAAGAAAAAATTAGAACAATTATATAGTGAAGATCCATTAAAAGGATGGGAAAAACATAAAACTACTATAAAAATTGAATTAATAAATAAAAATAGTATAATAACCCAAAAACCATTAACATACAATTTTGACGATTTAAAAAAATTTAAATTGCATATAGATGAATTATTAGAAAAACAATATATACAAAAAAGTAATAGTAAACATAATAGTCCAGCATTTATAGTAAATAAACATAGTGAACAAAAAAGAGGAAAAAGTAGGATGGTTATTGACTATACAAATTTAAATGCAAAAACTATAACATATAATTATCCAATACCAAATAAGATATTAAAAATAAGGCAAATACAAGGATATAATTATTTTAGCAAATTCGATTGTAAATCAGGATTTTACCATCTAAAGTTAGAAGAAGAATCTAAAGAATTAACCGCATTTACGGTACCACAAGGATTTTATGAATGGAACGTATTACCATTTGGATATAAAAATGCACCAGGTAGATATCAACATTTTATGGATAGTATTTTAAACAACTACCTAATTGTATAGTATACATAGATGATATACTATTATATACAAAAACTAAAGAAGAACACATCGAAAATTATTAGAACAGTTTACAGATATAATAGAAAAATCAGGAATAAGTTTAAGTGAGAAGAAAGCAGAAATTATGAAAAATCAGATAGAATTTTTGGGAATACAAATAGATAAAAGTGGAGTAAAAATGCAAAAACATATAGTACAAAAAATAATAAATTCGAAAGAAGAATTAGATACAAAAAAGAAATTATAATCATTTTTAGGATTAGTAAACCAAGTAAGAGAATATATTCCAAAATTAGCAGAAACTTTAAAACCACTACAGAAAAAATTAAAAAAAGATGTAGAATATAACTATAATGAAGAAGATAAAAAACAAGTTCAAAAAATAAAATTACTTTGTAAAGAATTATCAAAATTACAATTTCCAGATGAAAATAGAAAATTTATATATATAGTAGAAGCAGATGCTAGTGAATATAGTTATGGAGGAGTACTTAAATATGGATATGAAGCAGAAAAAATAGAACACCATTGTAGATACTACTCAGGTACATTCAATGAGACAGAAATAAAATGGGAAATAAATAGGAAAGAATTATGTTCATTATATAAATGTTTGTTAGCATTTGAGCCATATATTGTGTATAACAAATTTATTGTACGAACAGATAATACACAGGTACGCTGGTGGTTAACAAAGAAAATACAAAATTCAGTTACAACAAAAGAGATTCGGAGACTAGTCTTGAATATATTAAATTTCACATTTACAATTGAAGTGATCAGTACTAACAAAAATGTTATTGCAGATTACATATCAAGACAAAGCTACACAGACTGAAATAATAGAAGAAGATACTCTAGAAAAAATACTTAACACCCTAACTACGCTTTCAATGAAAGTGGACAGTATGGGTAATGAGATAGAAAAGCTAAAGACTAATGAAGATAAACTGAAGTCTATAGCTACAAATCAGCTAACTCAGCAGTGTGCAGAGCTATGTCGATCGGAAGACATTAAAGTTCCAGAGCTAGAAGGAGACGTTGGACACTCCATAAAACCCATAACATTTATCAATCTACTTCTGCAGGTACAAACAAAGGATTTAATCGACCAAGATACCAGAATGTGAATATGAATAAAATATTGGAAAAACCATTTACCCCAAAAACACAAAAAGACCACTTGTTCATACCCCCACAAGTTACCACATACCAAGATAGCCTAATCCAAGACAAAAAAGTATACAACTACACAGCCCAGAAATACATAGAAAATATCTACAGAGTACAAACTTTTCTAAACCATAACCCCAGAGCTACAAATATCAAAGAACCAAACACCAACTATATAACCCAAAAATTACAAAGATATAACAAACTAATTGCACTACCCAAAACTAACCCAAGCCTAGTAAAGACTTGTTTTGACTATGGACTATTAAACACCATATACACCCAAGACGGAGAAGAATTAACAGCTATGGAAGAATTACACAAGATATTCACCACCTACAAAAGGATAACGAAAGGAAATCTATTTTACATAAAGTGTTATACTGCACCAGCAGAGATACTATATGACGAAATAAAACCAGTTATACAAGTTGTAAAAATAGGAGTAACTAGAGATATGATCATACCAGAAGATATTACACAGCAACCGGAGATACCCAGAATCGAGATACCCGACTTCTACGCAAATAAACGACTTATTGGACTAGCTACGATTATCCAAGAACTAGCAAATAATTATACTAATGGAAACCCAATATGGAGCTATTATTCGAGAGATCATCAAATGATTTACTCTAATTCAAAAGAGCTACGACAAGCAGATATGGAAGATGTCAGACAATGGATAATGACATTACTTAACCCAGAAAAATAATCTACCGCAAGAGCAATTAAAAAAGGATTTATTTTAGAAGGACTACTGACAAGATATTGTAAAATAATTAGATACAAATATCCAGATCACCAATGTTCAAGATGTAATGGAGAAGATAACATTATTCCAGAAGTACATCTAAAATAAAAGAAAACAAAATGCCAGCTGGAAAAATGAGATAAGAAGCAATAATGGAGATATAGCAGATACGACAACATCAATGAAAGACAAGATATTGGATTATTTATGAAGCATTGTATAGATTTTTACGTAGAATTGTTAAGATTGTAAATTATGTAGACTTATAGACTTGGACTTTTTTCTTTAGCCTTTAAAGGCTATGTATAGGCTTTTTAGGTTTAGGTAACCTTTAGTAGCCTTTTTGACTTATAGGATAGCATTTAAAAAACGTGTAAAGATGCTTGTAAAGTTTTTTTTTCATTCTATAAAGGAAGGCAACTGAAGGCATTGCAAAGCAAGCCTTCATGCATTGAAGCAAATACTCTCTCCATTCCACAACAAATATTTTACTCAGTTAATTAAAAAACAGACATATTTCAATGAAAAAAGCTATGGAGGAACAAACTTCATAAATATCAAAACTACCCGAACAGGTATATTTATTTATGATTATGAATAGCTAAATTCATAATTCCCAACAATCATGATATGATAAAATAAATTCATATTAGTTACTTTATAGTAGAATTATTCGAAGAATAATATGTTAAGAAGTTTATTAACAAAGCGAAAACGGAGAAAAATCCCTAAGAATTATGCCATCCTAAAGGTGAAACCAATGAGGCAAGAAGCCGTGGCGGGGAGTAACCAGAGTAGAGGCGCTGTTTAAGGGAAAAAGTATCCGGATTACCATGTTAATAGTGACCGAAGAACATATTATTTAAGAATAATCTAGTATATAGTAATCTAAGATGACCATATTTTGTTATGTACATGGTTGAAGGGAATATTTTGAAAAAAACAATTTTATGAAAATGAATAATTATTTATCTGATGTGATGGTAGATAAATTTAAAATACTTATTTTGTATGCACTTAAAGATATAAAAGTAGCAGATATAAGAAAAATAATATTAGAAAAAGCATTTGGTGAATATTATATGACTAGAGTAAATTATATACCATACCTACCTAACTACTCTTACAAATACTTACCATGACAAATTACATAGAATTTTTAGGAAAAAATATGAGAAACATACAGATACTAGAAAAACAGATGAAAATAAATATAGACAAATACATGGAAAATGAAGATATAAAATATATAGAATTTCTTAATATGCAAAAATTACTAAGACTAAAACAAACAACTACAAAATATTATAATAAAATCAAAAGAACAATGTTTGAAATTTATCAAATTTTAGAACATTATCAGGCCATGGCTGAGAACTATGGTAAACAACTTGTCCAACTTCACTACCAGTCTCCTACCATGTTTCTCTTCTCACAGCCTCTTCCAAACTTTCTTCTGGATACTAATAAATTTAGATAGGAATTAATGCGACGTTTGCAAGAGTCCCAAAGGCGAGCAGGAAAGGTGGAAAGTTCTGTCGAAGTACTTGAAATACTGGGTGAAAAAGTTCAGCAAGACATCAAGGAGGCTAGGGATCAAGCACAATATTGGCTGAGTAGGTTGAGTGAGCTTATGTAGCCCACAGCTGTTTTATCCCTACTACTTTCTCTGAACTCTATGACAGTTATCTACATAGCTTATTTATGTTGAAGACATTTTAAAAATTGTGAATGATCATCATGGGAATCGCACATGGTTGAATCTTGTTTTGTACATGATGGTAACATTTAACTCTTTCTGTGAACTTTAGCATTTTTTGCAGTATCAAGTTTTAGCAAAAACTAATCTCAACATCAATAATGCACCATATACAGTATTATTTTTATACACTCTCCAAAATGACATGCAATTATTTGCAGTTGTCCAGTGGGTCCACATCGAGTGTTGTCATCAGTTGCTTACAACTCTTTCATAATTATTACTATGAAGTTTTTTTTTTTTTTGAGATATGCAGTCAAACACATACACTTATTAACTGCTTGGTTTGGCTTCTCTAGCTTCTTTGATTGATTACAGTGGCAGGCTGTTGATCTCTTGTCCTCCACAATCCAGAAGTGCAGATCACATTACCTTTTTGGCTCAACTCATGTTATCCTTAATCATCTGTCTAATAACTTTCAACATATGAAACTAAGCAAATTTTCTTAAAATGTGGCATTAAATAGTCACTTCCAGACTCAAACTAATAGTAAATGACATGGATAAGTGGAAAAAATTTCCATTTTCAGTGTTAAATTAGCCCATAAAAGATATGATGCGATCACTTTTTCAAGTTTGGATAGGTCACGATCTGGTCAATTATTAACTCAATTTATTTTGAGCCTCGGCCCAACTCAACGTATCGAATAATTGAGGGGTCATTTGTAGAAATGACCTTATTTCACAGTTGTAACTTTGCAGACAAATATAACTTTGCAGAGAGTACGGGAACATCAGGAACAAGCACATATTTGTCATAGTGTAAGGACAAGCATCACCTCAAATGTAATGTCACATGCATAGGGGCTTTTCAGAGCTGCCACACATATTCGAGCAACCTCTTCACGGGATATCTTCCCTTGTACATATCAGATATAAATGTTCTCATGAGAAATTATCAACATTGTGCAAAGTGATCTTCAGCTAGACTTTATGGAAAAAAAAAGAATGATACAGGCTCCACAAGACTATAAATCAGAAACAACTCTCTAACTTCTGACCAAATACCATGAAATTACACAGGCCCCACAAGGCTTTATAAATCAGAAAATAAATTTCTAATTTTCGAGCTAATACCGTGAAATTGTCTCCTTGATCGAAAATGAGATAAGCTCCTGCAGGCTCCTCAGTTAAGGCACAAGGCCTGACTATCGTATATGGTAGCCCAAATTCTCGAATCTCATCCTCTCTCTGGCACAAAACTTTATCTGTGTGAGCATAGGGATGCAAACAGTAGAATACTCAAGGTAGAAAGAGTTAAATGTCTTACCTCCAGTCAGTACTTATAACAGAATGCTCATTGTAAAACAAGATGTAAACTGTTATCAGATGACATGTATAGGTAGCAACGTATGCCAAGAAGAAGGCTCTTATCTCCTACATCTTTTAGGGAAAGGTAATTGCGAAAGGGTCCTATCTCCTACTTAATTGTCTATTATATACTTTGTATATGGTCACAATTTTACAACCTCCAACTGTGGTAAAACTTGACAAAATCAGAAGCTAAAAATACATGCAACTTTGGTTAACTTGGGAGATGTTGCAAACTAACTATTTATATGTTCAATAGGTGAATACTGGAGTGGAAACATCATCCACCTCAACAGCCATTTAACATAATAAAGACATATTACTCAAAAGATGACGTTCCCATTTTATTATGATCAACTGCAAACTCTAAATTTGGGACTTCATCCAGACCATTAAGCATTTCTTTTGGTGAATAAGCTTTCTAACCATTACTCATTAACAAGGCATTTATCCTCGTCTGGAAAGAAGTAGGAAAACTCAAAGTACAAACCTTTACTTTGAATTTCAGGATGAAGCCCAATTCCTTGTTCAATCGCACAGCTGGAGGTTGTTTGCTTAAATCATTGTATGCATTTAACTCGGAATTAGCTAACTTTTCCTCTTAATACTCAGTCAGTTTTTCCTGCTCAGGTTGTGGTGTTTTTGGAGCCATTGGGTCAATAATTGAGCTGTCCCCTACGAAATCGTCCGACAATGATTTTGCTTCCAGAAAATGATCTGCGGCAGAGTTTGGAGTTGGGTACTCCCTTTTCATCTTCAACACAAAATTGGTCGCGCTGACAAAAAAAAAAAAAACTGATGGAGATGAGGACAGATCCAAAAAAAGGTCTAAGATAATCTATTGTATTTTCATGTTTATACATTGAGTCAATGAATTTTGAGACAAAAATGAGAACATACAACAGAGAAAGAAAGAGAGATGACTATTGAGCAATCATTTAAACCTAATCAAAATAATAGTACAACAGATTCACGAAAATTCTAATAATAAAATACATCACTGAATTAGGTTAAAGAAGAAGTAATCAAGCAACACCTGAGAATTTAATGCTCTTGTTGTTGTTTGGATCCATAAATGGAGAGCTTGGGGAAGAAGAGAGAGAGAGAGATACAACGGGAATGATCTGGAAGGAAAGGGAAACCTTGTGGTTTGGTTTAAAAAATAATCTTATCGTTTTATCCTTGAAAATGAGTGTATTTACGGTATTGCTATTGGTCGTTCCCCTCCTCCTTTTCTATATATTTTCTATATATATATATATATATACTAGATAGAGGTATGACCGTGCACTGAACAGGCCCAATGCATATAGTAGAATAAAATAAAGACGTAACAGTAAGGGACTATCTCATTTGAATAGATCAATTGATAAAAATGATTGCAAATGTATTTTTTGTACTATCATGAAAATAATATACTACTGGATGCTCATATTCACAAATGGTAGTGAATGTAATCTATTTACATTGATATCGGTAATATTTATAGATTCTACAATAGGAGATGCATTTTGTTGTTGTGATCAATCTCTCAGGCCTTTTTGATCGAACACCTGTTAAATGAGATTTAAAGATTAAATTAGGTCAAAAGTTTAAAATGTAATAATAGAACAAATCTTTATTCAACGAAAATAGACACAGTAGTTATTAAGTCAAAACGGCCAGGCAATAGCAAGTTATATTGCGCTAGAAGGATTGATGTCTAGAGTACAAAAATGGCAGCCTAAAAAATAGAGTAGCATTTAAACCTCCCAGGGTTTGTTAGAACAGCTTGCCTGGACACTAAAAAAATGAAACGAACACTTTGAAAGGTTATTTGAACTCTCCAAATTTTATTCCAACCTAAGAGTATTTGTAGGACTGTCCAAAAGTCAATAAAACTTCACGGTGAAGGTCCCCTTTTTTTATCTCTTTCCACAATAAGGTATCTTGTTTAGCATTTAGATTCTTAAATATGTTTTCATTTCCTAGAACAATATTGGAACTTCCCCATAATTTAGGCCATCGGTTTCTGATGGATCTCCATACTCCAAATCCGTAGAATTATTATTTAATGCAGTGATCCTTCATTCCATATAGGTTATAGCTTCTGTACAATATTATCAGAAACAAAAGCGCTTCCTTTTCTAAGTTGTCAAAACAAACAATGTATACGGGGTACTCCCCCACCTCTCTAAGTTTACGTAACAATAAAATCACATGTACTTTATAAAGATAAGTATCTTCAGTCAAATGAGTCATCCTGCTGACGCAGTAAATTTTTTTTACTGAAATCTGCACTACTATACAATTAACATGGAGTGCAACCAGTATACATATTGAACACCCACAAAAATTACATTGACATTCTTTTATTACAGGGTTTTATTTCAGCAGCTCATTAATACTTCAAAATGGAAACCAAAAACATCAGTTCAAATATAACACTATTTTGTTGATTTATTGATCACATACATAGGTGCTTGACATTTAGTTGTTTTTTCATGTTAGCATATACATTTAGAATAGACTCTAAAAAGTGCCATATATCTTGTTTACATCCCAAATATATTAGAAAGAAATCGCCTATAACAAAAATGCTAGAAAAAAACTGAAGTATGACTATTCATGCCTGTTGTTTTCTTCAAAAGAAAATAATAAAATGAATAAGTTTGTTTGTCATTAATTATGTAAACAAATTAAATAAAGCAGGAGACTAAAAGGAAGGTATTAACTTCCTTTTGCAAGGTGTAACATGACTAATGTAAATAACTCCATAATTTTCTGGACTTGCAAAGCTCCTAAATTTATGCTAGGAGAACTCACATTCTGTATAGGAGCTAACCTTATTTTTGTAACTCATTCGCATCCTCCTGATGGTTTATGAATGGAATCTTTTACCGAAAGAAGTAAAGAAAAGAAAACAACATAACATTAAATAGCAAACAATATAATTTGAAAAGGTAAAGAGAGTAAAGGAAAACCTCCATAACAGAATTTCAAGTGAACTGGCAAAAGCAATGTCTGTATCATATGCTCCAAGCCCTTCTCTATAAATTAGTGAACAAGAACGAATAAGATCATGGCAAAATGTTAGAGCATATTTGGATTAACATGGAGATAATATTTATACAAAACCACTGGAGAATTGAGATACTGCGTTCTTTTTCTTTCAGTAGCATCCTTGAAATGAAGCTTGTGTGTATACTAAACACTTCTATCTAACTTGTAATCTGAAGGCTGATGGGTTGATCTGGTTTCCTACATTGAACCATGTAAATTTTTCCAAGAAGCACATTGGAGCTCAAATCAAGATTCAGTTACTATCATGGTAGAATTATAATTACAGCCTCCTACCATGCTGTGATTATTGCCTTTCTTTTTTTCGTTGTAGTCTAATTACTTAGGATATCTGCTCTCACTCGAGAAATTTGGGTATTTGTTTTTTGAAGTTGAAATAAATTTCCCAATCATGGTTGTGATTGGAGCATAATCAGTTACTATCATGGTTTTGGTGAAGAAAAACTGAAATTAAATAACTAGATAGGTATGCCCATGTGTTGCACGAGCCCAACACGTATAGTAAAATAAAATAAAGATATAACAACAATGGATTATTCCATTTGATTGGGTCAATTGATGGAACCCATGACCTCCAGGTCACATGGCAACAACTTTACCAAACAATGATGACAATCAAATGATAATAATCTTAACAATATTTTTCTGGAAAAGTAAAGTATCAAGATACTTACAATGAGCCAAAATCATGTTGGCCTTTAACCTATGCAATAAAGATATAAACCTCTGATAATAACTAAAACAGCAAATGGTTTTCCTTGATAACGAACAGGAACCACTTTACCATCTTTAGAATGAGTTTTCCAGCCATGAGGAAGCAACTTGATGTTTCCAGGATTTTGAGACCATATTGGCAAGATTTCTCCAGAGATGACTATTCAAACCCTGGAATGGGCTTCAGCAGTGGATGATATCAGGATCTCGCTTTAGGTCGTTTGATTTGGTGTCTCAGAAAATAAAAATATTGCAAAGTTATCCAAGGCGAGACACCAAGATGTAAAAATGTTTAAGATGATCCCACACAACGACAGAAGTCCAACGACAACGACCAGTGGCAGTGTATTTCTACTACTTCTATGGATCGTGTATTTCTAGTATTTCCGTCGACCTAAAAATATATATCGTCATGATCCATGATCTGAGACTGAGAGTATGAACCTTAGAAAGAACTCATAAAAGGAAGAACACCATGAATGTTCACGCGAGAAAATTATTGTATACAATCACAACCTTACTGAGAAGCTGGTAGCTCCTTTTTTTTAAAAAAAATGAGTTACTGAAAAGCTGGTATCTGTCTCCAATTTTAGAGATGAAAAAGGACAGCCCCGTGCAATAAAGCTCTAGTACGCACAAGGTTTGGGGAAGGGCTGAACCACAATAGTTTATTGTATGCAGTCTTACCCTGCATTTCTACAAGAGGTGCTTCTACGGCTTCGACTCGTGACCTCCGGGTCATATAAAACAACTTTAACAGTTACGCAAGGCACCACTTCAACAACTTCAAAACTTATGGCTTCATAATTAACATTGAAAAACTATAACATTCCAGAAGTTTTTCTTTCCCCTGAAACAGAAAAGGTTGGACCCAATTAATTGTGGGAAAAACTAAACGGACAAATTTCTCTAAGCTGAAAGGATTTATGCAATCAAAGCCAGGTGTGGGATGTCTTTCATAAATTTATGTCCTATTATTTATGAATGCTTCTTCGTTCATCATTTTAGTCTTTAACAACTTTTTTTGGTTTTTAATAAATCCAGTGGTCTAATCAATTGTTTTTTCCTCCACAGTTGTTCCATTCTTCCCACTTTGATTCTTGTCTGAGTCCTCATTCAATGCCCTTCATCATAACTGAAAAATTACAACAGGGATCCTAAGTTCACAAAGTTGCCAACAAACTTGACACAATAAGTTTTTGCAACTCTTTTGGATCCTAAGTACTCTTGAACAGAGGCCTTACCTTGAAAAATGGTCATAATACCCCATAGAGATTTTAAAACCTTATAATTGGATACAAGAGAATAACTTGGTACAAAAATATTTGACTTGCTTAAGTATTAGTAAGAGACATGCATCAAATGGAATTTAGAACAAGAAAAAAGGAACTTCACAGTAAGTAACAACAACTAATGAGTCAAATTTTAGAATGCATATTAGACACTGTAAGATACTGCAAAAATTGATACAGAATTTGTTAAATTTGATTGCGGAGTAAAAGTTGTTAGGCTAGCCATTGATAGAAACATGAAAGAACTATAATCAACATGGTGAGAAATCCTCCAAACTTCAATCACATCTTATTGGGTTTTCTTAGCACAAAACATGTGATACAGACAAAACCTAGGTATCATAAATTGCACAACCTCTTTCCTAAAATCTATTTGCATGAAAAATCTAGGACTCACTTATTAACTAATGAACAGTTTATGAGAAACTTACCTTCTTAAATCTGTACACAAGAGACTCTATAGACTTTTGGATCATGGAGTTCTCTGTTTGTTTCACTGCCTTAGAAGCTTGATGCAAACTTTGGATTCCATTAGCCAAATTAGCAATTGAAGGAGCTGCTGGAAGAGATTCAGCAGCACATTCTATTCCATCTCCATACACAAGCAAGCCCGCACAAGTAGCTACACTTCACCCAAATGTAGCACATGGCAGAAAGCCAACAGGTCGTACTCGGTGTTTCCTTATAATTTCATAGAATGCCGTTCTCATGGTTGAGATACTAGTTTTCTCCACAGAGGCTATAACGCCATGTGTCACCGCACGTATTTTCTTTGCAGAAGCAACATATCAATGTATCCGAAGACTTGATAAAGACTTTGATCCAAATACTTTAAAATGCACCCTTTCAACATTTTGATAGGAGGAGAATTGCAACGATATTGTAAATCAAGTATATAAGAAGTTCGATGTTTAAAAATATAAAAGAATTAATGTTGTTCAAATTAGCAATAAAAGTTTGTTAAATTGATTGATAAGCCAAAATATACTAACTTAAAATGAGACCTAGTTGATCAAAACAAAATTGATCAAATGACCAAACCGCTAACATCCTATTATGCTGATGGTAATGTCATAACAACTTCAACTTGAAGTAGGATTGTGGTCAGATAAAATTATGGGATTGTTTGACAAGTTGTTGGCATGTCGCTTCATTAATCCTTTATGCATAGAAAATTTATCTATAGGTAATGACTTTTTACACCAAATAGAAACCAAGAAAATAGTATAAAACATCAATATTACTCCGTCCTATAGTTCTTCCAATTTATCCACTGATCTATACATTGACACACATTAATCTTCAGTCTCAAACATAGACTATATATTGATTGGATACGTGATGCTTAGGTTGGTTAACCTAAATTAGAGGAACTCCAAGAGCTGCTCGAGGAAACACAACAAGTTATGTTTGAGTTCACTGACATACCTGAGAATATTGGGCACCAACTCTAGCTATAGCACCATTAGGATCCCCGAAGAAGAAGGGTATTGCTTTTCAATGGCTTCAAGTTTCTTTTTGCTTTTCTCATTCAGGTTATTAAACATGGCTAAAAATAAGCAGTCAACAATATCCACGATCTACAAGCATAGACTTCAAATTGTGATATCCAAAATAAAAGTGCAGTTCATATTATATTTACAGAAGCAGTTGATGACCTTCTAGAGTAATAAAGGGAAATGTTTGTGCATCTGATATAGAACAGGAGAATGGAAACAATTTTAACTTAATGATGTGCATCTGATGTAGAACAGGAGAATGAAAACATGTTTTAACTTTGGTTTGAAATGTGTCATGATACTGTTTTACAACTAAATCTAACTTACCCTTGTATCTACATCTGGTGATGTATGCATGAGGCCATTCAGGTTTAGAGGTCTTTGCCCTTTTAAGTCAGAAAACGATGCTGGGCATTTAGATCTTATTGGTGTTGTCTATGGTTGGGAAACTGCAGAGTGCTACTTTAATAACCTTACTGATTAACAGAAGAATGATAAGACTTTTGGTGCATTATTTAACTGTTATATTAAACAGCAAGGTCCGACTTTCTAAACATAATAAACAATAGATGACAACGAATAAAAGTCAAAGACTACGTGAATATGATAGTACTACCACAGATTCAGAGTTCTAAACAACCACCAAACTTAAGACGGCAAGATTAGGTTAAGATTTTAATACAACACTCAACCACCAACTATGGATGAACATACCAGAATACAAGGTTTTCCAGCAGCTACAACCTCAGAGCATATTATTGCTCCAACTATAGATACAAGAAGGTCAGCCGCTGCATACGCTGAATCCGTCGAGTGCAAGAACCTTCACCAAGTTAGGATCAAATCAGATTAAAACGGAGAAAAGAAGACACCCTCTTCCTAAACTTAGAAGCCTGAAATGCTAAATTCATCGTACAATAAATACAGAAACAAAATAACACTCACGGGGTTATATATAACCGGGGATAAAATTTCACGAGGCTCTCCATTTTATCATATGCTAAGACCCCCGTTTTCCATATAAAAAAACAAGTCTTTTGTTCATTTAACATCTCAGAATACAAATGCAAGATGGCAACATTAATTGCATTAGCACCCAAGGAGCCCTGAAGAATCAACACCACCCTACCATCCCCCTTCCCTACAACAACATTTGAAAAGAAATGCTTTCTTCCCACGACCTTAGATGCTTACTAACTCAACGATAATTTCACTGGATTCCCGCACACCACACATTTGCTCTTTTGCCAAAAACGATCAACAGAAGAGTTAAATACAACAAACACTTTATAAGCAAATAAAGAAAACACCCAGTTAGCTATCCCGGGTACTAAATTCTGTTCTTGAATTACAAGTTTAATACTTGTAAGACTTGCAGCCAAGCAAATTAGAAATGAAACGAACCCACAAGTTCCAATCACTATATCATGTTTGAATTCTTTAAGTATTTGGGAACTTTTAATTAGGGTTTTACAAGAACAAAAGGAAGAAAGATTAAAGAAGAAATTAAGAGAAAAAGCTTACCTCAATTGGAAGAACTTGCTGAGAAGATGAAGAGAACTAATGGAGGCTTCTGGAGTCATGATATTTGTGTGAAACAAGTGAAGAAAATGGTACAGAAACGGAGGCTTCTAGAACTGATCAATTAATTGAGCACCACTTAATATAATATATTAATTGTCATTTTGCCCTTTGAAAAGAAATGCTTTCTTCTCACGACCTTAGACGCATACTGACTCAGCGATAATTTCACTGGATTCCCGCATACCACACACTTGCTCTTTCGCCAAAAACGATCAACAGAAGAGTTAAATGCAACAAACACTTTATAAGAAAATAAAGAAAGCACCCGGTTAGCTATCCCGGGTACTAAATTCTATTCTTGAATTACAAGTTTAATTCCTATGAGATTTGCAGCCAAGCAAATTAGAAATGAAACGAACTCACAAGTTCCAATCATTATATTGTGTTTGAATTCTTGAAGTATTTGGGAACTTTTAATTAGGGATTTCACAAGAACAAAAGGGAGACAGATTAAAGAAGAAATTAAGAGAAAAAAGCTTACCTCAATTGAAAGAACTTGCTAAGAAGATGAAGAAAACTAATGGAGGCTTCTGAAATCATGATATTTGTGTGAAACAGGTGAAGAGAATGGTACAGAAACGGAGGCTTCTAGAACTGGTCAATTAATTGAGCACCGCTTAATATAATTTATTAATTATCATTTTGCCCCTTAATGTATGGATTAAAAAAACTATTCTGCCCTTGGTCGTCTCTTCCTTCACCTTTTTATAAGGTAATAATAATAAAATAAAATAAAATAATAATAATATAATAGTAAAAGTAAAATGAAACAATTGATGAATTGAGCATGCAATTTTTAAAATGTTCAATATTAACAATAATATTTTGTTGTCTGATTTTATCTTCAAGGAGGCATCATTTTCATGTATTCACTCCAATACTCAAACATCTTTTTTCATTACTTGTTAGAATTCTATAAGAGGTTGTTTGATTGGTAAAATAAGAATAAAGATTTTGGGATATTTTGTAACATCTCACGTTTGATTATAGGTATTCGTTATTTTTGGGTATCATTTTATACTAAAATATGAATTAGTTATCCCATATAGAAAGTGGGATAACTAATTCCATGAGATAAACTAATTCATGAGATATCCTTGTTTGTTCCACTTCCTCAGTATCGAATAAATTATTTTTTCAGAAAATGTTCTTCAATTTTCTTATGTTTGATTGGTCAAACATTTTGAAAAACATTTTATTCGGAAAAGTAGTCTCTCTCTCTCTCTCTCTCTATATATATATATATATATATATATATATATATATATTTAAGAGATCAATAGTCAATCCTATGTGGCATATCTTAGAGGCCTCCAAACCTATTTATCTTTTTTGTGGTTTTTTTTTTTGGATATTTATTAAGTTTTCTCCTTATTTTAAATATTTGTGTGTTTAAAGAAAAATCAAAAGTCACCACATTTAAACTTTATTTACTATGTAATAAAAAAAAATGTTTGAGGTAACTCATCTATTTAATTTATACTAATAATATTTGTAACTCTCAAGTTATTCATGATTTTATATTTATAACCCCAAAATATTTAATACAAAAGTTAATGATACCTTATGGTATTCCTTTATTTTTATGTATATAAATTCATAATTTTTGTTTCATGAGATGCTATCCAAGGTGACCCTTCATTTTCACTATTATATTGATGCTTTTATTTGTCTTGAAAAGAAGAAGACTTTCGAATGGTGATAGGCTTCTGTAAGTAGATATCGAGGCATTTATGTATTCATTTCGTTTTTCTTTCTATAGACATTCATATGTTTTATTTCATGAGATTTTACCCAAGGTTATCATTCATTTTCACTATGATGTTTATATTTTTATTTCATTTGAAAAAGAAGAAGATGCTCTTAAATGGTGAAAGACTTGTGGAAGTGGATATCGACAAGAGCTCAAACATTTGATTTCAGCCTTCTTTTTATTTTTCAACTAATGTTTAAAAATATAATAATATTTGTATTGTCTTATTTCTGTATCTATGTATGATGCCTCTTAAGTTCAATTTTTAAGTCTATAATTTCTTTTGGTTAAATGAATAACTTTGTAGTTGGAAATTTGCTAATTATCAATTAAGTTTTTTAATTTATAATTGATTTTTGTAGGCTTGTGGAAGTACACACGAGACATTAATGTATCATTTCGTTTTTCTTTCTAATGAAGTTCAGATGTTTCATTTCATGTGATTTTACCTAATGTTATCCTTCATTTTCACTATGATATTTATATTATTATTTCACTTGAAAAAAAAAAGATGCTCTTAAATGGTGAAAGGCTTGTGGAAGTGGATATCGACAAGAGCTTGGACAATTATGCATTGGTTTTATCTGTCTTTTTATTTTTAATTAATTATTAAAAATATAATAATATGAGTATTGTCTTATTTCTATATCTATATATGATGCCTCTTAAGTTCAATTTTTAAGTCTATAATTCCTTTTGGTTCAAATGAATAATTTTTAGTTGAAAATTTACTAATTATTAATTAAGTTTCTTAAATTATAATTATTTTTTTTAGGTGACCAGCTTATTTCTACTAATCACATGTAAAGCAATACAAAGCAACCAACATCCACCGATAGCTAAATAAATTTTAATAATTGAAATGTGGAGTATTTGTTATTTGGTCTTAGTTATGATTAAGTTTTAGGACTATCAATAAATATGCATGACATAAAATTTGAGAAATATAAAGGAACATGGAGGTGAGGGAGGAAAATGAGGTAATTAGTTCTAAAAATTTTATAAGCATGAGGTAATTAGGAAAATTTTTATATACACAAAAAAGAACCATTTATGTTTTGTTTATTTTTTTTCTTTTTAATTTTTTTAAAAATAGTGTATTTATCTGATTTATTTTTGAAAAAATTGTATACATAAAAAAAGAAACCTTTATGTTTTATTTGTTTCTTTTTTTTCTTTCTTTTTAACTTTGAGAAATAGTGTATTATCTGATTTACTTTTAATCATTATAATTACAAGAATAAATATTTTGCTTTTCACCTTCTAAGGTAGATGATTACATGGTGTTAACATATTTACTCTATGAATCGTACGTCTATTTTATTGAGAAACGATTGAGTCGATGTAATTATTTTTTTATTTGTATTTTTTAATTTTATATTCTTTTCATATAAAGATCTATCTATATATTATTTAATAAATTATTTGTATTATTATGACTGTGCGAAGCGCGGATAAATTAACTAGTTCCTTATAAATGAGGAGAATAACTTCCTATGAAAGTGGAAAAATAAGTTCCACAAATGGTACTCAACATTAATTGTGTCCACACCCTCCAATATGTCTCATCTTCACTTTAACCCCCTGGCAGTCCCATCCCCACCACTCACCGCCCACACCCCTACCCCTATCTTAATGCACCTCTCATAATATTTGTCTCGATTATATACAATGTTTTGAGATTATACATTTTCTTACTTAACAAACGAATGAAAATAAGCCCAAAAAATAATTTCTTTCTGAGGAAGAGAAAATATTTTCTTCATATCACGCACACCCTAACTCTTAATCTAATTTATTTTTTTAGGGTTTGTATCCCTACCTCCCCATCCAAACAAAGGAAATCGGTTAAAAAGATTGAAGTAATGTAGAAGTCGATGGTTTATAAGTTGATTTCAAATTAGATTTAGGTAAATAAAGGCCAAACCCATCGGCAACCCCCTAAACTTGGCACAATCTTTCACTTTGAAACCTCAATTGGACATTGTTCATTTTAGGCACCTCAAGTAGCCATTAACTATGTCATTTTGGCACCTTTTGCTGATTCAGCAAAGAGAGTGTATTACACTCGTTTTTGGGCGCGTTTCAGGAGTATTTTTATAATTTTTGAGGGGTATTTTCATAATTTTTTATCTTTAATTTGTTTTAAATTAATGAAATTGTTTCCAAACCAGCAACAATATATATACATAGCAATTAATGACATAATTATCCAACTCATTAATATATATACACAATTAAATTAAAAGAACCAATTAATTGATGGCACGTGGATTTTTTCAAAATAATTATAAAATTATTTAATTTTATTTGGCATCCCACCCCCACCCCCACCCTTCCCCCAAACTCCAAACCCTAAAGTCATCTTCTCCACTACCACCTATCTCCCCGACAACCCCCACCCCAAGTCCTCTTCTCTATTCGGCAGCCCCCACCCTACTCCACTCTTCTCCTTTATTCTCCCTCCTTCACACTCTCTTTTACAGTTTCACATAAACAAAAAGGACAAGCCAAAAAAAAAAATTAAAACGAATTCAAAAATGTCACTATGTGTTTGTTTCTTTCTTCAAGAAGATAAGTAAATCATTTACATTTTCAAAATCATTCAAAGAATTCAAGCTTCTAGAAACTTCTATAAAGGATGAGCAAAATGAAGGATTGAAAAATTCAACCTCCATTAATGGAGGATTCAACCTCCATTAATGGAGATTTAGGTTGTGTGGAGTTCAGTAATTGTGATGCTTGGTGGTAGTGGAAATTTGATAGTGGGTATGGAAGAAAATGAAAGAAAATGTATGAATAGAAAAAGGAAAAAGAAAACGTTGGGGGTGGGTGTAATAACCCAGAAAATTTTTCGTTGAAATTTTGTGCGTAAACGTGTTGGGTTCTATCTTCTAGAATGAATTATAAATTTTTTGTGCGAAATGTCTTAGATTATGACCCACCACTGTGTAGAGTATTGAATAATCTTTCCACCGATAAGTGGATCATCCAATACAGACACCCGAGCGACGAGTTATGAACATTCCGATCGAACCGTGAATAGTAGTGAACAGTAAAACGTGCAGGAAAAAGTACTGAGGCCTGGCGTATTTTTGCTCCAACTTTAAACGATCATAAATCCTTGTACATAATGATCTAGGTGATGTAATATATATCAACGGAAAGCTCTGCGAGTCCTCTTTCCAATGAAATTGGTTTCATCCAATTTGTCTATCGGAACAAAAAGTTATGGTCGATCTACTTCAGCCTACCAAAAGCAAATTTTTGGGTCAACTTCAAATGAACATAACTCTTCATACACAATGATCTGGGTGAGATACTATATATCAACGAAAATATATGAGAGTCCTCTTTCTAATGAAATTAGTTTCATCCAATTTGGACATCGGAGTAAAATGTTATGGTTGATCTACTTCAGACTATCAAAACAGTCCACCAAAGGACAAATTCGAGAATTATTTGATTTTTAGGGGCGTTTTAATCATTCCCCCTCACCCAAAATCCGTCCAAACCCTATATTAAAGCCTATTAGAAGCATTATATGTTATATTTCATCAAATTTCCTCAAAAAGAAAACCCTAAGCTCCTACATCCAACTTCAAGAACCTCCAAAGTTCACCATTAATTCTGCAAATTTATTCAACATTCCAAGTTCCTAGTTCAAGAACTCCAAGAACCATCATTCAAAGGCACGATTAACATCTCAAAAACGAGTATCGATCTAAAATTCATCATTCAAGGTATGTGGGGGTTTTCAACAAGAACTCTCTTTCGTTCTTGTGCCCAAAAGTAATTTTCTTTACAAAGGCATGATTTTTATTTGATTTTTATGAATTTGAAGCATGAACCCATATCGTATAATGATTATTATGAAATCTTGATATTTATGATTTTGAAAGATGAATTTACATGTGTGGAGATATAAAGCATGAATCTTGAACGATATTTATCATGATTTTGATATTTGGGTCATGAATCCCCATTGGAAATTGTGTTTTTTTGAGAAAGTGTGTGTTATAAGCACATTGATATTGAATATTTGAGATATTTTGAATGATTTGACCTTTTGGTCTTAATGGAGTTGTTTTGAACTCGAGTGTGAAATAAATCTACAGCGTGCTTGATTTTAATAGATAGGAAGCATGATGGCTCCTGATGTATATTTATATATTACTGAAATTATTTTATTATGGATTGTGTTTAAAATGATCTGAGCTAAGTCCGGGAGAAATCTTTAGCATTGAGTGGGAGGTATAAAGCGACCTTACTTCCCTAGAACTACGTGTCCTCGTAGGAATGAGCCTGAGGCTGATTCATATAGTGATCACTAGTTTGTGTGGATTTGATATCTATAGTCCTACTCTGATGGCAAGGATAGGACGGCTCTCCCCAACGTGGATTGTACATTGGACTCCATGTAGCTCAAATGGTTTATGTCGGTTATAGAATCTCCCAGTGTGTGTGTGTTTCCTTGTGTCTATGGTGAATGGTGAAGTGATTTGAAAGTGGAATTGTGAAAGTTATTCTTTCGAAAGATTTAAATGATATTTACATTATGAGAATTGATATTCTTGATGAACTGAAAGTGATTGACAAATTATATAATGACTCACATGTGTTATAGTACTTATTTCATCCTCTTATGATTATGATGATTTTCTTCGGGCTATGTGAGTTTTTCATACATCCTGCATATTTCTTATAAATATTTATGATGATGATGTTTATACAACTGCATACATCCCCATATACTCGGTCCCTTGCCATGGTACTGGCCAACATATTCGGATGTGGGTTGTATTTTCTCAGAATGTAGGTTTAGGTGCTCAGTTCCAGGTTCGACAATGATTCTTTGAGCACACTGTTTTACATTCTCTATTGTGGTGAGTCCTCATGTTCCGAGGACGTGATGTCTGATGTTGGTTTCACAGAATTGTTTACATTTGATAACTGAGTATGATTCAGTTGGGGCATGTCTCAATGGCTCACTGGTTTTATTGATTTTCTTAGAGACTTGTTAGACTAGTATAGATATTGGGAGTTGACTAAAATTCATATTTTGTTATATTTCTGAAATTCTTTTATTCTTGGATGATGATTACTCTGTTGATATTTGAGGGTTATTTATAGAAACCCCATTGATTTGTGTTGAACTGAATGAAAATGGCTCAACGGGTTAGCTTGGGGCTACTTGTAGCCTCAAGCACCATCTGACGCTCCGGGACCCATTTTCTGGTGCATTACAAACTTGGTATCAGAGACTAAGGTTTTAAGGTATCCTAGGGAGTTTGACAAGCTGCGTTAAGTAGAGTCTTGATTATCGGTGCGTAGCGCGCCACTTCTATGAGGAAGAGGCTACAAGACTTTTTAGGAAAAAGTGTGATTCTTTCTTTCAGAAGTCTATCATGCTTAAAGTGTGCTCCTGTGTTGTTTGTGAGAAAGAAAGATGGCTCTTTGCGTATGTGCATTGATTACCGCCAACTGAATAAAGTCACCATAAAAAATAAGTTCCCCCTTCCGAAAATAGATGATTTGTTTGACCAATTGCAAGGTGCAATTTATTTCTCAAAGATAGACCTTCATTTTGGCTATCATCAACTCAAAGTTAGGGAGTGTGACATCCCGAAAACTATTTTCCAAACTCGTTATGGCCATTTTGAGTTTCTTGTTATGTCTTTTAGGTTTACTAATGCCCAGCAGCTTTCATGGACCTCATGAATCGAGTGTTCAGACCATATCTGGATATGTTTGTCATAGTTTTCATGGATGATATACTGGTGTACTCCCGTAGTGAGGATGAATATTCTGATCATCTTCGAACTGTCTTGCAAACCCTTAGAGATCATAAGTTGTTTGCCAAGTTTAGTAAGTATGAGTTTTGGCTAAGGTTAGTTGCTTTTCTGGATCATATCATTTCTTCCGAGGGTATTAGAGTTGATCCCCAAAAGGCTGAAGATATTAAAAATTGGCCTAGACCTATTTCTCCGACTGATATCCAAAGTTTCTTGGGTTTAAATGGATATTACCGCCATTTTGTTGAGGGTTTCTCCTCTATAGCATCTCCTATGACTCGGTTGACCCAAAAGAAAGTGAAGTTCTTGTGGTCCGAATCTTGTGAGAAGAGTTTTTAGGAGTTGAAGACTCGACTCACTTCAGCCCCTATTTTGACTTTGCCTGATGGTGTTGATGGTTTTGTGGTGTACTGTGATGCTTCTAGACAGTTGAAACCCCATGAGAAAAATTACCCCACCCATGACCTTGAGTTGGTTGCTGTTGTGTTTGCTTTGAAAATTTGAAGACACTATTTGTATGGTGTCCATGTTGATGTTTCACTGATCATAAGAGTCTGCAGTATGTGTTTACCTAGAGAGAATTGAATCTTAGGCAGAGACGATGGTTAGAATTATTAAAGGACTATGATATGAGTGTGGTACACCATCTGGGCAAGGCCAATATTGTGGCGGATGCCCTAAGTAGAGTATCCATGGGTAGTGTTTCACATGTGGTAAAAGGTAAGAAAGAGTTGGCTCGTGATGTACATCGTTTGGCTAAATTGGGGGTTAGGTTGTTTGACTTTGCTAAAGGTAGTATAGGGGTTCAGAGTAGTTTCGAATCTTCCTTGGTTTTGGAAGTGAAGGAAAAGCAATACTTAGATGCTAGTTTGGTCAGGCTAAAGGAGTCAGTCAATGACCAAAAAGTAGAGGTTTTCTCCCAAGGGGGAGATAGTGTGTTGAGTTTGCAGGGTAGATTGTGTGTCCCGAATGTTAATAATCTGAGATAGAGGATTATGGCTGAAGCACACGGGGCACGATATTTTATTCATCCTGGTGCCACCAAGATGTACCGAGACTTATGGAAAATCTATTGGTGGAGTGGCATGAAGAAAAATATAGCAGTATTTGTAGCTAAGTGTGCAACATGCCAACAGGTTAAGGTTGAACACCAAAGACATGGTGGTATGATGCAAGAGTGTAGTATTCCTACCTGGAAGTGGGAAGAGATAAATATGGACTTCGTGATTGGTTTACCTCCTTCCCGACGCCATCATGATTCCATTTAGGTTGTGGTTGATAGGTTGACTAAGTTTGCTCATTTCTTGCCTGTTCATACTTCATATACTGCTGAGAAGCATGCTAGATTGTATATCCGAGAGCTAGTCAGACTGCATGGAGTTCCCTTGTCTATCATTTTGGATAGGGGTACTCAGTTTACTTCGCAATTTTGGAAAGTTTTTCAGAAGGGTCTTGGTACCCAAGTGCTTTTGAGTTCATCTTTTCATCCGCAGACCGATGGTCAGGCTGAGCGGACCATCCAGACCTTAGAGGATATGCGAGAGCTTATGCACTTGACTTTAAGGGAAGTTGGGATGATCACTTACCATTGATAGAGTTTGCTTACAATGACAGTTTCCACTCTAGTATTGGCATAGCTCCGTTTGAAGCCTTATATAAGAGGAAGTGTAGATCACCCATAGGTTAGTTCGAGGTGGGTGAAGCGGCCGTGAGTGGTCCTAATTCGGTATTTGAGGCTATGGAAAAAGTTAAGTTGATTAGGGAAAGGTTGAAAACTGTGCAGAGTCGTCAGAAGTCATATGCGGATGTTAGAAAGAGAGACCTTGAGTTTGAAGTTGGTGACCTAGTGTATCTAAAAATTTCACCCATGAGGGGGGTGAAGAGATTTGGAAAGAAGGGGAAGCCTAGTCCCCGTTATGTTGGTCCTTACAAAATTCTTAGCCGTGTTGGTAAGGTAGCTTATGAGGTCGAGTTACCTTCCGAGTTGTCCTCAGTTCATCCAATATTCCATGTCTCCATGCTTAGAAAGCATATTAGCGATGCTGTGGTAGTGGATTCCTCTGTGAGTGCTGACATTCAAGAAAATCTTTCTTTTGATGAGATTCCTGTTGAGATTCTTGATTTCAGTGTCTGAAGACTAAGAAAAAAAGAAGTTCCCTTGGTCAAGGTGTTATGGCAAAACCAATCTGTTGAGGGTGCAACTTGAGAAGCTGAGGCGAATATGCGATCCAAGTACCCGCACCTATTTTTCGCGAACTCCGATCAAGCTGAAGGTACTGTTCTTTCCTAATTCATGCACTTTTGATAAAAGTTGCAGCAGTTCAGCTGTCATTTATATGTGTTCAGCTGTAGTTTCTTGAATTTATGCATTCTATGTTGCATTCGGAGTGAGAAACGATGTGGTGATGAGTCTAACGAATGGTTTCAGCTGTATGCTCTATTACCTATCTAATCTTGGCATGTCTAGCATCATTCGAGGATGAATGTTTCCAAGGGGGGATCATGTAATACCCTAGGAAATTTTTCGTTGAAATTTTGTGCGTAAACGTGTTGGGTTCTATCTTCTAGAATGAATTATAAATTTTTCGTGCATAATGTCTTATATTATGACCAACATTGTGTAGATTATCTAATAAGCTTTCCAACGATATGTGGATCATAAAAAACGGATACCCGAGTGACGAGTTATGAACATTCCGATCGAACCGTGAATAGTAGTGAACAGTAAAACGTGCAGGAAAAAGTACTGAGGCCTAGCGTATTTTTGCTTCAAATTTAAACGATCATAACTCCTTGTACCTAATAATCTGGGTGATGTACTATATATCAAAGGAAAGCTCTGCGAGTCCTCTTTCCAATGAAATTGGTTTCATCCAATTTGTCTATCGGAGCAAAAATTTATGGTCGATCTACTTCAGCCTATCAAAAGCAATTTTTTGGGTCAACTTCAAACATACATAACTCCTCGTACACAATGATATGGGTGAGATACTATATATCAACGGAAAGATATGAGAGTTCTTTTTCTAATGAAATTGGTTTCATCCAATTTGGATATCGAAGTAAGACGTTATGGTTGATCTACTTCAGACTATCAAAACAGTCCACCAAAGGACAGATTCGAGAATTATTTAATTTTTAGGGGCGTTTTGGTCATTCCCCCTCACCCAAAATCCGTCCAAACCCTATATTAAAGCCTATTAGAAGCATTATATATTATATTTCAGCAAATTTCCTAAAAAAGAAAATCCTAAGCTCCTACATCCAACTTCAAGAACCTTCAAAGTTCACCATTAATTCTGCAAATTTATTCAACATTCCAAGTTCCTAGTTCAAGAACTCCAAGAACCATCATTCAAAGGCACGATTAACATCTCAAAAATGAGTATCGATCTAAAGTTCATCATTCAAGGTATGTGGGATTTTTCAACAAGAACTCTCTTTCGTTCTTGTGCCCAAAAGTAATTTTCTTTACAAAGGCATGATTTTTATTTTATTTTTACGAATTTGAAGCATGAACCCATATCTTATGATGATTATTATGAAATCTTGATGTTTATGATTTTGAATGATGAATTTACATACGTGGAGATATAAAGCATGAATCTTGAACGATATTTATCATGATTTTGATATTTGGGTCGTGAATCCCCATTGGAAATTGTATTTTTTTGAGAAAGTGTGTGTTATAAGCACGTTGATGTTGAATATTTGAGATATTTTGAATGATTTGACCTTTTAGTCTTAATGGAGTTGTTTTGAACTCGAGTGTGAAATAAATCCAAAACGTGGTTGATTTTGATAGATGGGAAGCATGATGGCTCCCAATGTATATTTATATATTACTGAAATTATTTTTTTGTGGATTGTCTTTGAAATGATTTGAGCTAAGTTCGGGAGAAATCTTTAGCACAGAGTGGGAGGTATAAAGAGACCTTACTTCCCTAGAACTACATGCCCTCGTAGGAGTGAGCATGAGGCTGATTTATATAGTGATCACTAGTTTGTGTGGATTTGATATCGATAGTCCTACTCCGATGGCAAGGATAGGATGACTCTCCCCAACGTGGGTTGTACATTGGACTCCATGTTGCTCATATGATTTATGTCGGTTATAGAATCTCCCAGTGTGTGTGTGTTTTCTTGTGTCTATGGTGAATGGTGAAGTGATTTGAAAGTGGAATTGTGAAAGTTATTCTTTCGAAAGATTTAAATGATATTTACATTATGAGAATTGATATTCTTGATGATCTGAAAGTGATTGACAAATTATATGATGACTCACATGTGTTATTGTACTTATTTCATCCTCTCATGATTATGATGATTTTCTTCGGGCTATGTGAGTCTTTCATACATCCTGCATATTTCTTATAAATATTTATGATGATGATGTTTATACGACTGCATACACCCTCATATACTCGGTCCCTTTCCATGGTACTGACCCACATCTTCAGATGTGGGCTGCATTTTCTCGAAATATAGGTTCAGGTGCTCAGTTTCAGGTTCGACAGTGATTCTTCGAGCATGTTGTTCTACATCCTCTTTTGTGGTGAGTCCTCATGTTCCGAGGACGTGATGTCTGATGTTGGTTTCACAGAATTATTTACATTTGATAACTGAGTATAAGTCAGTTGGGGCATGTCTCAATAACTCGCTGGTTTTATTGATTTTCTTAGAGGCTTGTCAGACTAGTATAGATGTTGGGAGTTGACTAATAGGTCGTATTTTGTTATCTTTCTGAAATTCTTTTTTTCTTGGATGATGATTACTTTGTTGATATTTGAGGGTTATTTATGGAAACCCCGTTGATTTATCTTGAACTGAATGAAAATAGCTCAAAGGGTTAGCTTGGGGCTACTCGTAGCCTCAAGCACCGTGTGACACTCAGGGGCCAGTTTTTTGGGGCGTTACAGTGGGGTGGGTTGAAGAAGATGATATGGGGTGGGGGGTGGTTAGGAGGATAATATAAGGTGGGGGTAGGGTTATTAATATTTTTTATTTAAATTAATTATATAATTTTCATTTTTATAAAAATGACCAATGTCTTTTTATAATTGATCCCTTTCCATGTGTTTTAGTCTTTTAAAAAAAAACAAACTATTTAGGTGCATATTGTGATGTGGCAATTTAAATGAGTTGGCACAAATTAATTGCTCGTTTTATCCATGCTGGCGACAAGTGAGACACACGCACCCGTGCTGATGTCGAAAGGTATCAAAATGACACAATTTATGGCTACTTGAGGTGCCTAAAGCGAACAACGTCCAGTTGAGGTGCCTAAGTGAAAGTTTGTGCCAAGTTTAGGGGGCCACCGATGGGTTTGGCCTAAATAAAAATATACAGCATGGTCATACATTTTTATAACGGTCCCTCGTTATAACGACATATTATAGCTATCTGATTTTCTTCAAAATCAACTATTCATGTTATATTTTAATTTTTGATAATGATATTCTACTTATTACAGTAATTACGTTTATTACAGTCTACGCTCTTTGTAAAAATTTTTCTATATAACAATATACTTAAATATTATGTAATATGAATAGTTTATAAAACAAATATGTTATGTACTGTATATACAAAAAATATTATAATATTTATGATAATCATCATTAAACTAAACAAATTGTAGCTTTTTCATGTTCTTCTATCTTTTTACTTTAGACAATATAATTTTAATGCATCTCATAAAAAATTTGTTGGGGGTAGAGATTCGCAATAATAACATGTAAAAAGAAAAAAGAATTTTCAAAAAATCATTGGAACCTCCTCCTTCAATTATTATTTTGATTAAATTGGTTAACAAGTATTTTTTTTAATACATAAATAATAAACTAGATAGGTGACATACAATAAAATTATTAAATTCCCTTTTTATTAGTGGTCATCCTATTCTTATACCAGAAGATTTGTACATAATTTTCATAGTTATTATCTATTGTAGCATTATATTTTCTTAATTCACTATAAAATAACATTGTTTAATATATATATATATATATATATATATATATATATATATATATTCATAAAATATGTCTAAACGTCAAACTATTTCAATAGAATAGTAATAGCCAATAGATTTTGCTCAGTGCTGACAATATTCACTATGTTAAGAATCATATATTCATTTGCCAAGCGCAACAAGTGGTATCACACATTCTATCATAGAGGTGTTTTAATGCAATGTCATGTAGTCTAGATACAAGCACACAGGACACAAGAGGAGAAAGTACTTGAAGCTCTTATGGTAACCATAAAATACTAAGATGATGTGGGAAACACACCGTAAGTTAAATTTGCAGATAACGCAAAGAATTTGATCAGCAAAATTCAACATTTAAAATTGATGAAAATTAAATTTTGAAATTGAACCTATCGAGGAAGAACGAAATCCTGAAAGAAAGACGTTGATCATGATCATTTTCGGACTTTTTTTAATCAATTCACATTTAAGAAATGTTGAAGTCAAATTAATGCCTCAAAACTTACCTTAATACGTTAATAAGAAACAGTTGTGACTTTTAATCTTGCCTCACTCAATCATTTTTTTCATTAATTTCTTTAAAAGATTAGTCTAAATACTGGCTAAGTCAACCGCTAACTTCAACAAAATTGGTGTATATGTGATTGCATTTCAAACGCATTGTTCGTGTACAAAATATTTTATACTATCAGATAAATTTGACTTGTTATTGCAGATTATTCAATTTTTTATATAAAAATAAAATAAATAAAAAAATAAATAATTTGCAATAACTGATCAAATTTACCTGATAATATTGAATATTTTATACATTACACAAAACATAAATTCTATATGATTAGTGTAAAAATCCCTCCTGCTTTATTCCTTTTTTGTAAAAAAAAAAAAAGGTTCCAAATATCTCTTTGAATTTTTTTTCTATAACACTAAGCTCTCTTTTGAATTGAAATATTGGGTTCACCCCTTATGTTGATTGCATTTTGTAATCAAAATGAATTCAAATGGTAATTTATTTATTTTATTGTATTTTCATACACTTTTCCATTTTGCCCTGTTGGGACACAAAAAAATCGATTAGATTGCACTAACAAGCTAATCATAACTCAAGCGCCTTTGCAGATATTTGAGTGGTGCAAACTTGATTCTTTTGTGCAATGAGGAAATGTACCCCTTCTCCTCCCATCTAAAGCTTATCAATAGCGTGCTCTATGATTATTTCCTAACCGCTATCCTTCAACCAAGGAAAGACCAACCGGGCAAGTTCTGGATTTAACATACAACGGGAACTAGGTAGTATCTCATACACACATGGCATAAAGGTATATCACAAGCTACTACCTATTCGGTTCATGCAATTGTTTAGCAATGGTTATCATGTTACTAGAACTAATATTATACAAAGATGAACAGTGGTCACAATTAGATACAAATCACACATATAAAGAATTAGACCACTTGAGAGGTGTTCACAAAATAACAAAACCATGTTAACTGCCTCAAGTACTTGTATTTCTCCTAGTCAACTATAAAATATTACAACAAATCATAATACGCCTAAATATGCTGGCTCTACTAGAAGTAAGACTCCGGGGAAAAGAGGCACAGAAATAAAAAACCCAAGAGGACATCAACACCCATAAGTAGCCCCACCCTCAACTTAAAATTATACAATGTCTCCAATGCGTCAAACCAAAACAAGAGAGTTAGAAACATACCTGTGGCACCACGGGTGCGAAGATATGATGTCAATCACATAATACGAATACAAACAACAAAATACCTTGGGTTGCCTCCCAAGAAGCGCCTAATTTAGTATCGCAGCATGACCCAACTTAGCTTTTTCCTCCACCTTGAGGATATAAATTTCACCCCCAACTTATATTCTATCTTTTTGCCTTGATCATATGGGAGTGGTATAAATATTAAGAATTCAAGTAATGGATTGAGCGTGGTAAACCACTCGGCCTTAAAGTGAGGTGTGTTTTTATGTTGCTTATCAAGTGTACAATAAAAAATATAGGATTCTTGTTCCTCATCTTCACACTGTTCCACTATTTTAGATAATTACACAGACAAGATATCATCTAAACATAATGTGAAAAAGTGCTTCGAGTGAGGCCCAACTAATTCTACTTCAAAATTTACACTATCTACTACATACTCACTTTTATTCACCTTTTCAATGTCAGTCTCAAGATCAAGATGACAATCAGTGGTTGGAATTCTTGAGTTTTCTTCTTAAATTGGCTAATGTCCTCCTCATATTCTTCTTTGTTTATCCACTGTAAACATGGTGGGAGTGGTAACTCCTTTACCTCTGGCCACAGCTGTTGTTGATTCTCTAAAATTCGTTTCATCAATTTGTTTGCTTGAATTGTGACAACACACATATCTTCAGTATGATCACTTTGACCACAAGCCAAACACCAAGTTACAGTAAGTAGGACAGTGTCCGCATCATATTGTGAAGGTCTAGTCTATGCACTTCCAGGTAAATCTGGACAGCAAACCTCAAAATATGATCCCCCACAATAATAACAAGAATCATCACAAGGATCATCATTACTCAAAAAACCATCTATCTAGGCTGACATCTCAAGAAAAGTGTGATAAAAATAAAAGAAAAAAAAACTAAAATTCCAAACCAACTCAATACGCCAAATTGTTCCTTGGCAATGGCACCATTTTTGATAACCCTTAACTTACAAATCAATTTAGTACAAGGCGGTCGTTGTCAATATATTTACCTAAATTTGGAGTCGGGGTTGAATCCACAGGGAACAATGTGAGTGGCGATTAAACTAGATTGAAACTAAAGCTACAAGTTGAATTCAAACAGATGATGAGAAAATATAAAATGGGGTTTCTGGAGATTAACAGATAATTGTTGGTAACTTTAGCTTTGGTGTTTGTAATCAAGAGTATGGAAAAACTAGAATTATGTTCACTTGGAGTTTTGGTACTTGATTGATGCGAATAGTGATTCAAGATTCTCACAGTAGGTAGGCCAACATATTATCCTTATCGAAGTTATACCTAAATGTCTCTTGACCTACTTAAGCATTTAATTACCTAATACTCTTGGACTTAAGGAAGTTATATTCACTGACCATACTTTACCTCAGGTTAATCAGCCTTGTTACAGTGTCAATTATTAAATGGAAGTTTTTAGTGCTTCCAAGTCCCAATTAATAATTCACTTCCTACTGTACTTGATTTCTTATCTCAAGCGAATCAAAACAAGTGCTATCTATTGTTTGCAACAAATAGACTATAATTAAAACCTTAGAATTATCAAGGAGTCCTATTACCTTTCGAATCTTGAACAATTAGTATCTTATCAAGACTTACCCCTAGATCCCATAATTTGGGTTAAAGGGATTTAGCCACTCATAATGCAAAAATCGAAACAATTGGTTGTGTATTCATGAGTTGAAAGATAAACTTACCACAAGATGAATAATAAATAGTAATTCTCCAATTCGATCACAATGATAATCCCAAAATATTGATGCAAATCTTTTCAAAGTTAATTGTTTTTCAAGACAAGAAACTAGAGAGAAAAGTAACAAAATACGTGTCTCCAAAATATGTTCGGAACTTCTTAGAAAACCCTAAACAATGCTTTAAATAGTTCACCCTAATTATGGAAACAAAATCATAGAGTGCAGTAATTTCTCGGACAGGTGACGCCATTCATGACGCCTTATCAGGAGGCTGACAACTTATCACAAATGTTATCAGCTCCTCTTTGATTTTGATATTCGCTGACTTAGGCTGACGATGAACTGTGGTGGCCTATCAGATCTTTGATGACTTATCATGAATGTCATGACTTATCTACCTCAGCTCCTATATTCTGCCTTAGACTGACGATAATTTTGGCGGCCTATCTACTCCTTGACGGCTTATCACGAAATGTTGTCACAACTTTTAGCTGAGGTCCATTCTTTGTCGAAGGTTGACGATGAAGCTGATAACTTATCACAGGGCTGACGACTTATCATAAATGTCGTCAGCCACACTTCTCTTCTTTTTGCTTCAGATTTTAACTCTTTTGCTTCTATCCTTGTTGGTTCGCTAGAATCTTTGCTTTTACTGCAAAATCAAATATAAAACACTCAAAAATGACAAAAGTTGCTTAAGAATTTGCAATTATTCTCAGTTAAAAGCCTCAAATATTTTAGCATCAGCTCACACATCAATGCCTCTTTAATCCTAATTTGTGTCTCCTCTTAGAGGATTTAAACTTTCTTCCCCTATTTTGGTCATTCAATCTTCGAGGATCTTGGGGAAAAAGTAATGGCATGGTGATGCATGCTCAATAGTGCCACTTTGAAGACTTGAACCGTTTGCCCAATTTTGCATCAAACTTCCGTATGGGCTCATTGGGAAACAGTGAGAGCATTAGAAGGCCACTACCTGGACATCGGTCATTAAGATTCTTGGCCTTCAAAATTAGGGCTTTAACATGCCCATTTGGAAGGTAAAACTCT
Source organism: Capsicum annuum (assembly GCF_002878395.1). Taxonomy (NCBI): domain Eukaryota; kingdom Viridiplantae; phylum Streptophyta; class Magnoliopsida; order Solanales; family Solanaceae; genus Capsicum; species Capsicum annuum. The sequence goes on along the minus strand of NC_061117.1, from coordinate 32,080,891 downwards.
AAAATATAAGGAACTTTCTCCTTCTCTCCAATATTAATCACTTGTTTGGGTGGATTGACTTTTGTCAAATCCACCAAACATAGTGTTGAAAAGTAGATAGAATGGGGTCTTTCCCTTAAAGCCGGAGTTGCATTTTGTTGGTCATCGTTTCCCTAAAATGGACTAGATTCTTCATAAGGAATTTGCTCGACTTCTTCTATCGACTCTAGCACTATTTTCTCAATCTTAACATCCCCTCTCATGATTGGTTTGGTTGGTTGGGAAATCATCGAGGGTTTTTAATATCAATAGCATTTAGAAGAGTGGGCATGGTTGTGGTGTTTGAATTATCAACTTCTATGCCCACATCTTCTGTTTTTAAGATTTCCTCTCCTATGCCTTGTTGGCTTGGAGTATAAGAGTTGCTTCCTCGTCTACCATTGTTGTTAACTCCAAGATACATCGAACCATTACTTCAATGAAAATTTTTCCCTTGCTTCAATCTCCCCTCTTTTCATCATAAGACCTATCAAAAGCATAAGAAGAACTAGCAATTAGGTTACCATAATGGGGGAAAGGGGCATTTGGATAATCACTCTGATGTCCATCTTGACCACCACATAGAGAATATCCAAACTCCCTATAGGATCAAGATGGTGCACTCATCTCTTTCTAGGGAGAATATCTACATGCTTGCTAAAAGTGGGTCCACCATAATATGGACATGGATTATCAGGATATGCTTTCCAACCACCAAACCCATATTCATTCCTTGATGCCATAGTAAGAAATAAACAAAAATAAAGAAAATTTACCTAACACAAGAAACAAAGAATATCATAAACAAATATTTACAAGTTTTAATTAAAGCAAGTAAGCTAAAATTTTAGACTAACTCAATACACCAAATTGTTCTCCGGCAACGGTGCCATTTTTTGATAACGCTCAACTAACATGTCAATTTAAGTGCAAGGCGGTCGTCGTTAATATATTTACCCAACTTTTGAGTCAAGGTTGAATTCACGAGGAATAATGTGAGTGGTAATCAAGTTACTTCAAAATAATAGATACAATTTAAATCCAAACCAATGTTACAAGAAGATAAAAATAGGGGAGATAAGTATCCACACTAATGTTTCTTTTTGGTTTTTTCTAGTATAAATTTTTGGGCTACGAATAATTAGAGTTTTAACAAGTAATGCACGGATCTTGAGATTATGAATTACTAAGGGAGTGATATGTGGGTTTTAGCAATCAAAATCAACTTATTAAGTCAAATATGGGTAGGTTTGTTTATAGATTTTGATGCTAGCCTTTCAACAAAACACCAAACTTTCACCCATTGATTCTGTCAAATACCTAATAGGTGTGTTCAAAAATTGGTAACCACAAACTCAATCTAGGCATCCCTATGTCTACGATGATACCCATGGTATAGTTAACCTCACATTCACTCTTATGTCTAACATAGTAAATATTCAGCAAACTACACACACAATTGTCTATCATTGGTTTGGACTCCACATTCCTCTTTCAAGGATGATATGAATCCCTAAACTTCACCCAAAACCCTTCTTTTGAAGTTGGATTTGGGTTTTCTAGAGCATGGAGCTTTAACTTATCATACCCATGTGGGTATTTAGGGCTTTCACCCATCAAACCCCAACCAAGTTAGCATAGCAATGATAAAATTCATAAACATAAACTTCTAAATAGAATCTAATCAATAAAAATCCACACACACTGTAATCCCTATTCACACATAACCCCAAGAGGGATATCTAGCTACACATAAGATAAATAAGGATAGATATAACCATAATTTCCATTGAAGTGATTTATTAAAGCTCAAGTGAATGTTATTTTAAACTTTGTACTCCCACAAATCAACAATAAAAGTGAGATAATCTTCCACTTAGAAAGTCTCCAATATATTCTTCATCTAAAAATTATACAATATTTTCCTCTCCAAAATGGAGGCTATGATCTCAAGAGCTAAAACTCAAAATTAGGGAAGATGGAATGTTATGATAATCCTAGGGTTTGGGGCTTTTTGTCAAAATTGGGATCTATCACGTGCATTTCCAGTTTTTCCTTTGGATTGATTTCTTCCTCTAAGACGCGATCGCATGGGTCTGGCAGCAACCGTGGTTAACTTTCGCGATCTCGGTTGATTGAATTTTGCTTGGCTATCGTGATCATAGTCAGCAGACCACAAATGTTGTACCTGAGGACCTTTTCTTCAAGTCCTCAGTTGCACTTTCCTGCTCCCTTTTTAATCAATTTAAGCTCTATTCCACATCTTTCTATATTTTTAACTCTATACTTGTAAAGAGTAGATATTAGTGCATTTGCTCACAAATATATCTCATTTTTTCATTCAAAATAAAGTAATGTGCATAAATATTGAGTGTCGATGAGTGGTAAAATCACCACTCATCACCCATATGGATTTTTGGTGGGTCAACTTTTGTATTTTGAGTTTAATGCAATGTTATTATGTGGGAAGGACTTTAATGATATTGAATGGATGTGTGTTGGTTGAATTCCCTCAACATGTTTGATAAAATGCCTATGCAAATGCTTTTACTATATTATTGGACTTTTAATGGAACTATTGCATGGTGTAACTTTGTAATGGAACCCTAAATGGTATAAATGGTTTAAATAGTTTGGATTGGTTTAATGGTAAGGACTTGGTCATTAGGTTATGGTCTAATTAAGCATAATTGTGGGGTAGAAGGGAATCCCCCAAGTGAACATAATAATGAATATACTTGGAGGGTACATGGGAATCCCCCAAGAAACTAAATAATGTAATCTATGGGTACATGGGAATCCTTTCTCCTCTAAAAGGTTAGCTAAGGACATTGTTTGCAAGCTATAGTCGGTATGATGATACCACTATTAATAGCCTTGGTTAATAATAAATGGATTGGTGGTCTTGGCTATATGTTAATGGTTTTAATTGGGTAATAATGGAAGGGTGTGATAGCTAACGGTGAAGGTATGAGTCCAATAGATGGACACTGGAAATACATGTTTGCCGACATGAGAATTGGTCATGATAGCCTTATAGGGTACATGAGAATCTCCTAAGTTACACTTATATATATGTATCATGGAGAGCGAAGGGTAGTGGGAATCTCCTACTCCTATGGTATCTCTAATTCGTACGGCTATATGCATTAGGGCCCGTTAATGGGATTATAGAGGACACATAGATCCCGTGTGTGGTTCTAGGATGGTTAAGATACACATACCTAGGTTAATGGTTTGATCCATTCTAAAACTAATTCCTTTTCCCGATGTGGATTGTATATGTATATATTTATTGATACATGTGTATATGGTGGTTTGTTTGGTTTTAAAGGTTGGCATTGCTATATCCTTATCCTGAGTACTTGCTAGAATTCACCCGCTAACCCATCTTTAAGTGACTATACCTTAGACAATGCAGGAACCAACCATTCTACTCCTCCTGCTTAGTGATAAAATTTAGGATCAGCTATTCGATTGATATGGCGAGCTTTCATACTCCGAAAGGCTCCATTTCATATCGTGAACATCTTTTCATACTTTGGTTATTTTATGAATATTGGTTTTGGGTATGGTTAGGGGCATGTCCCAATTAGATATTATTTTTTCTTTTGATTAGAGGCTTTATGGAACTACTATGGGTTGGAATGGGTGGTGTCGGTAGTGGTGTTAGCCTTGGTATTGGCATTGGTATTAGGGCTGATATAGTTTGACTGAATTTATAATTATTCCATTTTTTATATTATGTTATGGATAGAAACTTAATTTTTATATTGATTTGGTTATGGTTGTTGGTTGGTATTGGATGGTTGGACTTGTTTGGGTTAGTCATGGTTAGAGACGTATCCCAGAGTTTGGAATTATAATAATACGTTATCTTTTTATATACTTGAACTTCCTTCGACACAGGGTTTATCCTAGTTGGTTGGGTTGGGTATTAGGGGTGGTCTTCGATCTCGAAAGGACTTGAGATGCCCATTACGACATAGCTTCGATTTGGGTCATGTCAAGTTTTTATCAAAGCTCTAGGTTCATGGTCAATTGGGAGTCCACAAAGCCATATCAAGTAGAGTCTCTTTTAAGAATATGTAGCGCACCACACTCATAAGGGAGAGGCTACAAGGAATTTAGGAGTGTTTCTCCTTCTTTTGTTCTATTTCAAGATGCAAGGTCTAAGGTCCTTTCTAATTCCTATTTGTTCGCCTTTTAGATTATGCCTCGATGATCTAAAGCTCACGCAAACTCTTCTGTCCCAACTAGGGACTATGTTGATAGGACATGTCCTACTCAGGGGATCCATACTCGGTCTTGGGGTCCAGACCTTGATTATTCTGGAGTTCCACCAGTTCTTTCTATTCCTCCTTAGGCAGATGTGACAAATGTGGAGTTTCGTCCATTAGTTCATATGATTGCTCAGTTGGTGGCTACTTAGGTTGAGCGAGGTACATTTACTATCCCATCCTCTAATTCCACAAGGGTGGTCCAGTTCATGAATATGGGTCCCCCAACCTTTACTTGTGTTAAGGTGAAGGAGGAACATTAGGGTTTTCTGAACAAGATGGAAAAGATATGCAGGATTATGGATGCCACAAATATGGAAATGGTGGATTTTGCAACTTACCAGTTCAAGGATATGGTGTACCATGGTATGAGGAATAGGAATAGGTGAGGGTTAAGGTTGATAAGTCTTTTCTATAGGAGACTTTCTCGAATACATTTATAGATCACTTCTTTCCCTAGGAGCCGAGGGAAGCGAAAATAGAAGAATTTGTTAATCTGACATAGAGGAAGATATTGGTCAAGGAGTATGCCTTGAAGTTTCACCAGTTGTCTGGGTATGCTCTAGAAATGGTTGCTGATATGAGGGACAGAATAAGGAAGTTTGCCTCAAGACAGTCTCGTGAGTTGATCTTTGAAAGCAAGACTACATTGCTAATCAAGACATGGATATTTTAGGTTGATTTTTCATATGCAACAAGTGGAAGAGGAAAAGAAAAATCAGGTTGAGATAGGGGAATGGCAGGGTAAAATATCCAGGTTCTCTGAGTAGGGTGGTCAACAACAAAGTGGGAGGGATTGTAACACCCTATATTTTTAGGCTAGACTTTGAAACATTGTTATTACGTGTGTTAACTCTAATTCCATGAATTTTTTTAATACACATGCCATTATCTTTATCTTAGTGTGAGAAGTGATTTCGAGGTCAAAAATATTTATAAGAATCACTTAGAACAAAGTTGAGCTAAGATCCTTTAATTCATCCAACGTTTGATATTCAATTCTACAAGGGTATACTTTGAACTTGTATAACATTTTATATACATAGAATTTTTCATCTCAAGACGTACAAAATTGTAGATGATTGAGTCAGCTTTCCAGCAATACCAATTTCACCTTAATCAAATACCTGAGAGAAAAGTAATAGCCATTTTCGTGAGAGAGGCAATGAAGGTGCGCGATTAGCCTGCGACGCATGCTCCATCGCTGCCACTATTTTATATCTTTTGGATTCCATATTTGTAAGGGTATTTGGGTCTTTTACATTCACCCAATGGGTCCATAACATGGTATTTAGGGTTCCAAAAGTCAGAATTTGCCCTTTTATTCACAAATCATCTCAAAAGAAACCATTCTTTCTCAATAACAAAACCCTAGCCTCTACAAGATTCAAGCCCTTCCTGCAAGAAAATCAAGAACTCAAGTGTTCCAATATAAGAAGGTTTTCAAGAAAGTTGTTCTCTTTTAAGATTTAAGTTTCAAGGTATGTTAGATGTCCATCTATCGGCCCTTTACACCCATGGAGACCAAGTAGCCAATTTCAAGTTTTAAAGCTATGGTGTTCACATGTTATCATAAATTTTACCCATAAATTTCCATTAATCTCAATTTTATATCACGTTTATATGCAATTGTTGTTGTTATTAAACCATATAAGTTTTGAATTTTTCTTGTTTGTTGATTTAAGCCTTAATTGGTGATTTTAGTATTGAATCATGCTATCTTTACATTTTAAAACTATTCCCATGCTTAAGCCATGAATTACAAGTGTTTGATGAAATACCCATGAGAATGAGTTTTGAATAAATGCTTACATGTCACCTCTTCAAGGTTTTAGTATGATCTTATTGTGATCGTTATCGAGTCTTAGGGTTTGAATACCTAAAACATAGCTACTTACCTAGTTTTCAGTATCTACAGAATGGTTTCAGAATAGTTATGAGCATTATTAGTTCAATCAGTTACCATAAATAGTAAAGCATAGTTCAATCCAATATCCAATGTCTGTCAGTTGGAAGTATGATTTAGCACCGAGCGAATCCAAGGATGGAGGATCACCTGCCAGTTGAGGGTGTGACCTTTAGTAGCAGTCCCTATATTCCAGAACTACATAGCCAGCATAGGTTGAGATGTTAACCTACTAGTTGAGGGTTGACATACATCTCACTAGAGCAGCTGCCAGTAGAGGGTGACTCTTTAGTCCTTTGGGACTTCACTTTAATGGATCCACGCAACCATGTTTTAGTACCCATGGCATGATACTGACACTTTTCCATCTAGGGTAATAGGTTGGACCCCAATTAGCTTAATAGGTGCATGTCGATTAGATGATAGCTCCCACAGTATCAGTCCAATATTTAGCACAGAGTTTAATTTCAGCTGCTTTACCAAAGCATACAGTTATCAGCTATTTAGTATCAGTATTTTAGTATTTCAGTTTACAGACTATTTCAAAATCACGTTATATGCTTGGTCATGCATACTCAAATTTTACAATTTTCATATATCTATGCATCAGTTATCTCATGCTATTAAACTAGTTAGTTATTAGTATTGCTTTGTCAGATTTCAGTATTTCCATGCATATTTGTTATTACTATTTTCAAGAACAGTTATCCCATGCATATCAGCCTAACCTCATCTCCCATACTAGTAAATTCAAAGTACTGATCGCATACTCGTTTCTTACGCTATGATGTTTAATATCATAAGTTTGGATGGTCAGTTTTGTGACCCCGCTTAGACAGATTAGAGGATCAGTAGTGGCAATGGTGAGTCCTTATCTTTTGAGGACATGATTTTTTTATTTCAGTTTATCTTATTAGTTTAGTATTTCTATTCGATCGGAGTTAGTTGGGGGTTTGTCCCATTACCTGTACAATTAGTCAGTTAGAGGCTTTTCAGATACTTTCAGATATTCAGTCAGTTTGTCATTATTTTTATAAGTTTTTAGATGGTTATTTCCAGACAATTATAGTATTTAAAACTTATGGAATTTTTAGTTTTATTTTGCATATACGTATCTTTTGTTATTAGTTTTATTCAGTGCTCATAGAAGGTACCAATTCATGGGTTAGATTGTGGTTACTTGTGACCGTAAGCATCGTGTGGCATCCTGGGTGTACTACTGGGGCATTATAAACTCTGTATCAGAGACAGGTTTTAAGGTTTCCTAGGTAGTCTGAAAGCTGCGTTGAGTAGAGTCTTGTGCATGGGTGTCAAGCATGCCACACTTATGGACAAGAGGCTTTGAAACATTTTAGGAAAAGTTTCCCTTCTTTTATGTCTCAGATCGTGCTATAGAAAGGTTCTCTAAGAATCTTATGTAGATTCTCATCATGCTCCACTCGTGTCAACCTTGCCCTACTTTTAAGGTAACAGAAATAGTGAAGCTTAAATTCTTATAGATAGAGATTTCTCAGACTGCCCCTGCAGACAGTTGTGGGATTGCACATAGGCTCAAAAGTATCCCATTGATTCTATTATGTTCCAAAGTCTAAAACATTTTATTCATGATCATGAAAACTCATACACTAATCCAAAGTCAGATGTGTGTTTACATGTTTTCTCAGAATCCTATGATAGCATATGACCTAGAGCTTGAAGTATGAATCCAGAACTTTAGAAGCAATAAAATGGGAATAGTATTATCTAAATTTAGTAGATTTTGCATTCATAGGGCAAGTTATATGAAAAGTGAATCAGAAGGTTTGAAATAGTATATGCAAGAAAATAATTTAAGTTTGTTGATTAAAAAGTATATGTTATTGGTGTAATGGTAATCCTATGGTGTAGGGAATATATAAGTTTTGATATGTGATAATTATAGGCTATAATAAAAGTAGTATGGTTCATTTAAGGTTTGCGGATATCCATATTAAGTGTTAGAATCTAATTGTGAATCTTCAGGGATTGAACATATAGAAAGAAGAGTTGGAAATTCTAAGTTAGTCAGTGTTTAAGATATTATATGATGATTGTTGTAGCTGTAGAAGGCTAAGAGTTGTACATCAGGAGATATTACTAGCAGTGGGCCTTACATTACATTATTAGGTGTAGTCTTTAAGGGTAAGTATAGTATTTATGTGCATAGTTATGCCTCAGACTTTAGAGTAAAGTAGTGACAGTTTAGTTTATTGATTAAATAGTTCACAGACTTAAAATGATGGCTTTAACCTAAGGGGGAGATGGTAGAACCAGTAACGATCTTAGATCCTAGTAGTGATGCTAGTATAGGTAGAAAAGCAGTAGGAGAGGATGATGCCAAACCCGTTCTTATCTTATTATAAGGTTTTCCAGTTATCACGCATTCTACTCATGCCCTACATGTCAGGTCCATGATCATAGTTCATGTTTATGTAGTTTTCATAGAATTATGTACACTTCCAGATCCTTGTATGAGGAGTTTCAGTTCACTCTATAGTAAGAATCATATTCCATAAATTTAAAACTCCACACTCAGGTCATGCAGCTCATGACTCATGTATTCATGTTTTATCGTATGTTCAGTTCCATGTACTCATGCTACACTTTTAGTGATCATCAAAATTTAAATTTATGTTATGTATGTCCATAGTTCAGACCTCTTTGATGAATTTATGTCATTGATGCTCTATTCTTTAGGCCTCAGTTTAGTGTCAAAGTTATTCTTAGTTGCTTCAGGTCCTCTTGTCCTAACCTTTCAGTGACCTCCCCTTATGAAATGATAGTAGTGATGAGCAATTTCTATTTGGGAGAGAGTAAACATTTCTTATTGCAAAAACTCATTGCAGCTACTATTACATGTTAAAAGGGGTCCAAGACTTAGAAAATTTCACTAAGTGTTGGGACTTAGTCATTTCTAAAGATCCCAAACTTTGATCATTTTATTTTTGACCTTCCCGACATCGGAACATTAATTTTTAAGTTGATACATGATCGGGATGGTCAATAGTATATCTCAGGTGAGTTTTGGATTTTTTGGACCAGCGTAAGGGTGTGTTTGGACTTCCTAAATAGTAGAAGCACCAAGATAAGTCCACGTCACACACCCTAGTCCACTGGTAGGGGTTCCCGCGGCACGTTCTCTATCGCGGCCTCCTTAATTTCCATCCTTCAATCATGTCATGGTTAGTTGAAATTTTATATATTTCTTGGGGTATTGTATGGAGGTTGTTAATAATTGAGTTTGGAGGATATGAGGAATACTATTTTATGGGTGTTTGTTTAGAAGGGCATAGGTGGTTACAAAGATAGGATTGAATGTCATGTCTTTATATATGTGGATGAATGCATTTTGCGTAAGTAAATGTCTAGTAAGAGGTTGAATGTAGCTACTGAAGTGGTAATAATTATTCATAAGGTAAGAAGTTGCAAAAATACAGGGTGTATTGAATTCATGATTTTGATTAGTATTACATTGTTATCTGTCCATTTTTTAGGTTTGAGTAGGATTGAACATAGTTAGAGAATTTAGTTCCACTCAGACTTCAGTAGGTAGAGTTATCAGTACTCATGTCAATATCCTTAGTAGCCTCAGGTGAAGTGCAGGATTAAGGTGGAAAGAATAGTTGATGGAGTATTCGAGGGTATGTCTAAGCTTGAAAACAACAGTTACATGGTCAAAGGTATAGAAATTCTATCCTAGCTTATGTTTCATAGGCCTATGTTTCATGTTACAAAATTCTAGCCATTTTACGACTTCTTCTTAGATATCTTATTCAGATTGTACCTAAGATCCTCTTTTCTCTAATTCTACTAGAACTTCTTAGAAAGAGAGTTAAAGGAATGCTCTAGTTGAATATAAGTTTTCAGTGCAAATTAGTCCATAAAGCCAACAATCCAGTCTAGCAGTTAGACGAACAAGTTCCTATTATTTTTCCGATCTAGCCTTACTATCTAAAGTTTCATGAATATAGCTATTCCATGAAGTAAAATATTTGCATCCATGTAAATTGCAAATTCAGCTCAGTTCATGCATTATGCATCAGTTTTAGATTCCAGATATTCAGTCATGATTTAGTTCATCAGTGTTCCATGCACCTTCTCAGTTTTTCCTTAGTATTTCAGCCAAGTCAGTATCATTCTGGAGATGAACTATCCCCTGGGGGGGAGGTGTTATTGTACCCCAGAGTTTTTCATGTACTAAATCTCTCATGTTTACTTCATGAAACCTAATCCAACTTGAGGAAATGGTTACTCATAAGTTAAATCTCTCATTTCTATATCATCCTTATAACCATTCTCATGTCACTGCATGTGTTCGACAAATCAGTTCAGTTCATGTATACTCAGACTCAGTTATGCAGTATATGTTCCAGGTTATGTTCCAAGTCATGCATGTTAAGAGTATGATCTTAGTTGCCTAAGTACTCTCTGTCTAACTAGTCTTATTTAAGGATGAATGATTCCAAGGGGTAGATAATGTAACACCCTTTGAGTATCATTCTTATGTGTGTTAAATCTAATTCCATGAATTTATTTTAAATACATATGTCATTATCTTTATCCTAGTGTGAGTAGTGATTTTGAGGTAAAAAATGTTCATAAGAATCACTTAGAACAAAGTTGAGCTAAGATCCTTAGATTCATCCAAAGTTTGATATTTGATTTAACAAGGGTCTATTTTGAACGTGTATAACTTTTTATATACGTAGAATTTTGCATCTCAAGATGCACAAAATTTTAGATAATTGATTCAACTTTCCAGTAATACCAATTTCTCCTTAATCCGATACCCAAGAGAAAATTTATATCTATTTTCCTGAGAGAGGCAGTGAGGGCGCAAGATTAGCCCGCAATGCATGCTCCATTGCCTGCCCCTATTTTACAGATTTTGGATTCCACATTTTAAGGGTATTTGGGCCTTTTAACTTCACCCAATGGGTCCATAACATAGGATTTAGGGTCCCAAAAGTCAGAATTGGCCCCTTTACTCACAAGTCATCTCAAAAGAAACCATTCTCTCTGAAGAACAACACCTTAGCCTCTTCAAGATTCAAGCCTTTCCTTCAAGAAAACCAAGAACTTAAGTGTTCCAAAATAAGATAGTTTTCAAGAAAGTTGTTCTCTTACAAGATTTAAGTTTCAAGGTATGTTAGATGTTCATCTATGGGACCTTTTCAGCCATAGAGTCCAAGAACCCAATTTTAAGTTTTAAAGCAATGGCTTTTACATATTATAATGAATTTTACCCATGAATTTCCATGAATCTTGATTTTATATCATGTTTACATGCAATTGTTGTTGTTATTAAACCCTACACATTTTAAATGGTGCTTGTACGCTGATTTAATCCTTAATTAGTGATTTTAGTATTGAAATCATTCTATCTTTACATGTTAAAACTTTTTCCATGCTTTAGCCATGAATTACAAGTGTTCGATGAAATACCCAAGAGAATGAGTTTTGAGTAAATGCTTACATATTATCTCCTCAAGATTTTAGTGTGATCTTATTATGATCGTTATCGAGTCCTTGGGTTTGAATACCCGAAAGTTAGTTGCTTACCTAGTTTTTAGTATCTAAAGAATAGTTTTAAAATAGTTATGAGCATTATCAGTTCAATCTCTTACCATAAACAGTAAAGCATAGTTCATTCCAATATCCAGTGTCTTTTAGTTGGGAGTAGGATTTAACACTGAGCAAACCTAGGGACGGGGGTTCACCTTCTAGTTGAGGGTGTGACCATTAGTAGAATTCCCTGCATTCCTGAACTACATAGCCAACATAGGTTGAGATGTCAACCTACCAGTTGAGGGTTGACTCATATCTCACTAGAGCACCTTCCTATAGAGGGTGACTCTTTAGTCCTTCGGGACTTTACTTTAGTGGATTTATGCAGCCATGTGTTAGTACTCGTGGTACGATACTACACCCTTTTAACTAGGGTCACAAGTTGGACCCCAATTAGCTTAATTGATGCTTGCCGGTTAGATAATAGCTCCTACAATCTCTGTCCAGTATTCAGCACAGTGTTTAGTTTCAGGTTTGCTTGACCATAGCATACAGTTATCAATTGTTCAGTATTAGTATTTCAATATTTCAGCTTATAGTCTATTTCAGAATCACATTATATGCTTGGTCATGCATACTCAGATGTTACATTTTTCATGTATCTATGCATAAATTATCTTATGCTATTCATCTAGTTAGTTGTTAGTATTGCTCAGTCAAATTTCAGTATTTCGACATATGTCTGTTATTACTATTTTTATCCACTTTTAGCCCGTGCATATCAACCTAACCTCATCTGGCATACCAGTATATTCAAAGTACTAATTTTATACTTATTTCTTGCGATATGATGTTTAATATCATAGGTTTGGATGCATAGTTTCTTGAACACACTTAGACAGATCAAATTATCAGCAATAGTAGTGGTGAGTTCTCATATTTTAAGGACATGATTTCTTAGTTTCAGTATATCTTAGTAGTTCAGCATTTCTATTCATTTAGAGTTAGTTGGGGGTTTGTCCCATCAGCTCTGCAGTCGGTCAGTTAGAGGCTTTTTAGACACTCTCAGACAGTCAGTCAGTTTGTTATTATTTTTATCAGTTTTCAAATGGTTGTTTCTAGATAATTTTTTTTAGGCTTATAATTTCAGAGATACTTTAGTGTTTAAACCTTATGGCGCTTTTAGTTTTTTCTGTATATGTGTATCTTTTGTCGGTTTAATTTAGTGCTCAAGCAGGTACCAGTTCTTGGTTTAGCTTGTAGTCAGTTGTGATTGTAAACACCGTGTAGAGTCTAGGGTGTTAAAAGCTTAGTATCAGAGATAGTTTTTAAAGTGTCCTAGGGAGTCTGAAAGCCTCGTTGAGTAGAGTATTGTGTAGGGGCGTGGAGCCCGCCACACTTATGTACAAGAGGCTACGAGATATTTTAGGAATAGTTTCCATTCTTTCATGTCTCTAAGAATCTTATGTAGATTCTCATCATGCTCTAATCATGTCAACCTTACCTTACTTTCAAGGTAACAAAAATAGTTAAGCTCAAATTCCTACTGATAGATCTTTCTCAGCCAGTCCCCGCAGATAGTTGTGGGATTGCACACAGGCTCAAAAGTATTCGATCGATTTTTTTATGTTCCAAAGTCTTACAGATTTCATTCATGATCATGAAAACTCGTACACTAATCTAAAGTCAGATGTGTGTTTACATTCCTTCTCAAAATCCTATGATAGCATATGACCTAGAGTTAAAATTATGAATCCAAAAGTTTAGCAGCATTAAAATAGGGATAATGTTATCTGAATTCAGTAGATTTTGCATTCATGGGGCTAGTTATACGAAAGATGAATCAGTAGGCTCAAAATTGTGTATGCAAGAAAAGAATTTAAGTTTGTTGATTTGTAAGTATATGTTGTTGGTGTAATGGTAATTCCCATGGTGTAGGGAAAATATAATTTTAGATATGTGATAATTTTAGGCTATGATGAAATTAGTATGGTTCATTGAAGGTTTGGGAATATCTATGTTACGTGTTAGAATTTAAGTTTGAATCTTTGAGGATTGAAAAATAGAAAGAAGAGTTGAAAATTCTAAGTTAGTCAATGTTTAAGTTGTTATATGATGATTGTTGTGGCTGTAGAAGGCTAAGAGTTGTACATCAGAAGAAAGTACTAGCAGTGGCCTTACATTATCAGGTGTAGTCTTTAAGGGTGAGTATAGTATTTATGTGCATAGTTATGCCTCAGACTCTAAAGTAGTGATAGTTCAGTTTATTGATTAAATAGTTCATAGACTTAGAATGATGACTTTAAGCTAATGGGGAGATGATAGAACCAGTAAATAGGTCAGGCTCTTAAATCCTAGTAGTGATGCTAGTATGGGTAGAAAAGAAGTAGGAGAGGATGATGCCGAACCCATTTTTTTCCATCGTAAGGTTTTTCAGTTATCACGATATATACTTATGCCTTGCATGTCAGTTCCATGATCATAATTCATGTTTATGTAGTTTTCGTAGAATTATGTACATTTCCAGATCCTTGTATAAGGAGTTCCAGTTCACTCAGCAGCATATTCCATGAAGTAAGAAACTCCAAACTGTAACACCCCATAAAAGTCGTGCATGGATTAGCTTTTAATAGAGTGTTCTTAGACTTAAAAACTTGAAAATTTTTCTAAGTGTAACTTAGAGTCATTTTAGCTGACAATCTTTGGGATACAACTTTTCAACCTTTCTGACCTCCATTTTTAGATTTTCAAGTTGCGTTATGATCGAAAAATCTCATAGTACATCTCGGATAAGTTTTCAGAATTTTTTGGAATGCATAAGGCTGCATTTGGATTTCAAAACAGTAGAAAAACGCATAGCCTGTTGCCCATTTTCAGCATTTCAGGGTCAACTTCAAACGATCATAACTCTCTGAATATAATGAACTGGGAGAGCTGCTACCTATCAAATGAAATATCTTTGAGTTTTCTTTCTAATACAACTGGTTTCATCCAAATCCAACATTTGAGTAAGGATTTATACCCGTTTTACCTATCAGTTTGTCAATTGAGGGACAGTTTTGACTTTGTTTGTTTTCTTAGGGGCATTTTAGTCATTTTACCTCACCCAAATTTCATCTATAACACCAGATTTAGCCCCTAATTCATCAAAATATAATCCTTTTCTCAAAATTTCTCTCAAGAACACCCCTTAGGGTTCCAAACAAAAATCCCAAATAACTTAAGATTCAACTGTGGGTTTTGAAAGACAATTAGAGATTTGGAATCCCCACATTGTAGGCTTCAAGGATCATCCCTCAATTTCTTAAATAGAGGTACGTGGGGTTTTCCTAAAATCTCATGGGCAGAAAAATCATGTTTTAGAATGGGGTTTTTTAATCTATGTATATGTTCATGTATTAAATGTTTGAACATAATTGTTTTGGTCTTTTGACCTTTCCCAAAGTGATTTGAGAATATGAATGTATGAAAACATGTATTTAAGAATGAATTCTTGTTGAGAGCATAATTTTTGGTGAATTCCCTCTTATTATGAATTTTCAAATTTCTCATAACATATGAATTGTTTTGCAATGCATCCTTGAAAAACACTATATGAAATGATTGAACTCTTGTTATGATTTAAAGGTGGTTTTAAATCACTAAAGAGGGAATCTAGCATGAATTTTTAATGTTCATAATGTATGTAATGAAAGAGTGCATGGATTTGCTAAAGGCACTAGACCACCATATGTTGATGAAGTTTTTGCATGATTTTGACTTGAGTTTCGAAACATGAAATCTTCTATATCAGTTGCATGTTTTTGGTTGCCTAAATTATGCTTTAAATGAAAGATTTAGCTTAATGTATTATGGCTCAGAAATAATGACTTTCAAGTCTTGGTATGACGATGTCAATTCAGACCAATGCCATATCAGACTCAGACTAATAGACATTTCATACTATCATGATTTTAGATATTTAGAATGTTGCATGTACAGAAAAGGTTAAAAATAGGCATACAAAGATGTTAGGTGGTTTCCTAAAGAGGGCTTAAGTTCAAGCAACTCATTGCCTAAAATCGTGGTTTGCCGACCAGGGTATATTATTATACGCTGACTTAAGTGTCGTGTGGCGTATCAGATTCAAGAACTCCAACCCTTGTGGCATACTCAGGTTGGAGGCTTCCCCATCGATTCAATGGTGGATTCCATATCGACCGTGGAATATCAGACTTGTAGGGGATACCACCTAACTCAGAAGTCATACACAGATCAAAATTTGAAAGTTACAGATAAGTTATATGTTTTCAGAAAGTGCCCATGTGTTTTCAGAAGCTATTTTATACGTGATGTGTTGATGAAAATTGCTCTTATCATATATATGTTCAAATACTTTATTTTGAATTGCTTCGCCTGACAGTACATTTATACTGACCCCTCCTTCTTCCAGGTTTTGAGACAGTCTAGGGGTCCGGATAAAAAGTAGATATTTCAGATTGCAGAGCAGATTGTGCAGGGTTGAGCCTTCTATATTCTAGAAGGCCTGTTTACTTTAAGATATTTATCTTTAGTCATGTTTTGGTCTACTGGGGGCCTTGTCCCAGTTTTTAGATAGTTTTGTTTAGTTCATAGTTGAGATTTCGTAGACTGAGTCAGACATTATTATTATCCAGATATATTTTGGATTTCAATTTTTCAATATTATGATCACATTCAGACTGACCATATTTCCTATTATATTTCTATTTCTGTATTATCTTTTATTATATGAATGTTGTGCATGATTACCAGATAGATAGAGGGCATCCCGGGCCTTCACGGTTTGGGAATGCTTGTCACGGCCAGGGCCCTAGTTCGGGTCCTGACAAACTTGGTGTCAAAGCAAGGTTCATGGTCCCAGGGTTTCTGCAAAATTGCATCGGGTAGAGTCTTGTTTATGGGTGTGTAGCACGCTACACTTATAAGCTGGAGGCTACTAGGTGTTTAGGAATGTCTCTCTTTCTTCATGTTCTAGTTCGTGCAATAGAGTCAGAATGTTCCTCTTTCATGCTCTATTTCGTGTTATGGTATCGCCCATATGAAAGTAAAAAGTCATCCTAAATTCTTTACTTACTCTGATGTCCTCAGATATATCTCATTATTGAGGTGATTCAAGTGCAGAAGTTTAGAGTCTAAATGGTATGGTTCTTTCTGATTGAACCATGTAAGAGTTGAAATTTGTGCAAGGACTTGAGAAGAGTCCATTAGTGCTTCAATGTGCATTGATTCCGATGTAAACATTGATCTTGATGGAATCGTGCTTTTCAGATTGAGGTATTAATTGCATTTAGTCCTCTTCAAATTTATGTTACAAATGTCTTGCTTAAGGGGGGATGATGTGTAGTAGAATGTTGGAACTGTATTTCCACCCGAATAGTAGTATACGTCAAAGTGTTGTTGTCATGATCTATTAGTATAATTAGACCAAGAAGTTGGTGATGTGAAGTCACAAAGTTAGAAGTCAGAGTGAGGGTAACTTTTGTGTAAATGAATATTTTAGTTGAATAACCGATGTTTGAGAATGATTTATTCTCCTTATGGTGATATACTAATGTGGTAACTAGTAGCATGTGTGGATGGTATGGTAGTTCGTGGAGGAAGTGTTTGGCTTCGATTTTATTTATATAGAGTAAGATGTGTATTCTTAGTTCATTGGATATTGCGTATTAAATTTTTATCTCATGTAATCTTGTCATCAAGGTGTTGTTGAAAAAAAATAAAGTTTAGTGAAGCCATGTGGGGCTCTCGATTCACTAGCATAGTTGACTTGTTATTCATCTAATTTTCTTGTTCAAAATACAAAATCAAAGTCTAGTGAAGCCTTGTGAGACCTATTTCGATTCACTAGAAACTTGTTATCCAACTTGTTGTTCTTGTGTTGGTTTAATATATGTATAGCTGAGTTTTTTTGCATGAGATTGAGTTGGTAAAGAGGTGATTCGTCCTTGTGTGTTAGTTTAGTAAAAGGTAGGGAACGAGTTGTTAGTTAGGGTGATTTGTCGGTTGCTTGAAGTGTGAAAATGGCTATATTAGCCAGTAAGTTGCAAGTATAGACTCATGGTTTTTTGTGGAATTTAAAGGTAGTCTAAATGTATGCTTGGGTAAGTAAGCGTGATGTGAGAAGCCATATAAGTAGATAAGATTGTATGGGGTTATAGTATAAGATTAATGTCGATCATGTCTATTATGTGACTTTACCCCTTGACCTTCTTTTCCTTGGTAGTTGTAAACTAGTACTACTTGTGAGAAGGTATGTAGTAGATTTTAGAGTTATAGTAGTAATTTCATAAAGGTGCTTTGGTCGTGGATAGTATCTAGATAAAATCAGGTATTTGGGGTAGAATGTCCCAATTTGATGGACTAGTAAATTATGTTGTATTCTTCATGGGTGGTATTTACAGAATAAAACAAGTATGAGCTGATGCCTATGATGCCTTACAACATGTATTTATAGTACCTAAAAGTCCCTAAGTCAGCAAGGTACAAGAATGCAAGCTATACAATTATCAACTACAAGATGAAAATCTGAAAAATCCTGCACATGCATGCTGAAATTTCTGCACATGCATGCCAACCTTTGTGGACCTTTTAAAGCTGAAAAATCTGCACTTTCATACCAGCCTGTGTGAACTTCCTAAAGTCTAATAAATGTTCTTCCAGCCTATTTTGACCATCTAGAAGGTTCTGGAACGTTGGCAGCAATGCGGGGCATTTATCGAAGCCCCGCCAAGCTCGAAAACATGCCCGAATTGTCCGAAACATGCCCAAAACGTGAGGAGTTTAATAGGTTGTGACATTGAGCGTCACAATGTGGTTGTAAAAATAGTGACTTAAGATTAATGATGTATGTTTTGTAAGAATTATGTATAAGGTTGGGTTGTAAATCATGTTTAGCACTAGACAATAAGTTTGAACGATTAATGTCCATGAAGGTGGATGTGATGATTTCTTGATTAATGATACTAGTTTTATGGAAGTAATCTAATAGGATTAAATGGTATATGCAAGAGCCTAAGTTTATTTGATTCGTAGTGAAGTATGATGTTGCTTATATAATGTAGAAGTATGCCCAAGGTGATCTGAGGGTGCAGTATTTTCTAAGACTATTACACGTTTTGTGTGACGAGTGGTACCGTTGAGTTGCTAGGTGGAGAAAGACTAGTTAGATGGTATATGGTGTTATAAATAGCCAAGTTAAGGAGTTTTGATTAATAGTGTTGAGCTTTTTTTTATGATCTTGATTCCCATAGTAGAGAGATGTAAGTTTGGAGTCACGATATTGATAGGCTATGTCGGAAGTAGTATGATTCATTGAAGGCTTGGTGATATCCATGTTGAGTGCTAGATTCTAATTTTGAGTTTTTAAAGGTTGAACTAATAGAAATAAGAGTTAAAGCACTAGAGGGTGTGCACTCCGACTATGGGGATACTCATGAAGACCCGAAGTTAGTAAGTGTGCAAGTATTATATGATGACTGCTGGGTCTATAGAATGATAAAGTGTATCTCAGAAGGTAGTATTAATAGTGGGTTTTTCACTTTCAGGTGTAGTCATTTGGGTTAAGTTCCATGATATGCGTGTATAGTAGTTTTTCAGACTCCAGAGTGCAGTGAGTGTACTTCAGTTTAGAGTCTATTAAGGGATCTCCTAAACTTAATATGATGGCTTAAAGTTAAGGGGGAGATGATAGAGCGAATGACCAAGTCAGGCTTTCAGATTCTAGTCGTGATGTCATGATGATATAGAACGTCAGAAAGTGAGGGTGAGACTCAACCCATTCTTATCGCAGTATTTTTTTTCCAGTTATTCCAATATCTACTCATGCCTTACGTTTTAGTCCAATGATCAAAATTCATGTTCATGCTTATGTTAGAGAATCATGTACTCTTCAAGTTCCAAAATGAGAAGTTTCAGGTCATTTAGTAGTCGGAATCCCATTTCATAAGTTATGAACTCCAAATTGAGGTCATGTAGCTCATGACTCATGTACTCACGCTTTATAGTATGCTTGTTTTATATAAGACCATAATTGTGAAGTAAGATCTGGGGCCAAGTTTTTGATATATGTGATTTTTAGTGGAAATTTGTGTGTGTATGTTCTTAAGGTAGCGCGTGGGAGTTATATTAATAGTGGTTTAGAGGATATGTGAAGTGTTTCTTCATGGGTGTTTGCCTTGAAGTTCATATGAGGTTATAAAGATAGGCTTGAATGACATGTTGGGATTTTAGTGAAGGGACGCAATATGCGCTAGTGAATCTATAGTAAGAGTTCAGAGTTAGTCATTAATGTGGGAATGCATGATATGCTTAGGGTGTGAACTTTAAAAAGATATGGAAGATTGAATCATATTGCTTAGACTAGTATCATGGTATGACATGTTGTATTTTTGTGACTTGGAGTTAGGCTTGATTGCAGTGAAAGGATTTAAGCTACTATATACATTGTATAAAGAGCTATCAATGCCCATATGAGAATTATAAGTTGAATGGAATGAATATGATATTTAAGGGAAATAGTATAGTTAAGGGAGTATTAAAGAAGTGTGCTAATCTTGAAAAATAAGAAGTTGCATTGTCCAAGATCTTTTGCTCCATAATGCTACTAGAATTTCTGTAGACAGAGTGTTGAAGAGATACTCCCGTTGAATATAAGTTTCCGGTGTATTTCAGTTTAGCAGTCAGGCAGACAAGTTACTGTGGTTTTCCACCCTTTCACCCAATCCTGTTATCCGAAGTCTCAAGCATATGACCATCCCAATATATTTCATCCTAAGTTGTGAATGCAGTTCAGTCAAAGCATCATGTTTTAGATTAAGCTATTTAGTCGTGACTCAGTTCATAAGTGTTCAGTGTATAATCTTAAAATACTTCAGTTATTATAATACCCTGGTACGATCTAAGTCTTGATGCCCCATGATTCGTAATTGCATAAGTTATCACTTCTCAATTCAATATGTATGATTGGATCATGAACACTTCAAGGAAATCGTAAACTCTTAGCATGAATCAGCATCTTAAAGCAAGTAAGGGCAAGTCAACTCAAAATTCAGTTTCGTGATAGAAGTTTAAATGGTTCAGATCAGTTATATACTTTCTTAGAAGACATATCATGTTAGCGTCATTCTATACTTTTGAGCTTCAACATTTCCAATCCATCATTCGGGGATGAATTATCCCAAGGGGGAGATAATGTAACACCCCGTAAAAGTCGTGTATGGATTAGCCTTTAATAGAGAGCTCTTAGACTTAAAAACTTGAAAATTTTTCTAAGTGTAACTTACAGTCATTTTAGCTGGCAATCTTTGGGATACAACTTTTCAACCTTTACGACCTCCATTTTTAGATTTTCAAGTTGTGTTAAGATTGGACAAGCTAATAGTACATCTTAGATAAGTTTTGGAATTTTTTGGAATGCATAAGGCTGCGTTGGATTTCAAAATAGTAGCAAAACGCATAGCCTGCTGTCCAGTTTTCAGCATTTCAGGGTCAACTTCAAACGGTTATAACTCTTTGAATATAATGAACTGGGAGAGCTGCTACCTATCAAATGAAAGCTCTTTGATCTTTCTTTCCAATGCAACTGGTTCATCGAAATCCATCATCTGAGTAAGGAGTAATACCAGTTTTAATTCAGCCTATCAGTTTGCCAACTGAGGGATGGTTTCGACTTTCTTTGTTTTCTTAGGGGCATTTTAGTCATTTCACTCACCCAAGTTTCGTTAGCCCCCAATTCATCAAAATATAATCCTTTTCTCAATTTTTCTCTCAAGAACACCCCTTAGGGTTTCAAACAAAAATCCCAAATAACTCAAGATTCAATCGTGGGTTTTGGAAGATAATTAGAGATTTGGAATCCCCACATTGTAGGCTTTAAGGATCATCCCTCAATTTCTTAAATAGAGGTACGCGGGGTTTTCTTAAAATCTTATGGGCATAGAAAAGTCATGTTTTAGAATAGGGTTTTTGAATCTATGTATATATTCATGTATTAAATGTTTTAACATTATTGTTTTGGTCTTTTGACCTTTCCCAAAGTGATTTGAGAATACGAATGTATGAAACCATGTATTTAAGAATGAATTCTTATTGAGAGCATGATTTTCGGTGAATTCCCTCTTATTATGAATTTTTCAGATTTCTCATAGCATATGAATTATTTGCCGTAAATCCTTGAAAAGAACTATATGAAATGATTGAACTCTTGTTATGATTTAAAGGTGGTTTTAAATCACTAAAGAGGAAATCTAGCATGAATACTTAATGTTCATAATGCATGTAATGAAAGAGTG
The DNA here is from genome assembly GCF_002878395.1 of Capsicum annuum. Classification (NCBI taxonomy): domain Eukaryota; kingdom Viridiplantae; phylum Streptophyta; class Magnoliopsida; order Solanales; family Solanaceae; genus Capsicum; species Capsicum annuum. The sequence goes on along the minus strand of NC_061117.1, from coordinate 32,058,851 downwards.
CATAGACTTGCTAAAGGCACTAGACCACCATATGTTGATGAAGTTTTTGCATGATTTTGACTTGAGTTTCTAAACACGAAATCTTCTATATCAGTTGCATGTTTTTGGTGGCCTAAATTATGCTTTAAATGAAATATTTAGCTTAATATATTATGGATCAGAAATCATGACTTGCAAGTCTTGGTATGATGATACCAATTTAGACCAATGCCGTATCGGACTCAGACTAATAGACATTTTAGACTATCATAATTATAGATATTCAGAATGTTGCATGTACAGAAAAGGTTAAAAATGGGCATACAAAGATGTTACGTAGTTCCCTGAAGAGGGCCTGAGTTCAATCAACTCATTTCCTAAAACCATGGTTTGCTAACCCGGGTATATTATTATACACTGACTTAAGTGTCGTGTGGCGTATTAGATTTAGGAACTCCAACCCTTGCGGCATACTCAGGTTGGAGGCTTTCCCGCCGAGTCAATGGCGGATTCCATACCGCCCACGGTATATCAGACTTTTAGGGGACACCACCTAACTCTAAAGTAATACACAGATCAGAATTTGAAAGTTACAGACAGGTTATATGTTTTCAGAAAGTGCCCATGTGTTTTCAGAAGCTATTTTATACGTGATGTGTTGATGAAAATTGTTCTCGTCTATTATATATATGTTCAAATACTTTATTTTGGATTGATTTGCGTGCCAGTACATTTGTGCTGACCCTCCTCCTTCCAGGTTTTGAGACATTTTAGGGGTCCAGATAAACAATAGATATTTCAGATCGCAGAGCAGATTGTGTAGGGGTGAGCCTTCTATATTCTAAAAGGCCTGTTTACTTTCAGATATTTATCTTTAGTCATGTTTTTGTCTACTGGGGGCCTTGTCCCAGTTTTTAGATAGTTTTGTTTAGTTCATAGTAGAGATTTCGCTAACTGAGTCAGACATTATTATTATCTAGATATATTTTGGATTTCAATTTTTTAGTATTATGATCACATTCAGACTGTCCATGTTTCCGTGTTAGATTTCTATTTCCACATTATCTTTTATTATATGAATGTTGTGCATGATTACCAGATAGACAGAGGGCATCCTGGGCCTTCACGGTTTGGGAATGCTCATCACGGCCAGGGCCCCGATTCAGGTCGTGGCACAAACTCAGGTCATGCAGCTCATGACTCATGTATTCATATTTTATAGTATGTTCAGTTCCATGTACTCATGCTATTCTTTTAAAGATCATCAAAATTTAGATTTATGTTATGTATGTCCATAGTTCTGACCTCTTTGATGAATTCATGTCATTGATGCTTTATTCTTCAGGCCTTAGTTTAGTGTCAAAATTATTCTTTCATGCTTCAGGTCCTCTTGTCCTAACCTTTCAGTGACCTCTCCTTATTAAATGTTTGTAGTGATGAGCAATTACTATATGGGAGAGAGTAAATATTTCTTATTGCAAAAACTCATTGTAGCTTACTATAATATGTTAAAAGAGGTCTACGACTTAGAAAATTTTACTAAGTGTTGGGACTTAGTCATTTATAAAGGTCTCAAACTTTGATGATTTTATTTTCAACCTTCCCGACATAGGGACATTAATTTTAATTTGATATATGATCGGGATGGTAATAGTACATCTCAGGTGAGTTTCATAATTTTCAGACCAACGTAAGGGTGTGTTTGGACTTCCTCAATAGTAGCACCACTGGGATAAGCCCGCATCATGCACCCTAGTCTATTGTTAGGGGTGCCCACGGCATGTGATCCATCGCGGCCTTCTTAATTTCCATCCTTTAGTCATGTCATGGTTTGTTGAAATTTTGTATATTTCTTAGGGTAGTGTAAGGAGGTTGTTAATAATTTAGTTTGGAGGATATGAGGAATATTATTTTATGGGTATTTGTTTAGAAGGGCATATGTGGTTATGAAGATAGGCTTGAATGTCATGTCTGTATATATGTGGATGAATGCATTGTGCATTAGTAATTGTCTAGCAAAAGGTTGAATGTAGCTGCTGAAGTGGTAATAATTATTCATAAGGTGTGAATTTGCGACAATGAAAGGTGTATTGAATACATGATTTTGATTAGTATTACATTGTTATGTGTACATTTTTTAGGTTTGAGTAGGATTAAACATAGTTAGAGAATTTAGTTCAGCTCAGACTTTAGTAGGTAGAGTTATCAGTGTATATGTAATATCTTTAGTTGAAAATTCTAAGTTAGTCAGTGTTTAAGTTGTTATATGATGATTGTTCTGGCTATAGAAGGCTAAGAGTTATACATTAGAAGAAAGTACTAGCAGTGGTCCTTACATTATCAGGTGTAGTCTTTTAGGGTAAGTATAGTATTTATGTGCATGGTTATGCCTCAGACTTTAGAGTAAAGTAGTGACAGTTCAGTTTAGAGTTGTTGATTAAATGGTTTACTAACTTAGAATGATGGCTTTAAGATAAGGAGGAGATTGTAGAATCGGTAACCAGGTCATTCTCTTAGATCCTAGTATGATGCCAATATGGTTAGAAAAGCAGTAGGAGAGGATGATGCCAGACCCATTCTTATATCGGTGCAATGTTTTTCAGTTATCATGATGTCTACTTATGCCTTACATGTTAGTTCCATGATCATAGGTCATGTTCATGTACTTTCCATAGAATCATGTACGCTTCTAGATCCTTGTATGAGGAGTTCTAGTTCACTCAGCAGTAAGAATCATATTCCACGAATTTAGAAACTCCAAACTCAGGTCATGTAACTCATGACTCATGTATTCATATTTTATAGTTTTTCAGTTCCATGTACTCATGCTCCACTTTTAATGATCAGCGAAATTCAGATTTATGTCATGTATGTCCATAGTTCATACCTCTTTGATGAATTCATGTCATTAATGCTCTAGTTCTCAGGCCTCAGTTGAGTGTCAAAGTTATCTTCTCGTGATTTAGGTCCTTATTTTCTAACCTTTTAGTGACGAGCAATTTCTATATGGGTGAGAGTAAATGTTTCTTATTGACAAAACTCATTTCAGCTTACTATTACATATCTTACTAGTGCAGTTGCTAGTAGAGGATGACTTTTTAGTCCTTTAGGACTTCACTTTAGTGGATCCACACAGCCATGCTTTATTACCCATGGCACGGTACTGACACCTTCCAACTGGGGTCATAGGTTGGACCCCAATTAGCTCAATTGGGGCATGTCAGTTAGATGATAACTCCTATAGTCTTATATCATTATTCAACACAGAGCATTTTTAGGTTTCCTTGATCAAAGCATACAATTATCAGTTGTTCATTATCAGTATTTTAGTTTACAGACTATTTCAGAATCACGTTATATGCTTGGTTATGCATACTCAGATTTTACAGTATTCATATATCTATGCATCAGTTATCTCATGCTATTTAGCTAGTTAGTTATTAGTATTACTCAGTCAAATTTCAGTATTTTCACGCATTTTTGTTATTACTATTTTCAAGTATATTTAGCCAATGCATATCATTCTAACCTCATCTTGCATACCAGTATATTCAAAGTACTGTCTGCATACTCATTTCTTCCGCTATGATGTTTAATATCATAAGTTTGGATGCTCAGGTTCTTGATCGTGCTTAGACAAACCAGATTATCAGCAGCAGCAGTAGTGAGTCCTCATATTTTGAGGAAATGATTTCCTTATTTCAGTTTATCTTAGTAGTTCAGTATTTCTTTTCAGTTAGACTTAGTTGGGGGTTTTTCCTAGTTGCTCTACAGTCAATCAGTTACAGGTTTTTCAGATACTTTCAGACAGTTAGTCAATTTATCATTATTTTTATCATTTTTTAGATGGTTGTTTCCAGATAATTTTTTCAGGATTATATTCTCAGAGATGTTTTAGTATTTAGACTATATGGTGTTTTCAGTTTTGTTTCCGTATATGTGCATCTTTTGTTATCTGTTTTATTCAAAGCTCAAAATAGGTACTAGCTCATGGGTTAGTTTATGGTTACTTGTGATCGTAAATATCGTGCGACATCCAGGGTGTACTTCTAGGGCATTACAGGGATGGGGGTAAATGATCGAAGAAGAAGTGTGAGAGTTCTGGTTCTTTCTCCATAACTAGTACTCTTTTCCTGAAGCCATTAGGTGATAGGTATCAATAGGGTGACGACAACTTCAATGAATAAGGTACCTAATCTAAGGCTAGTGGGGCATAGTCGGCTTTATCCTATCCTTCTTGTAAGTTTTATGGTTGGTTATATTAGGGTTTTTGTGATGAGAGGAGGGACAGGTACTTTAAATCTTGTAAATAAGGACATATACTTAGATATTATCTGGTTGGTAAGGTTACTTTGGGATAAAATTAGGTTGCAGTTGCTTCTTCATCTACTCCTGCACCAAAGGATGCTGCTTCTGTATCTGTTTCTGCTCAGGCATCAACATAGGTCAGAATCGATTATATGCTCTTGTTACCTGATAGGAGTCCGAGGCATCGCCTGATATCGTGACCGGCACATTGCAACTCTTTTCTTATGACATGTATTACTTTCTTGATATGGGGTCCACTATTTCTTATGTGACCCCATATGTGGCTGTGTATTTTGTTTTGATCCCTAGGTTATTTTGGATCTTTTTTTTATTTCTACCTGGGTAGGTGACTTTGTTGTTGCTAAAAGAGTCTATAGGGTGTGTGTGGTATCTGTTGGTAGTAAGGAGACTTTGGTAGATTTGTATGAATTAGATATGGTGGATTTTGATGTTATTTTAGGTATGGATTAGTTACATCAGTGCCACACATCCTTAGATTGTCAGACCCATATGGTTGTCCTTAGGTTCCCTGGTGAACCGATTATTGAGAGAGAGAGAGTGGTTCCCTAGCTCCTAAGGAAAGGTTTATATAATATCTTAGAGCTCGGAGGTTGATCTCTAATCGATGTCTCTATTATTTAGTCTGGATGAAGGATTCCAATTCGGAAGGTCCTTCTTTACATTTGGTTTTGGTGGTGAATGAGTTTCCTGAGGTCTTTCCTAATGAAATCCATGGTGTTCCTCTAAATAGGGAGATTGAGTTTTGCATTGAATTAGTTTTGAACACTCATCTAATATTTATTCCTTCTTCTGGGATAACTCCAGCTGAGTTAAAGAAGCTTAAAGAGCAACTTAAGAATCTCTTTGTTAAAGGTTTTATCCGTCATAGTGTATCCCTATAGGGTGCACCGGTATTATTTATTTGTAATATGGATGGTTCTCCTCGGATGTGCATTGACTATAGGCAGTTGAATAAGGTGACTATTGGACTTCTAAGGATAGATGACTTGTTTGATCAGTTGCAAGGGGCCAAGTTCTTCTCCAAAATTGATCTTAGATTCAGGTATCATCAACTTAAGATTAGGGTGGTGGATATTACTAAGATAACTTTTCATACCTGGTATGGGCACTTTGAGTTTGTGATGATGTCATTTGGGTTAAACAATGCCCCAACATCATTTATGGATTTGATAAATAGGGTTTTCTGCCAATTTATTGATTTATTTGTCATTGTGTTTATAGTTGACATCTCGGTGATTCTAGGAATGAGGTGGATCATACCAATCACTTCGCGTGGTGTTGCAGACCTTGAGGGAACAACAATTGTATGCCAAGTTCTCAAAATATGAGTTCTGGTTGAACACTATCACTTTTTTGGGTTATATTATTTCTAGTGAGGGGATCATGATGGATCCATAAAAGGTTGCGGTGGTTAAGAGGTGGCCTATACCAATAATTCCAACCTATATTTGAAGCTTCTTGGGCTTGGCTGGGTATTACAGGAGGTTTGTGGGGAGTTTTCTTCTATAGCTACCCCTTTGACTAGGTTGACTCAAAAAAACGTAAATTTTTTGTGGTCTGATGATTGTGGGAGAAGTTTTGAGAAACTATAGGATAAGTTAACTTTAACTCCAGTTTTGACCTTGCCTGAAGTTAATGTGGGGTTTGTAGTTTATTGTGATGCATCCCAGGTGGGAGTTGGTTGTGTTTTGATGCAACATAGTAAGGTGATAGCCTATGCTTCAAGGCAGCTAAAGGTGCATAAGATAAATTGTCCTACTTATGATTTGGAGCTTTTAGTAGTGGTATTTGTATTGAAAATTTAGCAGCACTATTTGTTTGGAGTGCATGTGGATATCTTCTGGGATCATAAGAGTCTACAGTATGTGTTCACTCAGAAAGAGCTTAATCTTAGGTAGAGGAGATGGCTCTAGCTTATCAAGGACTATTACACGAGTCTTCACTACCATCCAGGTAAGGATAATTTTGTTGCTGATGCTCTTAGCAGGTGTCCATGAAGAGTTTATCTCATGTGGAAAAGGAAATTTGAGAGTTGGTTAAATATATTCATCGCTTGGATAATCTTGGCTTTTTCTTCTAGACTCCGAGGATATTGGTGTGATGGTACAGGAAATGGTCTGGTCATCTCTTGGTGCAGAGATCAAGGAGAATCAAATGCTAGATCCTGTCTTGATGAAAATTAAGGGTGATGCAAGTCAGAAAAAGGTAATGGTATTTGAGATCAGTGGTGATGGTAACTTGCCGTACCAAGCACGGTTATGTGTTCCTAACGTCGATGGTTTGCATGAAATGATATTGGCTAAGGCGCATGAATCACGTTACGTTGTTCATCCCGGTTTGACAAAAATGTATCATGATCCCAAGGAGATGTATTTGTGGAATGGTATGAAGAAGGATGTTTCTAATTTTGTGGCCTAGTATTTAGTGTGTCAAGAAGTGAAAGTTGAGAACATAAGGTTCAAAGGGTTGTATCAAGAGATTTAATTGCCGAAATGGAAAAGGGAGATAGTCAACATGGATTTCATTGCTGGTCTTCCTTGATCTTGGGTCATTATGGATAGGATAAAAAATTCTGATCTCTTCTTGCCAGTTAGGACTAAATTTTTGGCAGAGGATTATGCGAGGTTGTATCTTCTTGAGATAGTAAAGCTGCATGGGGTACATATTTCGATTATCTTTGGTCGTGATACATAGTTTTCGTCTCACTTTTGGTGGTTATTTAATAAAGGGTTGGGTACAACGGTTAGTCTGAGTATTACTTTTTACCCGCAGATAGATGTGCAAACAAAAAGGACTATTCAGACATTAGAAGATATGCTTCGTGCATGTGTGATTGACTATGGTGGTAGCTAGGTTGATTTATCTACCTCTTGTTGAGTTTGGTTACAATAATAGTTATCATTATAGTATTGGAATCTCCCCTTTTGAGGTATTGTATGGGATGAGGTATAGATCTTTTATTGGGTAAATCGAGGTTGGTGAGGCAGATATGTTTGGTTTGGCCTTGGCTTATCAGGCTATGGAAAAGGTCAGGTAATTTAGGATAGGCTTAAGGCTTCCCAGAGTTGCCAAAAGTCCTATGCAGATGTAAGGCGTAGAGACTTAGAGTATGATATTAGGGATAGAGTGTTCCTAAAGATATCTCCCATGAAGGGAGTAATAAGGTTTGGCAAAAAAGGGAAGCTTAGTCCCCGGTATGTTGGACCATATGTGGTTTTGAAGATGGTTGGTAATTTTTCTTATGAATTGGAGTTGCCTTCTGGTTTGAGCTCCATTCATCCAGTGTTCCATGTCTTTATGTTGAGGAAATGTATAGGTTATCCCTCATCAGTTGTTCTTTTGTAAGGTTTGTGTATCTCGGATTCTCTGTCTTATGAAGAGTTCTTAGTTGAGATCTTGGATCGATAGGTTCATCGATTACAGACCATGGATGTGGCCTCGATTTGGGTTCTGTAGCAAAACCAGAAGGTATCCACACTTGTTTTCTACTCCCGATATTCATGCGGAAGGCATGTTTTCTTAATCACATTTTTTTTCTCACTTAGTTAAGGGTTAGAATGGTTATGCTGGGGTGTAACTCATTCTTTTACTACCTTGTCCATTCATTTGGGGATGAATGATACTAGTGGGGGAGACTGTAACACCCTGGGTTTTTTATCCATTGAAATTTCCTGAGTTTGGAACCCACTAGACATCATACAACTAGGGGTACGAATCGAATGTTTTGATACAATTTAGGGGATCCTAGTCATACCTCAAACAGTGTGGTACAGAGAGGCTTCTGTCAAAGGTACGAGTGGACAACATACTGGTCGTATGTTAGGAACAAGTCGTATGGTTATCAGTATGTCCCTGATCATATTTTTTCTAGGGTACGAATTATAGGGTATTACTCGTACCTTAGGGTATGACTTGGGCATCCGGGGTTGTATTTTGGTTAGTATAGGTGTAAGACCCCGTAAGATTTTAGCTCAATTCAGCTCACTAGTGCATGTCAAAGGGGTCCCGACATAGGAATTTCACTAAGTGTTAAGTCTTAGTCATTTCCAAAATCCCCTTAAAATTTGATGATTTTATTTTTGACCTTCCCGAGATCATATTGTTCATTTTTAAAGTTGAATCATGATCGAGGTAGTAAGTAGTACATCTCAGGTGAGTTTTATAATTTTCGAACAAGAGTAAGGGCAAGTTTGGATAACCAAAATAGTAGCAGCTCGCGATATGCCCACGTCGCCCACTCCATTGTGATGTTATGGAGCCCGCATCTCCCGTTCCACTTTAGCATTCCATAGCTCACACCGCCCGCTCTATCGTGTGCTATTATATTATTCCAGCTTTTATTTCCGCATATTTGAGGGAAATTGGGTCATTTACCTCACCCCAAAACATCCAAAACACAAGCTTTTAACCCCAAATAGCATTAGTTATATCATTATTCATCTTTTTCTCTCTAAGAAAACCCAAACTCTAAGAAATCAAGAAAATTTCCATTACTCCTTCTTTAATATTGTTAATGATCCAAGTTATTGGGTTCAAGAACTTCAAGAAGAAGCTTTCAAGAACACCATTACGAATTCAAAGTTGATGTTTCTACATCAAATTAATCTAATAAGGTATGTGGGGTTTTGAACAAGGATACTTCTTACATCTTTGTGCCCAAAACTAGTTTCAAAGTTAAATTTACATGAATTTCAATTTAGGGTTCATACATAATTAGCATTATTTGAAGTTACAAAGTTACAAGTGATTTGAGTATTGAATTGCATAGTTATTTTCCCATGATTATGCGTGTGGCTAGATTTCATTTGCCAAGAATTGAATTTCATTATCTTGACTAGAATGGTTGAAGTATATAAAGATCATTACTGTTAAGCATGAATTTTTGTATGATTTGACATGATATTAGGTATGGGTTATAATACCTAAGTCTAAGTCTTGAGTTTTCAAGAAAGATGATGTTAAGCATTCTTCGATAACATATATTCAGATTTCAGGAAAATATTTGATCTTTTGATCCTTAGCTAAGATATGGAGTCCACACAGATTAGTTTTGATTACAGTCTAAAATAGATAAATGCATAACTAGTTTTCATTACAAACCCTCACATTAATTTTAAAGTGGATTTCCTACAGAATGAGCATATAGATTAAAGGGAGTAGTATTTAGCACCAAGTTGGGTATGTGTCCTAGTTCACATGCCCCTAAACTATGAGCCAACGTAGGTACAGATTTCTCCATTTTTATGGATGCAGATACATATTATGATCACTCAGCTCAGGTTATACTCCTTGGCAAGAGTATGACACCTCTTCCCAACATGAGGTTTTCCCTTTAGGGGAACTAGATGTTGGATACTATGATACCTCTCCTCAACATAAGGTTTTCCCCTTTGGGAAATATACTTTGGACATAAGGTTTAGGTGCTCAGTTCCAGTAGTGTGATTGACCGCGAGTATCTCTATCTAAATTTCGACAGTTAGTAAGTCCTCATAGTGTAGGGACCCAGTTATTCAGATTTCCAACTTTCTAAAGTAGTTTATTTAATTGTTTTCAGTTAGATTGAGCCATCTGAGGGTTTGTCCTAGCAAATCTCCAATTAGTAGTAGTAGAGGCTTGTCCGATTGTTTGTTACATCTCATGTATTAAGTGTTTGTTTACCAGATTTTTAAGTGAAATGTTTTCAGACATCATGTTTGATTAAACTTAGCACAGTTTTGATAGTAATTCAGTATTTTAGTGTTATTACATGCTTAGATTGTCTCTGTTTATGATTCAGAACTTGTAGAAGGCTTACAGGGTTAGCTTGGGGCTATTCGTAGTCCCAAGAATCGTGTGACATCTCGGGACCTATTTTTGAGGCATTACAAACTAGGTATCATAGCATAAGATTTAAAGAGTCCCAGAGAGTCAGAAAAGTCATGTTACATAGAGTCTTGATCATGGGTGTGAAGCACACCACATTTATGTGCAAGAGGCTACAAAATGATTTAGGAAATCATCCTTTTTCTTTCATGATTTATCGTTCTTAAAGTTGTCTCTATTTTCTTTAACTCGTGCTTTTATGTGATAAAATATTCCTCCTTTCCGAGCTAATAAATGTAGAAATAATGACTAGCCATACCAACTTGCTGATTCGTTGAATGAGAATGTGTCCCATGCTGAATTTTAGGCGGCCTTTCAAGCATTGGCCCATGCCGTGACTACTAATGTTCAGGGCAACCAACAGGTTGTAGTCCCAATTTAGCAAAATGGTGATTTAGCTGCGGCCAAAATTCATGACTTCATCAGAATGAACCTGCCTGAGTTCTTTAGGTCAAAAGTAAGTGAGGATCCGTAACTCTATATTGACGAAGTGAGAAAGATCACTCAAGTTATGTATGTCACTGAGGATGAAAGTATTGAATTTGCATCTTATAGGCTGAAGGATATTGGTTATGATTAGGTGGTTATGTGGAAGAATGGTAGGGGTAAGAATGCAACTCCCATTAGTTAGTAGGTATTTCAGGATGAATTTCTGGATAGGTTCTTTTCGTATTAGTTGAGAGAAGCAAAGGTTGAGGAGTTCATGAACCTAAGGCAGGGATCGATGACAGTGAAAGAGTACTGCCTTAAGTTCAATCAGTTGTCTAAGTATGCTCTAGATTTGATAGCTCACCCTAGATCTAGTATGAGTAAGTTTGTTACTGGAGTGTCTGGTTTGGTAGTCAAGGAGTGTAGGACTGCTATGCTTATTGGGGATATGGATCTTTCTATATTGATGACTCATACCCAATAGATTAAGGCAGAAAAGTTTAAGGGGAAAAGAGGGGAAATAAGAAGGCTAGAATCGGATAGTGTAAGTATCGACAAGCAGGGTCTGGAAGGGGAAATCATTTGTATTTTCAGGGTCACTCATCTATGCTAGCGCCATCTTTAGCTAGTGCACCTACACCCAGAACTTAGCAAGAGCAGAGGGGCAGGACATTTGTTGTTAGGTCTCGAAGTAGTGTGGGTGGAAGGCCCGATTATCTGACATGTCCAAAGTATGGTAAGAATCATCTTGGTGAGTGTTTTTTTGGATAGAAAGATTGTTATGGATGTGGTAAGTTGGGTCACAGAATCTAAGAGTGCCCGTGTGCTAAGCAGGGAAATTGGGATATTCGTCCCCAGACTCAGGCTACTAGCGTACCATCTCTACTAGGTCACTTGGTCCCTTCTCGGGGCATATCATCAAGTACTAGTGTCGATCAGTACCAAAATCAGTTAATGTTTTACCATCCCATCATGAGCAAGAGATTTCACCAGATGTTGTTACTGGCATGCTTTGTATCATTCCTTTTAATATTTATATGCTGTTAGACCCTGGGTCAAGTCTTTCTTATGTGACTCCGTTAGTTGTGGTAAATTTTAGGGTAGGTCCTGAAAAGCTCTTTAAGCCCTTTTTAGTTTCCACTTAGTAGGTGGCTTAGTTGTTGCCAAATGAGTCTACAAAAAATATCCTATTACTATTATTTATAAGATTATACCAGTAGACTTAGTAGAGATAGAAATGGTTGACTTTAACCTTATTCTAGGCATGGATTCGCTCCATTCCTATTATACATCTATAAACTATCGTACTCGAGTAGTGAAGTTTTAGTTTTTGGATGAGCCAGTCTTTGAGTGGAAAGTTAATTCAGTGTCTCCCAAGAGTCATTTCATATCCTATCTTAAAGCAAGAAAATTGATATCAAAAGGGTGCATTTGCCATTTAGTTCGAGTCAAGGGCACCAAGTATGAGACTCCAACAGTTCAATCAGTCTGTGTAGTCAATAAGTTTCCTAAAGTTTTTCCTAAAGATTTGCCAGGGGTACGTCCCGATAGAGAAATAGAATTTGGTATTGATTTTCTTCCTGATACCCAGCCCATCTCCATTCCTCTATATCGTATGGCTCCAGATGAGCTTAAAGAGTTAAAAAAGCAGCTTAAATACCTCTTACATAAATGTTTCATAAGGCCTAGTGTTTCTTTGTGGAGAGCTCTTGTTCTGTTCACGCATAAGAAAGATGGCTCTCTTTGAATGTGCATTAACTACTGTCAGTTGAATAAAGTCATAATCAAAAACAAAGATCCTCTTCCTAGGATTGATGACTTATTCAACCAGCTTCAAGGTGCAAGTTATTTCTCTAAGATAGACCTTAGATCCGTCTATCATCAGCTTAGAGTAAGGGAATGTGATCTTCCAAAGACAACTTTCAGAACCCATTACAATCACTTTGAATTTCTAGTCATGTACTTCGAACTAACAAATGCCCCAGCTACCTTCATGGACTTGATGAACCGAGTGTTCAAATAATATTTAAATATGTTTGTCATAGTCTTTATCGATGATATCCTTGTCTATTCCCGTAGTGAGGATGACCATGCAGACCATCTTAGAATTATGTTACAAACTCTTAGAGACGACCAATTGTTCGCCAAATTCAGCAAGTGTGAATTTTGGCTAAGATCAGTACCTTTCCTCGGTCATATTATTTCCGTTGATGGCATAAGAGTTGATTCTCAAAAGACTGAAGAAGTGAGAAACTGGCCTAGACCCATCTCTCTATCAAATATTAGGAGTTTCTTAGGTTTAGCTGGATATTACCAATATTTTGTTGAGGGGTTTTCATCCATTGTATCCCCCATAACCAGGTTAACTCAAAAGAAAGTTAAGTTTCAGTGGTCAGATTCTTGTGAGAATAGTTTTCAGGAGTTGAAGGCTCAACTGACTTCAGCCCAGTATTGGTGCTACCTGATGGTACATATGGATTTATTGTTTACTTTGATGCTTCTAAAGTTGGTTTGGTTTTGTATTGATGTAGAGAGGTAAGGTAATAGCCTATGGCTCTACATAGCTTAATCCACACGAGAAGAACTATCCTACCTATGATCTTGAGTTAGCTGCTATTGTGTTTCCCTTGAAAATCTCGAGGCACTATCTTTATGGGGTGCATATTGATGTGTTCATGGATCACAAGAGCTTTCAATATGTGTTTTTGCAGTGGGAGTTAAATCTCTACCATAGGAGGTGGTTAGAATTGCTGAAGGATTATGAGATGAGTGTTCTGTATTATCCGGGAAAGGCCAACGTTGTGGCAGATGCCCTTAGTAGGATGTCAATGTGTACTGTTGCTTATTTGTAGGGTGAGAAAAAAGAATTAGTTTGGGAAGTTCACCAATTGGATAAACTAGGTGTCCGATTAGTTGACTCAGCTGAGGGGAATGTTTGGGTTTAGAGTAATTTGGAATCTTCTTTAGTTTCTGAAGTAAAGGAGAAGAAGGATAATGACTCCAGTTTGGTTAAGCTGAAAGAGTCAGTTAGATATAAGAAGGTGGAGATTTTCTCCCAAGGGGGATATGGTGTGTTGAGATACTAGAATAAACTATGTGTGTTGTGTGTTGATGGTTTGAGGCAGCGGATTATGGAAGAAGCGAAGGGTACACATTACTATATTCACCCAGGAGCCACTAATATGTATCGTGATTTTAGGAAAGTATATTGGTGGAGTGGTATGAAGAAAGATATCGCAGAATTTTTGGCCAAGTGTACTAACTGTCAACATGTTAAGGTGAAACACCAAAGACCTGGTGGCACCTTGCAGGAGTTTAGTTTTCCTACCTAGAAGTGGAAAGAGGTAAACATGGATTTTGTGACAGGGTTACCTCATCAGGGTTACCTCATTCCCATCGTCAGCATGATTTAATTTGGGTTGTTGAACATAGAGTGAACATGTCAACCTATTTCTTGTAAGTGCATATATCCTAAACAGGTGAAGACTATGTTAAACAGTAAATTAGAGAGTTGGTCAAATTGCAAGGAACTTCTTTATCCATCATTTTAGATAGGGGTACTCAGTTTACCTCTCATTTTTGCAAAGCCTTTTAGAAGGGTCTGGGTACCTAAGTTCATCTCAGTTCAGGTTTTCACCCTCAAACAGATGGTTAGGAAGAGAGGACCATTTAGACACTAAAGGATATGTTAAGGGTGCGTGTTCTGGACTTTAAAGGTAGTTGGGATGATCACTTATCGTTGATTGAGTTCACCTACAACTATAATTACCATTTCAGTATTTAGATGGCCCAATTTGAGGCTCTCTATAGGAGGAGATGTAGGTCACCGATTGGTTGGATTAAAGTGGGTGAGGCCACTTTGATAGGGCCATACGTGGTGCTTGAAGCCATAGAGAAGGTCTAATTGATTCGAGAAAGGATGAAAATAATTTAGAGTCTTCAAAAATCATATGCAGATGTCAGGAGAAGAGACCTCGAGTTTGAGGTTGGTGAATTAGTTTATTTGAAGATTTCACCCATGAAGGGGTGAAGAGATTTGGCAAGAAGGGGAAACTTAGTCCCCGGTATGTTGGTCCTTTTAAAATTTTTAGTCGTGTTAGGAAGGTGGCATACAAGCTTGAATTGCATGCTGAATTATATCTGTTCACCCAGTGTTTCATGTATCCTTGTTGAGGAAGTGTATTGGTGATCTAGATGTTGTAGTCCCTATAGAGAGCACAAATATTCAGGATAGACTTTTATATGAAGAACTCCCAGTTAAGATTCTTGATTGCTAGATTTATAGACTATGTAACAAAGAAGTTCCCATGGTCAAAGTTCTTTGGCGAAATCAGTCTGTTGAGGGTGCCACTTGGGAAGCTAAAGCATATATATGAACAAAGTACCCTCATCTTTTCTAAACAAATTCAGACTTAGCTTAAGGTAACAAGTTTTTCCATAGATTATCTCTAGTCCATTCTTAGTTTCAGCCATTAATCAGTTTCACGTCATTGCATGCAATTCACTAACTAGTTCAGTCATGTAATCATGCTTTCGGTTATGCTTTTTTAGTATAAAGTTTTCGCCCCTTAGTATTCTCAGTTCAGTCAATTTCATTCGAGGATGAATGACCCTAAAGGGGAGATATTGTAAGACCCCGTAAGATTCTAGCTCGATTTAGCTCACTAGTGAATATGAAAGGGTTTCAGGACTTAGGAATTTCACTAAGTGTTAAGTCTTAGTCATTTTCAAAACCCCCTTAAACTTTGTTGATTTTATTTTTGACCTTCTCGAGATTGTAT
Source organism: Capsicum annuum (assembly GCF_002878395.1). Classification (NCBI taxonomy): domain Eukaryota; kingdom Viridiplantae; phylum Streptophyta; class Magnoliopsida; order Solanales; family Solanaceae; genus Capsicum; species Capsicum annuum. The sequence goes on along the minus strand of NC_061117.1, from coordinate 32,043,470 downwards.
TGTTGGTTTCTAAAGTTGAATCATGATCGGGGTGGTAAGTAATACATTTTGGGCGAGTTTTGGAATTTTCGGATGAGCGTTAGGGCAAGTTTGGATAACCAAAATAGTAGCAGCCCGCGATATGCCTGCATCGCCCGCTCCATTGCGGCGCAGTGGATCTCATATTGCTCGCTCCACTCCGGCACTTCAAAGCCGGCGCCGCCCACTCTGTCACATGCTATTATATTTTTCCAATTTCTCTTTCTGTGTATTTGAGGCAATTGAGTAATTTACCTCACCTAATAACATCCAAAACACAAGATTTCAGCACCAAATAGCATTAGTTACATCGTTATTCATATTTTTTTCTCCAAAAAAATCCTAACTCTAAGAAATCAAGAAAATTTTCATTACTCCTTCTTCAAGAAAATTCATGATCTAAATTTCTGGGATCAAGAACTTTAAGAAGAAGCTTTCAAGAACACCATTAGGAATTCAAAGTTCAAGTTTCTACATCAAATTAATTTAATAAGGTATGTGGGGTTATGAACAAGGATACTTCTTTCATCCTTGTTCCCAAAACTAGTTTTAAAGTTGAATTTACATGAATTTCAATTTAGGGTTCATGCCCAACTAGCATTATTTGAAGTTACAAAGTTACAAGTGATTTAAATATTGAATTGCATAGTTATTTTCCCATGATTATGTGTATGACTTGATTTCATGTGTTGAGAATTGAGTTTCATTATCTTGACTAGAATGGTTGAAGTACTTAAAGATCTTTACTGTTAAGCATGAATTTTAGTATGTTTTGACATGATTTAAGGTATGGGTTGTAAGTCGTAAGTCTAATTCTTGAGTTTTCAAGAAAGATCATGTGAAGTATTCTTCAATAGCATGTATTTGGATTTCAATAAAAGATTTGATCTTTTGATTCTCAGCTAAGATATGGAGTCTACACATATTAGTTTTAATTACAATCTAAAATAGATAATTACATAACTAGTTTTCATTACAAACCCTCACATTAATTTTAAAGTGAATTTCCTACAGAATGTGCATATAGATTAAAGGGAGTAGTATTTAGCACCAAGTTGGGTATGTGTCCTAGTTCACATACCCCAGAACTATGAGCCAACGTAGGTACAAATTTTCCCCATTTATATGGATGTAGATACAGATTATGATCACTCAGCTCAGGTTATACTCCTTGGAAAGAGTATGAAACCTCTCACCAACATGAGGTTTTCCCCTTAGGGGAACTAGACGTTGGACACTATGACAACTCACATAGTGTATGTCAGTTAGAAGAACCTCCCTAAGTCCTAAAATAGAATAACAGAACAACTTTTAGAAACTAAGTGTACAGGCTCACAATTTTACTTAAGACATTATTTTTTATAAGACATTAACTATGATATTTCAGCTTTTAGTTTATAGATATAAAGGTAAGCCTTTTTTCTTACACTTATTATGCATTCTTTGTAATTTATATGCATATTTCATTACTGCTTTTACATATGCATTCACCCCCACATGCTTAGTACGTTCCAAAAGTACTGATTTATATATACGTTTGTATGCTACATTATTTTATAATGTAGGTTCAGATGCTCAGTTCCAGCAGTGTGATTGACCACGAGTATCTCTATCTACATTTCGGTAGTTGGTGAGTCCTCATAGTGCAGGGACCCAGTTATTCAGATTTCCACCTTTCTAAAGTAGTTTAGTTTAGTTATTGCCAGTTATTTCCAGCCAGTTGGCGTTTGTCCTAGTAGCTCTCTAGTTAGTAATAGTAGAGGCTTATGTGACTGTTAGTTACATCTCAGATATTAGGTGTTGGTTTACTAGATTTTTAAGTAGAATATTTTAAGAATCATGTTCGATTAAACTTAGCACAGTTCAGATAGTAATTCAGTATTTCATTGTTATTACATGCTTAAATTGTCTCTGTTTGAGTTTCATAAATTATAGAGAGATTAGAGGGTTAGCTTGGGGCTATTCGTAGTCCTGAGCACCATTGACGTCTTAGTACCCATTTTTGGGGCATTACAATAGGGGTCCAAAGAAGGGTAAATGGTATGATTTAGGGTACCGCTCACACCCTAGGGTACGGATAGTATGGTGGAGTCGTACCCACCTGCGGGGTTTTATACAATTTAAGTTGGGGGTAATCTGGACATTCCCCCTTATAACTCCTTGGGACCCCACGACTTAAAACACCTTTTGGGTCTTCATTTAAACTATTTGTATTTATTTAAACACTTAAAAATTCTCTCAAATTCTCTCTTAGGTTCTTGGGTAAATGAAGGCTAGGGTTTCATCTAGAGGATTACTTTGGGGCTTGTATGGATGATTTGTCTCCATCATATCATAATCTAAGGCAAGATACTCCTCCCTCATTGTTAGTTCTTACTAAAGGCATGATTTACTTATGATTTTCATGGTTCAATTATTTTATGATTTTCGGTTTCCAAATATATGTTGTAGTTTTTTGGTTATAATGGTTGGTAATGGTTTTCCTATGTCTTTGACTTATGGTTTTTATATTATAATGATAGGTTGAATACTTGGTTGCATAGGAATGGTTAATTGGTGCTTGATTTTGGCTTTGGAAACACTATACCTCAACATGTTTGATAAAATGCCTATAAGAATGCGTTTACTATATTGTTGGACTTTTAATGGTTCTATTGCATGGAGTAACTTGGTAATAGAACCCTAAATGGTATGAATGGCTTGGATTGGTTAATTGGTAAGGTCTTGGTGGTCATGGTTCTGGTCTAATTAAGCATTCTTTTAGGGTACAAGGGAATCCTCTAAGAGAACATAATAATGAACATACTTGTGGGGTACATGGGAATCCTTCAAGCAACTAAATAATGTAATCTATGGGTATATGGGAATCCTTTCTCCTTTAAAATATTGGCTAAGGACATTTCTTGAAAGCTATAGTCGGTATGATAATACCATTACTAATAATCTTGGTTAATAATAAATGGATTGGTGGTCTTGGCTATGTGGTTACGATTTTAATTGGGAAATAATGCTGGGGTGTGATAGCTAGCCGTGAAGGTGTGAGTCCAATAGATGGACACTAAAAACTCATATTTGTCATATAAAGATTGGTCATGATGACCATATGTGATACATGAGAATCCCCTAAATTACACTTATACATATTTATCATGGACAGCGAAGGGTACTTGGGAATCCCATAGTCCTATGGTATCTTTGATTTGTGTAGCTATACACACCGGGGCCCGTCCAGGGGGTTACACTGGACCTATATAGCCCATGGGTAGTTCTAGGACGGTTAAGCTACATATACCAAGGTTAATGGTTTAAATGCATGCTAAAATTGATTCCTTTTTCCGACATGGATTATATATATATATATATATATATATATATTCATGGATACATGTGCATATGGTGGTTTGTTTTGTTTTTAAGGTTGGCATTATTTTATCTTATCCTGAGTACTTGCTAGTGTTCACCTCGATATTAGCTATTAGATTAAAGCAGTAAGCTTCTATACTCCGAAAGTCTATATTTTATATTATGGACATCTTTTCATACTTTAGTTATTTTATGGATATTTGTTTTGGCTATGGTTGGGGGGCATGTCCTAACTGGATATGGTTTTTCTTACAGTTAGAGGATTTGTGGACCTACTATGGGTCAGAGCGCTGTCAGTAGTGGTGTTAGCCTTAGTATTGGCATTGGTACTGGGGCTAATACCATTTGATTGAATTCATGATTTTCCATCCTTATATATTATGTTATGGATATGAACTCAATTTTTATATTAGTTTGGTTATGGCTATAGGTTGGTATTGGATGGTTGGAATTATTTGGGTTGGTCATGGTTATAGACCTATCCTAGAGTTTGGAATTGTAATAATACATTATCTTGTTATATGCTCGAACTTCTTCCAACACAGGGTTTATGATGGTTGTTTGGGTTGGGTATTGAGGGTGTCCTTCGTCCCCAGTCGGACTTGGGATACCCATTATGATAAGCCCTAATTCGGGTCGTGTTAATCATGATCGTATTGATTTGAGTTAGCAGATAGGTTGAGATCTTGGAGTCGGAGTTTCCCTCTATCCTTCTATTATCTATATTTAGTCTTTACATTGTTTATTGAGACTGAGTTGTATTTGACTATCACTGTACTTATGTTCTTTTTTAATAGCTTTTATACCCACACTACTACGTTCTGGGTTGTTATTTCTTTCTTATCTATATTTTAGACTATTGTTATTATGTGAATTACTGTTGTATGTCCTTATCTGTAAATTTTCAACTATTATGCCATCTTTCTACCAAATTAGCTCATTGCTTCTAGCTTCAAACTATGGTTCAGCTTACCTAGTGCCAGATAAAGTAGATGTCATTATGACTCGTAAGTTGGGTCATGAAAAATTGGTATCAGAGTGCTAAGTTCCCCAGTATTGTTGGTACAAGAACAAGTGTCTAGTAGAGTACCATGGATCAGAATGATAACTTTGTTTTCTTATCCTCAGGAGGCTATAAGACATTCTTAGTAGTTCTTGAATTCTTTATCTCATTTTGTTTTAAGAGTCTTAATTAGTTTCTAAAGACTCCTTTGTTCTTACTCTTCTGCAATTGGTTTCTAAAGGTTTCTTTGGTCTTAGTCTTCTGTAGATGGCTAGGAAATGTGCTACTACTATATAAGATGAGGACCTCGATCTACTCCTAGGGATCTTGTCATAATTCATGTACGACCTAAAGGTCGAGGATAGTCTATATATATAACCCCATCCAGGGAGCATGATAGGGGTCTTTCCCAGACCCTATTCCTGCCCTTGAGTCAGAGATTCCTTCGACCCAGCCAGTGGTAGTCCAGGGTTTATTTCTTCTTCACTGCTCAAGGATCTATTGATTTAGCTCTTGGGATTAGTTGGTTGTGCACCGTATGATGGTTCACAATTATGGATTAGAGCTATACTATGGCGGAGGCATAGCCTATAGTTGTGACTCCCAAAGTTGAGGTCTTACCTGCTTCTGCGGCTGCTCAACTAGTAGTTTCTTAATCGATTGTTGCCTATCCTACAATGTCTATTAATGAGCAGAAAATACTAGGTAGATTGTTGGGGTTGGCTCCGCCTAGGTTTTCTAGTGCACTGGGTGAGAATTCTTAAGTTCCTCATTGCTTGCAAGGATAAGCTACGTACTAGTTGAGATAGGCTATATTTTTGTTGTATTTGGTGGCTCGATATTAGTTGAGAGGTCATCTTTATTCCAGACCAACTTGATCACCTCCTATGTCATGGACTCAATTCTCTAAGGTCTTCTTAGAGAAATATATGCATCATTGCGTTAGTTATCATTTGAGGTATTACTTTTCAAGATTGGAGAAGCGCTTCATAATTGTTGTGGAGTATGAGATTCAATTTTATGAGTTGGCTAGGCATTCCACATCTATTCTGACTATCGATTATGAGTGGGTTTGATGCTTTGTTCGGAGATCGAGACTTCCTCATTGTATGGCTACACATATTTTGGTTACTACTGTTAGGTCTTTTATTGAAGTTTTTAATCATGCTCATGTTATGAAGGAGATGATTATTAAGTCCCAAGGGTGAACAATAAGAGTCCATGATATTAGAGTAGCTTTAGTGGGAGCTATAGTGACTCTTGGTCCAGAGGCAGTGCTTCTCAGGGTCGGTACCCATCTTGCTAGACTTATCAACATCAGGGTCAGTCTACTAGGCCTATTAATGCCTCTCTTTAGGTCACTAATAGAGGCCAGTCTAGTTTTTGTGATTACCCTGGCTAGAGTAGTGGTCTATCTTCGGGGTTATCTTCTAGTTATTCTAGCCATAGTGGTTATTATAGGTTAGTCGGCTATTTGGTTTTAGTGTAGTGCTTGGGGTATGTTATGGTTGGGAGCCTTTGGCTATTTCTTGAAATAGTGCCCTAATCATACTCCCTAATCATACTGCGAAGGTTCTAGTCATTTAGAATGTTCCACCAATTAGGGTAGTTTTGCCTTTAGTTAGAGATGATTTGTATGGTCACTGGGGTGATCTCCAGGGTGGTCTTAGAGGTCCTTAGGCAGGTAGGACAGGAGATAAGTTAGGATCCTAGCTAGATAGCAGACGTGGTTAGTTGTATGTCTTACCTTCCAGACCTGAAGGTGAGTCTTCAGATATTATTATCATAGCTACAGTTTCAGTGTGCCATCATTTAACTTTTTCTATATTTGTTTCAAAATCAACTTACTCTTATATGTGTGCCTATTATGCCCCATAGTTAGAGTTATCCTGGGATTCTTTTTCTTTCATATTGTGTATATCTACTCTCATAGGTGATTCTTTAGTAATGGATCAGGTTTATATGTGTTATGACTGTTCATGATTGTTTGAGTGATTAATACTCAAACTGATCTTATTATACTATACATAGTAGATTTGATATGATTCTGGGCATGGACTGGTTCTCCCATTATCATGTCATCTTAGATTGTTTTCCAAAGATCATCACCTCAGCCATGCCTGGCATACCTCCAGTTATGTGGTAGGGAATGATTAACCATGAGCCGATAGGTATTATTTTGTATATGCAGGCTAGGAGACATATTTTTAGGGGTTGCGAGTCTTATCTCACTTGTTTTCATGATGTTAGCCTAGAGAGTTGATTTCTTGACTCTGTTCCTATAGTTTACGAGTTTCCTAATGCTTTTACTACAAATCTACCTACTCATCCTTCTGAGAATAACATTTAGTTTGTTATTATTCTTGAGCTGGGTACCCGGCCTATTTCTATGGCACCTTACCGTACGACTCTTACCGATATTAAGGAGTTGAATTCTATGGTTTAGGATCTTTTAGATAGATTTTTCATTAGATTGACTATGTCTCCTTGGGGAGCTCCTATCATGTACATGAAGAAGAAAGATTGTTTCTTGAATTTAGATATTGACTATAGGAAGCTTAATAAGGTGATGATGAAGAACCTATATCTTATGCCTCACATTGATTATCTATTTGACTTGCTTCAGGGAGCAACAATTTTCTTTAAGATTGACTTTAGGTACTATTACCATCAATTGAGGATTCGGGATAAGGATATCCTAAATATAGTTGTTAGGACCCATTATAGTCATTATGAGTTCCTGGTGATGTCTTTTAGGTAGACCAATGCTCCAACTGCATTTAGGGATTTGATGAACTGAGTGTTTAGACCTTCTTTGGATTCCTGCATGATTATGTTTATTGATGACATTCTTGTGTATTTGAGGAGTAGGGAGGAGCATATGAAGTATTTGAGGATTATGCTCCAGACTTTTAGAGAACATAGGCTTATTGGCAATTCTCTAAATGTGAGTTCTAGCTTGATTTGATGATGTTCCTAAGACATGTGGTTGCTAAGGATGGGATTATGGTAGATCTAAGAAAGAATGAGGCTATTCGTGATTGGGCAAGGCCTACACCTCCATCCAAGGTTTTTAGCTTCATTGTTTTGGCTAATTACTACAGGTGGTTCATTGAGGTTTTTTCTACTATTGCATCGCTAATGGACAAATTGAATCAAAATTAGGTTCCTTTCTGATGCTCCTAGGAGTGCGAGTCAAGTTTAGGAAGCTCAAACGGTTTCTCACTTTATCCCCTAGCTCTTCCTGTCGTGGCTGAGGGAATCACCTTGTATCGTAATTTTTGGGTGCTGGTTTAGGTAGTTTTCTAATGTAGTAGGTTTAAGTTAATGCTTATGCATTGAGGCATATGAAAGTGCACGAGTGAAACTACCCCACTCATGATTTGGATTTGGCGGTGGTAGTTTCACACTTAAGATTTGTAGGTATTATTTTCATGGCATACATTGTAAGATGTTTATGGATCATCATATTCTTCAACATCTTATGACCCAAGGAGAGCTTAATTTTAGGCAGTGTAGATGGATGGAGTAGCTTAAGGATTATGACATCTCTATATTGTATCATCCAAGCAAGGCGAACATGGTAGCGGATGCCTTGAGCTAGAAGGCAGAGAGTATGGGTAGTTTGTTTTGTATCTTAATTTACCAGTGGCCATTGGCATTGGACATCTAGTCCTTTACCAACTTGACGGTGTGACTTGATGTTTTAGACCCTAGGAGGATTCTTTCTAGAAATGAGGCAAGGTCTCCTTTATTTGAGTATATTTGGAGTCGTCAGTTTGAGGATTTAAGACTTTGTATCATCCATTTTTAGGTGTTGAGTGCAGAGTCCAAGAGGCTTACCATTGATTTTGAAGGTTTTTTGAGATTCGATGGTTGTATTTATGTTTCGAGGGTTGAAGACTTGATTCAATTGATTTTGAGTAAGGCTCACAGCTCCAGATATTCTATCTACCTATGTACAACTAATATAATATAGATTTAAGGCCGCATTATTGGTGAGTATTATGTCAAGAGATCTGGTGGACTTTGTTGTTCATTGCCTATGTTGTCAGCAGGTGAAAGTCAAGCTTTAGAAACCTAGTGGCTTGATTTATAGATTATCCATTCCCGAGTAGAAGTAAGGTAGATCACCATGGACTTTGTTAATGGGTTGCCTCGCTCTTCTCATGGTTCTTATGGTATTTGGCTTATTGTGGATCTATTGACCAAGTTGACACATTTCATTCCTATTCAAACGTCCTTCAGTGCCGAGAGGTTAGCCGATATCTATGTTCATCAGATAGTCTATTTGCTTGTTTATCTAGCATCTTTATTGTACTTTTATTATGATTTAGCTCAGTCAGTCGATGATGCCTACTGAGTACCCATGGCTTTGGTACTCATACTACATTTTTGTACCTTTTTGGAGCAAATTTGTGTACTAGTAGTCACCGTTGACGCTGCCATCGTGTTGATCAGAGTTCAGATATAGGGTACGCTCCCAGAGCCAGAGTTTCCCCTTTTTCCTTCTTCTATTTATGTCAAGTCTTTCATTATTCGAGATGGATTTGTATTGACTATTATAGTACTTATATTTCTTTAGCTAGTGGATCTTGTACTGACACTACTAGGTCATGGGATGTTATTGTTATCTTATCTATCTTTTAGACTATTATTATTGCTTGAATTATTGTTGAAAGTCTAGTAATTTCATGGATTTTATGCCTTTCTCAGCTAAATTAGCCCATTGTTCATAGCTCTGAGCTAGGTTTAGCTTACCTACTAGTGAGATAAAGTAGGTACCACCATGACTCGTAAATAGAGACATGATAAATGACACAACCCTATAGGGGCCTTGTCGTAAAGGGCATCCTAAGTCCGATCGGGACCGGTGACCACCCCCATTATCTAGCCCAACCTCCAGCCGCTTGCCTGAGTCAGTTGAATTCCAAAAATATCGCAAGATAGTATAACTAGACGAGGACTGACTTTGGGATGGGTCTATTCCTAGACCAGCCCTACCAAGTTATCCCGTCACACCAGACTATACCAACAAAACCACCAAGCTAAACCAATACTAAACCAAGGGCCATAAACCTGGCCATAACCAAATGAGATCCAAAACATAATATGATTAATCCCAAAATGAAATTGTAATGCCCCGAGAGTACATCCTGGATGCCACATGGTGCTTAGACCTCAAAGGACCACAAGCTAACCCATGACTGATATCTGTTGTGATCACTAAATAGTAATACTGAAATAAATGCGGAATTAAGCTGAATTGCCATAAGGTTCAAAATCTAAATTCGGATAAATAATAACATCTACTAAAAACATCTGAAAACTAAACACTGTCTGAAGTAGTCTAGTCTGAAAGGATCTAACTGAACTGTCTGAATATGGAGTTGATGGGACAATCCCCCAACTAACTCCAACTACTGATCTACTGATAAACTAGATTACTAAAATAAAAGAATTCCCTCGATAGATGAGGACTCATTACTAAATCGGCAACTGCTGACTAGATCTGTCTACGCACGGGCAAGAACCTGAGCGTCCAAACCTATGATATGAGACATCATTCCTATCTACCAGGTGAAATCTCATAACCTATGATGGCTACGTAGTTCTGGAACTTAGGTATTACTTCTAGGGACCCAGTCCTAACTAACGGGTAAGCCCCCATCCCTAGGCTCGCTCGGTGCTAAATCCTACTCCCAACTGAAAGACACTAAACTGATTATACTGAACTGGATTGGACTGATACTGAGTTTACTGAGTTTTTCTGAGTTTTGTAACTGACTTAGTTCTGTAACTAACTGAGAGTACTACTGGTCGTGACATGACTGATACTATTTTGTAACTGACACTGGCTCTAGGTAAACAACTAAATTGTTGGGTATTAATTACCCCCCCGGACTTGATTGCATGAAAAGTAAAGCATCACATGATCTTGCAAAGCATAACAATGTACACATGTTCATATTTCATCTATAGAGACATTTTATCAAACACTTGTAGGGCATAAGCTTGTACATATACTAACATGTCATGATTTCATCACTTTATTCACATGGACATTCTATCAAACACTTGTGGAGCACAACTTCATGCAAATAATCATGGATAATATATAAACATGGCAACTACAGTGCCCAAACTTATAATTTCATGGGTATAGCATGTAATTCATATAATTCCCCATAAAATACTAATCTAATTTGATGAATCTTATAATAATCATATAGTAAACCCAATTAAGATCATAGACACATTAATCACTTTGCAAATTCAAGGGTCTATCAAGATAATCATATATTCATCACAGATGCTATTCAATTTCATGAACTTGCACTTAAATCATGGATTTAAAACCCAACTAATATCATGAACATGAATTCAATCTAATTCAAATATGGAACCTCATAATTCAACAATCTTGTAGTTTTAAAAAAATGTATTCGTGGGCTCTATGGGTGAAAGGAACCCATAGATAAACACCTAAAATATCTTGAATTGTCAATTCTTGAAGACTCTTGAAGGAATTCTTAGGCTTGTTCTTGATTTCTTGAAGCTAGGGTTTTTTTTCTTGAGAGAGAATGTCATTTTGATTTGGGGAAAACTATTAAACAATGAGTTCAAAATATTTTTAGGGCTTAAATATCACACCTGGGCTGATTAAAATTATTGGAAAGGACTAATTTAACCATAGACGAAACTTTGGATTTCCATCGAAAATTTCTAAAATTATCCCCTGACGCAACGCGATGCTATCATGCCTTCTCACTGGAAATTGACATATGAGAATTTGTCTTGTGGCGCGACACGACACAATCATGGTCCCTCACCGAAAACTGACAACTGGGAACTGGGACATCAGCGCGACGCGATGGTATCGCGAGGGAACACTGAAAAATGATAATTGTGAACTGAGTTTATCGAGAGACGCACCAATATCGTGATGGAGCACTGGAAAGTTACAATTTCCATTTGGCTTGGCTCCGCGACGCGCAGACATTCCAGGTGGTACACTGCTTTACAAAAATGGCTCTAACTGTGCACCCGGGCATCGAATTTGGATGAATTTTATATCGTTGGAAAGCTAACTGAATTTCCTACACATTGGTGAGCTGTAAATTAAAAAATACTGAGTATTTCAAAAATTTTATACATAATAACTCATGGACTGAGAGTTAATTTAAGCTAGGGAAATATGGGATATTACAGAAATACAATGGAACAGCGAGAAATTATGTCCAATGATGGAAGCCCTAATAGCAATGCCAATATTAAGGCTGACACCAATACTGACCCCGTCCATTCCAACCCATAGCAGTACCACAAAGCCACTGGCCAAAATAATAACCAAATCTGGTTGGGATATGCCCCCAATCATAGCCAAAACCAATATCCATAAATAAGTCAAAGTATGAAATAACATCAATGAAATGGAGACTTTCGAAAAGATGGAAACTCACCACTTCAATCCAAATACTGACCCCGAAGTCTGTATCGCTAAGCAGGAGGAGTGGAACGGCCAGTTCCTACATCGCGTGGGGAAATAATGCCCGAAGATGGGTTATCGGGTCAGCGCTAGCATGAACTATTAATAAGGATGAAATAAAGCCATTTATAAAACCAAGTAAAAACCATCCATATGTACACCACCATACAAATATATATAACCATGCCGGGAAAGGGGGACTGGGTTTAGCATGCTATTTAAAACTTTACCTAGGCTATGTAGCTTTGCTATCCTAAGCCACCCACGATCTATATGGGTTTGGCTCACCCTGCTGAAAGGGCACCAGTGCGTGAAGCCACACGACAAAGGAAGAAAACATAGGATGATAGTACATGCCCTAAATATAAAGTGTGACATCATGCATACGGTCATTAGGACGAAACCTCACATCAGCAAATATGAGTTTTCAGAGATGATCTCCCCGGGATCTCCACCTTCCACGACTTTGCTACACGTCCCTCCTTTATACACAATTAAAACCATTTTCCAACCAAACTAATATTCTATCTTTTATTAACCAAGTCTATTAGTAGTGGTATCGTCATAACCAAACAATAACTTGCAAGTATTATCCATAGCCAAACCTTAGAGGGTTCCCACGTACTCTATATGATTTTCAATTAAATACAACCATGGTAACCAAGGCCTTTCCAATCCATTAAAAACCATTTAAATCTTTCATATTATTTAGGGTTCCATTACCAAGTTTAAACCATGCATAAGTTCCATCGAAAAACCAATATTTAGTGAAATCATTGTTAAAGGAATTTTATCAAACACATTAGGGGCGTAGTATTTCCAAAACCAAAGTCCATTTCCAAAGAACCATTCCAATGCAACAAATTATCCAAAACCACCATTAATGCATATAAAAGCATAATTAAAAAATAGAAAAACCATAACCAAGCATTTATAACCAAAACCCCCAAATCATAGTTGAAAACCTAGAATCAATCAACAATGAAATCATAAAAACATTATATAAAACCATGCCTTTAATTGAAACTAACAATGAGGAAAGAGAACATGCCTTAAACCAAGAAGATCATGGAGATAAATCACCAAGACAAGCCCCAATTTATTTCTTAAGATTAAACCCTAGCTTTCTTGCCCAAAAGCTTTTGACAGAATTATAGAGTATTTATGAAAAGTTTCTAAGTGTTAATGAATAGAATAATAGGGTACATAGCCTCCCAAGTGAGTAAGAAGTCATGGGACCTTATTAGGATAAGTGGACAACTGTCCAGAATATCCCCACTTAAGTTGCACAAAATCCCATCACAGGGGTACGACTTACCCTTACGAGTCTTACCTTTCGATACAAGTGGTACCCACCACTCGTATCCTAAGAATTCTCCTTGGACCCAACACAGTCTAGTGTATGACTTATCCTACCCAAGTCTTATCGACAACATATGATTCGTACCCTTTACTCGTATCCCTGTCAAATAGAATAACATGAGGTTTGAATACTGTCCACCATACGAGTCATGGGTATGACTCGTACCCTAGCTTACAGCTCACGTTAAGCCACTCGTACTCAGATCCAACCTAGGTTACAAAGTTTAAGGTTAAGTAAGTAAACTAAAAAATCCATATCCAACCATACCACTCGTACCTCCAAGTCGTACCTATTCTAGTGACCAAAATCAATCCCACCAACTAACACTGGTCAGCATACGACTGGACCATACCATTCAAACCCCAAAATACATCTTGTACCTATGAGTCGTGTTGGGTACCAAAATAAGAATTCCAGGAAATTTTCTATGGTCCAGAAGCCAGGGTGTTTCAGTCTCCCCCACTAAGAACATTCGTCCCCGAATGACGGATAAGGTAGGGGTAACCAAAAACACAAGTGATTTGCATTATCAAATATTTTCCTAACCTTTAACAAAGTTTTAAAACAAAGAGGCCAAGATATTAATCTTTCCTTTAATGAAATCAGAAAATATAGATGTGTTGAAGACACATACCTTTCGAACGAATCCCAAGAGTAGAAAACAGATGCGGATACCTGGACTTTATGTCCTTCACCGCTTCCCATGTAGCTATTTCCACCTTATGGTTCCATCTTAGAACCTTAACCAAAGCCACATCCTTGGTTTGGAATCGATGAACCATCCTATCCAAGAGCACAATTGAGACATTTTCATAAGATAGAGAGTCTGAGATACCAAACCCCTCAAAAGGAAAAACCTAAGAAAGATCACCAAGATATTTCCTCAACACGGAGACATGAAATATTGGATGATCCGAGCTCAATCTATAAGGCAACTTTAATTTATTAAAAACATAACAAACCCTCCTTAAAACCATATAAGGACCTATATGCCAGGGACTGAGCTTCCCCTTTTTACCAAACCGCACTACTTCGTTTATGGGATATACCTTGAGAAAAACCTTATCCCCAAACTCAAACTCCAAGTCTCTACGCCTAACATCCGCATATGACTTTTGGCGACTTTGGGAAGCTTTAAGCCTATCCCAAATCACCTTCACCTTTTCCATAGCTTGGTAACCAAATCAGGGCCAAACATATCCACCTCCCCAAGCTCAAACCAACCAATAGGAGATCTACACCTCATACCATACAATGCCTCAAAAGGAGCCATACTGATACTAGAATGATAGTTATTATTGTAAGCAAACTCCACCAAAGGTAGATGCTCAACCCAACTGCCACCGTAATCAACCACATATGCCCAAAGCATACCCTCCAATGTCTGAATAGGTTTTTTCATTTGCCCATCAATTTGAGGATGAAAAACAGTACTCACACTCACCTTAGTACCTAATTCCTTCTGAAAATACCGCCAAAAGTGGGATGAGAAATACATGCCATGATCAGAGATAATCAAAACAGGTACCATGCCATGATCAGAGATAATCAAAACAGGTACCCCTTGTAGCTTCACAATCTTCTTAAGATATGGCTTTACATAATCCTCTACCAAGAAGGTAGTCCTCACTGGTAAGAAGTGAGCAGACTTTGTTGTCCTATCCACGATGACCCAAATATAATCATATTGATTCTGAGACTAAGCAAGACCAGTTATGAAATCCTTATTAATTACCTCCCATTTCCATTTGATCAAAACAATCTCTTGATACAATCCACTAAGTTTTATGTGTTCAACTTTAACTTGTTGACAGACCAAGCACTTGGCCATAAAATTGGCCATATCCCTCTTTATACCATTCCAACAATACATCTCCTTGAGATCATGATACAGCTTTATAGAATCGGGATGAACAACATAGCGAGACTCATAAGCCTCAACCAAAATCCTTTGTCGCAAATCATCGACATCAAGAACACACAACCTTTCTTGGTACGGTAAAGTATCATTACCACTGATCTCAGACACCATCAGCTTTCTCCCACCAACAATGCCTTTGATTTTCATCAAGACAGGATCTAACACTTGCTTCTCCTTAATCTCTGCACCAAGAGACCATTGAACTACTTCTTGTACCATTACACATCCATCCTTGGAGTCCAAGAGGCAAAATCCAAGATTATCCAAGAGGTGAATATCCTTCAGCAATTCCTACTTTCCTTCCTCCACATGATCCAAACTCACCATGGATAACCTACTAAGAGCATCAACAATCACGTTATCCTTACCTAGGTGATAGTGAAGACTCATATCGTAGTCTTTAAGAAGCTCCAACTATCTCCTCTTCCTGAGATTGAGCTTCTTTTAAGTGAACATATATTATAGACACTTATGATCAGAAAAGATGCCCACATGTACACCATACATATAATTCTGCCATATTTTTAAAGAAAACACAAATACCAGCAGTTCCAAATCATGAGTAGGATAGTTCTTCTTATGTACCTTCAACTGCCTGGAAGCGTAGGCAATCACCTTCCCATAATGCATCAAAACACAAATAAGACCTACCCAAGATGCATCAAAATAGATCATGAACCTATAATTGCTTTATGGAAAAGTCAAAATTAGAGCTGAAGTCAGCTTGTCTTTCAACTTCTCAAAAACTCCTCTCACAAGAATTCGACCAAGAAAAATTAACCTTTTTCTAATTCAACTTAGTCAAAGAAGCAGCTATCATCAAAAAGCCTTCCATAAATCGCCTATAATACCCAGCCAAGGCCAAGAAGCTTCGAATGTCAGTTGGATTCGTGGATCTAGGCCACCTCTTAACCATAGCAACCTTTTGCGGATCCACTATGATCTCCTTGCTAGAAATAATATGACCAAGAAAAGTCATAGAGTTCAACCAAAACTCACACTTAGAGAACTTGGCATATATCCGTTATTCATTCAAGGTCTGTAATACCACACGGAGGTGATTAGCGTGATGCACCTCACTTTTTTTAATAAACTAGAATGTCATCAATAAACACAATGATGAAGGGATCCAAGAATTGCTGGAAAACCCTGTTCATTAAGTCCACAAATGTCATCGGGGCATTAGTCAATCCAAATGACATCACCAAGAATTCAAAGTGCCTATACCAAGTAGGAAAATCCATTTAGGGATATCCTCCTCCCTAATCTTAAGCTAGTGATACCTAGATCAAAGATCTATATTTGAAAAGAACTTGACACCTTGCAATTGATCAAACAAGTCATCTATTCTTGGGAGAGGATACTTGTTCTTGACCATCACCTTATTCAACTGCATGTAGTCAATGCATATCCAAAGGGAACCATCCTTCTTGCACACGAACAATACCGGTGCACCCCACAAAGATACACTAGGATGAATAAACCCCTTATCCAGAAGATCTTAAGTTGCTTCTTAAGTTCCCTCAACTCAGCTAAAGCTATTCAATAAGAAAGAATATATATTGGATGACGGTTCAAAACCAATTCAACACCAAACTCTATTTCCCAATCTGAAGAAACACTAGGAAAATCATCTGAAAAGACATTAATAAACTTATTTTCTACCAAAACCAAATAAAAACAAGGACCTTTTGAGTTAGAATCTTTAACTCAGACCACGTGATAAAGAAAATCTTTAGAGATTAACCTATAAGCTTAAAGATAAGAAATAAACCTCCCCTTAGGAGCTAAGAAGCTACCCTCCTACTCTATAACCAGTTCATAAGGAACCTAAAGACAACCTTACGGGTTTGAGAATCCAAGAACCTATAACAAGAGTGTAACCAATCCATCCCTAGAATAACATCAAAATCCACCATATAAGTTCAAATAAATCCACCAAAGTCTGCCTACCACCAATAGATACCACACATCTCCTATAGACTCTCTTAGTAATAATTGAGTCACCTACTAGGGTAGAAATAGAAAAAGGATAAAAAATAACCTAAGGATCAAAACTAATACATACAACCACAAATGTGGTCACATAAAAAATAGTGGATCCTAGATCAAGAAAACAATACACATCAAGAGAAAAGAGTTGTAACGTATCAGTAATGACATTAACCGGTGACTCAGATTCCAACTGAGATGCAAGAGTATATAGCCTATTCCGACTAGCACTAGAACCAGGAGCAATAACAGAAGTAGATGCGGCACCAACGGGTGCAAGAGTAGAATTTGAAGCCACTAGTACCTTATTTTCTCTCGAAGCAACCTTATTAATTGAAAAATCCCTAAATCAATAGCTTGCCTATCCATACTTCAATCATTTGTCCCTCTCTGCATTGCACTAACCTCGATGAGGATGATTGTAGAACTGACAAAGAGGGTATGAATAAATTGAATGACTCCCACTCACCTGAGGTTGGGCACCTTGTGCCTAAAAATTGTCACCACCCTAATGACGCCTATCACACGACTGCTTTAGATAAAGAGAACTAGCAGTAGAGAAGGATCCAAAACTCCTCCACTTATTTTTCTGCCATTTAACTCCATCTTGACCACCTTGTGACTGAGCACCTCCTGATTAAAAAATCTACTTCTCTTACCCTGCCTATCTCCAAACTTTGCCTGTTTTCTCTTCTCATCCTCTAACTGCTGTATATGAACAATTAACCTACAAATGTCCATATCCTTAATCATCAAGATAGTCTTGCTTTCTAATATCAAATCTTGATTCAACCTTGAAACGAACCGTCTCATTCTCGCTCTCATGTCAGTCACCAAATCAGGAGCATTCCTTGACAACTGATGAAACTTCAAGGCATATTTGTTGACAAACATTCTCCCTTGCTTAAGAATCACAATCTCCTCTATTTTCACTTCCATTAGCTTTTGAGAAAATAAATGATCCAAAAAAGCACCAGAGAAGGCATCCCATAAGGATATGTCATCTACATCACTTCTATCCCTATCCTACTCTTCGTAGCATTGGTACGCAATATCTTTGAGCTAATAAGCTACAAAATTTACACCTTCCACATTAGTATCCCACATCACCTAGAATATTTTCTCCATTTTATCCAAGAAAACCTGAGGATCCTCCTACACCTTCACACCAGTAAAAGTATGAGGATTCAGTTTCATGAATTAACCAACCCTTGTGTCCTTAATAGACAACCCACCAGACGCATCCCACTCAGCCTAAGCAGCAACTAACTGAACAATAGTATGAATAGACTAGAAAAATTTTGCATTAGTCACATCACCCAAAAGAGGACTAGTAGGAACCAGAGAAACTCCAAAAATATTAAGGATAGGACCCTGAGATAGAAGACAAACTCCAAATGTAGGACATATCCCATCAACATTATCGCCAGATGGGACTGAAGAGTTTTTTTGTGTTCCAGATCATCAAGTCATGATATGAAAAGTTAACAACCAAGCATTAGAGAAGAATTCTAGGACTTAGACTCCAGGATTGATAAGGAATATAAAGAAAGTGAAACATTCCTAGATGCCTTGTGGTCTCTTTTATGATTGTGGCACACTACACACCCCTAAAAGAGACTCTACTTGACATGACTTTGTGGACTCCTGATTGACCATGAACCTAAGGACCTTGTCGTAATGGACATCCCAAGTCTGACCGGGACCGAAGACCACCTCTGTTACCCAACTCAACCTCTAGCTGCCTGTCTGAGTTGACTTAACTCCAAATATATTGCAAGATAGTACAAATAGGAACTGACTAACTTTGGGATAGGTCTATTCCTAGACCAACCATACCAACCAAACACCAAGCTAAACCAATACTGAACCAAGGGCCATAAACTAGGCTATAAATAAATAAGATCCAAAATATAATATGATTAACCCAAAAATAAAATACGATGGAACAGTGAGAAATTATGTCGAATGACGGAAGCCCCAATACCAATTCTAATATTAAGGCTGACAGCCTGACACCAATATCGACCCTGCCTATTCCAACCCATAGCATTACCACAAAGCCTCTAACCAAAAAAAAAAAAAAATTCTACTGGGACATGCCCCTAACTATAGCCAAAACCAATATCCATAAGTAATTTAAAGTATGAAATAACATCCATGATATAGAGCCTTACGAATAGATAGAAGCTCACCACTTCAATCCAAATGATGACTTCGAGGTCCAAATCGATAAGCAGAAGGAGTAGAAAAATTGGTTCCTACATCGCGTAGGGATACAATGCCCGAAGATGGGTTAGTAGGTGAACACTAGCATGAACTTAGGATAAGGATAAAATAATGCCATTTATAAAATCAAGTAAAAACCATCCATATGCACACCACCATATATATATATATATAACGATGCCGAGAAAGGAGGACCAAGTTTACCATTCCATTAAAAACTTTACCTAGGCTATGTAGCTTCGCTGTCCTAAACCACCTATGGGAAATATGGGCCCCAGTGCGTAAAGCCACACGACCAGGGAAGAAAACCTGGGATGACAAGTACATCCCCCAAATATAAAGTATGATATCATGCACACAATCACTAGAACCAAACCTCACATTGACAAATATGAGTTTTCAGTTTAGATCCCCTTGATACCTCCACCTTCCATGGCTTTGATGCACATCCCTCCTTTATGACCAATTAAAACCATTTTCCAACCAAACCATTATTCCATCTTTTATTAACCAAGGTTGTTAGTAGTGGTATCTTCATACCAACAATAACTTGCAAGTATTAGCCATAGCCAAACATTAGGAGATTTCCATGTACCCCATATGATTAAAACCATGGCACCCAAGGCCTTTCCAGTCCATTAAAACCATGTAAATCATTCATATCATTTAGGGTTCCATTACCAAGTTTAAACCATTCACAAGTTCCATTGAAAAATCAATATTATAGTGAAAACACTATTAAAGGCATTTTATCAAACACATTAGGGGCATAGTATTTCCAAAACCAAAGTCCATTACCAAAGAAACATTCCCATGCAACCAATTATCCAAAACCATAATTAATGCATATAAAAGCATAATTAAAACATGAGAAAACTATAACCAAACATTTATTACCAAACCCCCAAAATCATACAACAATGAAATCAAAATATCATTGTATAAAACCATGCCTTTAATTGAAACTAACAATAAGGAAAGAGAACATGCCTTAAACCAAGAAGATCATGGAGATAAATCACCAAGACAAGCCCCAATTTATTCCTTAAGATGAAACCCTATCTTTCTTGGCCAAAAGCTTTTGAGAGAATTATAGTGTATTTAGTTAGAGTTACTAAGTGTTAATGAATAGAATAATAGGGTAAATAGCCTCCCAAGTGAGTTAGAAGTCATGGGACCTTACAAAGATAAATGGAGAAATGTCCAAAATACCCTCACTTAAGTTGCATAAAATTCTATCACAGGGATATGACTTACCCCCACGAGTCGTACCCTTCGACACGAGTGGTACCCACTACTCTAATCCTAAGTCTTTCTATTGGACCCAACACTTTCCTGTGTATGACTCATCCTTCCCAAATTGTATCGATAATATATGATTTGTACCCTTCACCTATATTCGTGGCAAGATAAAATCACAAGAGGTTTGAACACTGTCCACCATACGAGTTATAGGTACGACTCCTTCCCTAGCTTATGGCTCATGGTGACCTACTCGTAGTTAGAACCAAAATAGGTTACAAAGTTTAAGATCTAACTTACGTTACCAAGTTTAAGGTTTAGTTAAGAAACCAAACAATCTGTATCCAACCATACGACTCATACCACTAAGTCATACCCATTCCAATGACCAAAATCCATCCCGCCAACCAACACTAGTCAAAATATGACTGGACCATACCATTCATACCCCCACATACAACTCGTACCTATGAGTCATATTGGGTCCAAACACCAAAATTCCAGGAAATTTTCTAAGGTCTAGAAACCAGGGTGTTTAATAAATTTGTATCAGAGTCAGGTTTACTAGCATTATTGGAGAAACAACTAGTGTCTAATAGAGTCCCATGCATCAGAATAATGATGACCATTTCTTATCTTTAGGGGGCTATAGGAAATTCTCAGAATATATTAACTTCTTTCACGCATTTTATGTTAAGTGTCTAAGTTTGTTTCTAAATATTCCTTTAGTTTTACTCTTTTCTTGATGACTAGGACACGTGCTACCACTATATGAGATGAGGACACCTAGTCTGTAACTTGGGATAATATCACAGTCTATGGATGACCTAGAGGTTAAAGAAAGCCTAGATATGTAGCAACAACTGATAACATGGATAGGGATCTTCACCAGACCCTATTCATGCTCTAGAGCTAGAAATTCTTTTGCCTCAACTAGTAGTGGGATAGGGACCAACTCAGGCTCCATTGGGGTTTATTTCTTCTTTACTTTTCAAGGATGGTTTGGTTCAACTCTTGGAATTAGTTGGTGGTGCACCATCTAATGGTACACAATCTATGGATTAGACTGGTAGTGGTACTGAGGTGGGGGCATAGCCTATAGCTGCAGCTCCCAGAGTGGAGTTTCCTCCTGCATCGATGGTTTCTCAGTTGGTAATGTCTTAATCAGTGGCTGTCCAACCTTCTACGTCTTAGGAAAAGCATAAGATACTATCTAGGCTTCTAAGATTGACTCTACCTAGGTTTTCTGGTACACCGAGCAAGGAAGCCTATGAGTTCTTGGTTGCTTGCAAAGATAGGCTCTATAATTTTGGCCTATTCGAGACTCATGTTATGGACTATACTAATTTTTAGTAGGATTTGGCATGTTGACATTGATGGAGAGTCATGTTGGTTCCAGGCCAGCTAATCTCCCCTATTACATGGAGTCAGTTCTCTGAGGACTTCTTAGAGAAGTATAAGCCTCAAAGTCTTAGGGATAGTGTGAGAGATCATTTCTTGATGTTGGATCAAGGATCCATGACTATTATTGAGTATGAGGCTCACTTTAATGAGATGGATAGGCATGCTAAATTTATTATAATTACAGAGTATAAGAGGGTTTAGTACTTTGTTTAGGATTTTAGACTCCCTTTCCGTATGGCTATGCAGAGTTTGGTTACTGACTATTTCCTAAACTACACCTCCTTCGAAGGACAAAGCAGTCGATGTCAAAATATAGTAACCCAACTAGGTCGGGGTCGAACCCATAGGGAAGAGGTAAAATAGTCTCTCGAACTTACTAAATCACTAGGATGTGTAAAAAAATTAAATGAGGGATTTTTATTTGAACGGTAAAAATTAAAAAACTCAAATGCTTTTGGTTGTAAACAATCTGAAACAAACACTAGGCTTGTGTTTCCCTAACTTCTAACTCCATAGGCATATTGTGCTCAATCCAACCATTACATTGTTGTGCATGTAGAATCTGAAAAGTTATGTATCACCAACCGTCTCTCCACATACTTTGGTGAATTTCACTCATATCCTCTTTGTCTCAGAGTGTCACATTTCTAACCCTTGATTTGGATCCCAAATTAACAATCTCCTCTAGGTCTCAAGTTAATTAGATAAAGATAATTAGCTTCAAATTATTATTGTGATCTACTTTTCCCTATCTCTCTCTCTCTCTTGAGTTTGTAGTGAATACAAGTGGGTTTCTAATGCTTTCAACCATTACAAAATCAATAAAAGTGAAGAAAACCACAGTACATGTAGCAACAATGATTTAGAAGTATTGTATACTTCCCGTAAGTCATTAATCCGACAGGGTTCGCACAACCATAGCTAAGGGAACTAGATGCTCATAGTTGTGAAGCAATCCATAAAATTCAAAATTCAAAATAATATCACAATAATTTATGAAGAAAATCTAAACTCTCAAATTTAACAATAAACTAAAATCCAAGAACACAAGAATCCCAAGATCCAGAGCTAATCTAGGAATCAAATATGTGTTTATGAATAGTATGAGTGCGTAAAATAACTAAAAAACATCAAAGGATATTTATAGATTACAGGAAAACCCTAGGAAAACTTTTCGAAAAGTAGGTGCCAAGATCCAAACTCCTATAGGATATTCAACACTTTAAATCTTTTGGTACTTGTACTAGAACTTATGGTCTGTAGGCAGTACCTATGATTCGTAGGTTCCCGATCCTAGGTAGAAGGGCCAAAATTCCAACTTCTGAACCATTGAATCTCATCTTCTTGAAACTTGTTCTGGAACCTATGCTATGTAGGTAGTACCTACAGGACGTAGGTGCTCACGTAGCTGTCCAAAACTCAAGTTTTCAGTTCTTTTCTTCTTTTTAGCTCCCAGAACCTGGTTTCCTACAAACGAAACACAAAACACATCATATCTAAAAAAATAGCCTACTGCATGTCTTTGTAGTTTTAAGCGTCAAAAGTGCTATGAATCCATATTACATAAACACCCTCAACTTAGAACATTTTCTTGTCCTCAGGAAAATAAACACATCAAACAACACAACGACGCTTAACCAAGAGTAACCTATGGCAGTCAATCATAAAATTTAAGCTCAAGAACATTACCCACTCTAATTTTAATACTTCTAAACCAATTGTGTATATCAATGTAGCATAACAATGTGACACAAGTTAATCAAGATATGACATTACATTAGTAACAAACAATCATGCATATGTACAAGTTATACTACCCAAACAAATAAGCAGCTACCAACACAACCCATGTACCCTCACAATAAAGAAGTCCTACTCACTCTATGGAATCATGCATGTTAATGTAGGGACTATCATGAGACACTCACACTCACAAAAAAGCTCAAACAGCATGCAGAAAATACGATAGGCTTGCCTTTATTTTCTTTACTGTAGTTTTCAGACAAACGGGTTAGGATCACTATAGGACGTTACTCATCTTTTAATGTAGGCTTAGAGGTTGGTATGGTAAATATGGGAATTTAGTGACTAAGCCTCCTTTGTGCTACACTTACTTTACGGGTCCACTTATCAACTAATTTTCTTTTATTCCACCTTTATTTCTCTTTTTTTATTCTTTTAATGCACTTTCAGGTTGAGTGTGATTTCTTTTATTCTTTCTTTTTTTTTTATTTTTTAATTCTTTATTTTTATTTTTATTTCTTTTTCTTTTTCTATTTTTTCAACCATACCAACCCTACTTTCTTTGCTCTTTACTCTTCTCCATACAAACATCAAATTACTCACACCTATGATAACCACCCTTAACTTAGGTGATTTGCCTGAGTTGAGATGTACAATGTCCAAGGAGGACCAGGGGCAAATAGGTTTATTGTAACAAAAATGGGAAGGTGAAAGGTAAAACAAGAAAAATAGTCCATATGGTCTCAAAGTACGGATCAAGGGATGCTTATTCAAATTTGGAAGGTCATTTAGGCTAAAAGAGGACTAAATTTAGGAACAGACTATGATCCTTTCCTAACCAACTATCCTACAAGCTAAGCAAGACTAACAAGGAAAGTTCTAGATTCAACTCACAAAGGAAACAAAGTAGAATCATACAAACGCATGGCATAGGATTGCATCACAAGTTGCTACCTATCCGGTTTATGCAAATTTTATCTATGATTATTATGTTCCTAATCCTAATGCCATAACGAGATTCACAATAGTCACATATATATATATTCACATATCACAGTTCAAAAATAAAATTAGGGAGGGGTATCCTTTTTATCAAAAAATATAAACAAAGTACATCAACTACCTTAGATACTTATTTTTCTACTAGTTACACAAAAACAAAACACAATACCAAACAATACACGATAGGACATAATTTTTCCTAGACATGCCAATTCAAAGATCATACCGTGGTCTATTGGAAAAGAAGAAAGACAAAAAAACCATGACAATTATGGTGTACCCCACCCCCAACTAGAAGACTACGCACTATCCCCAGTGTGTGACAACAATATTAAGCAAGGGAATGGGGACATACCTGGGACACACTAATTAATTTTACAATACCAGGTTAGGGTTAAAACCACTTCAAAAGTAACAAATTTGGAGAGAGTTAGCATTATCAAATTCCACCACCATACCCATTCACCCACATGTTCAAAACCATATTTAAAACATATAAAACCATAATTAAATTGTGGGAAAGCATTATTCAAGCGTAAGCATTCAAAACCCTCAACCCTTATTTCAAAATTATAATAATACCATGAAAGCCATACATTAAAACATGTATTTTAGTAAAATAACTACGAGGGTTGATACAAGCGTGATAAGAACCTCGAGCATAAGATATTGTCAAAGGTTCAAGCTTCAGAATTGACAAATAATTGAAGGCCTTTTGGAGCATTTTTGAAGCCTTGTTCAAGAGAAGATAAGAAGAGAACCTTTACACTCAAGAGGCACCTCAAGTGAAGGGTATAGAAAACATTTTACACACTAAAGTGACACTCAATAGGTGCCCCATTTTTCCTTATTCATTAAGGGTAGTTTTGGCATTTACTATGTAATAGTATAAATAGATATTTGAGCTCTTGTTTTCATTAGTTTTAAAGAATATTGAAAGATTAATATTTAGCTTGTAGTTCTTAGTCTCTTAGCTTAGTGTTAACCGAAATTTTAGTGTTTGAATGCAATTGAAGGGTTCTTCATTTGTGTTGAACATTTGGTAAGAAAGGTGTGATTGAGGGCGCGTGAATTCCTTTGGTTCACCTAAGAGTGAGGTTTAAATTACCATTGGTGAGGTGTGATTTATTTTTTGACACACCTTCTTTTTCTAATCATTGGTGAAAGTGAGGGTCTCTCTATCTATCTTTACTTTATGCATCTCTTCTTCATCTCCTTTCTTCTATGTGTTGTCTTCCTATTTAGTGTAGTTGCTGGTTTTTGAGTCTTTATTCCTTAAATTCGGTTTTATATTGCCTTTACATTATCATTTGGTAATAAATCCTTGCTTAGGGTTGTTTCCACAACTCTAATCCTTGGTTTTAGTGTCCCTATTAAGAAAATTGCAACAAAAAAGGGTCAAATCCGAAGAAAAATCACAAAAAAAAGATAGATCTTGCTTTGCTTGTTATAGATCCAAAATTTCCAAGTTAGATCTACAAGTTTTTATTGTGTTTTGAAGGTTTCAAGTGTTAGATTCTTGTTCTCTAGAACTTAAAGTGTCTAGATCTAAGTTTATAGCAAGGTTTGGTTGAATTTGAGCTAGATCCACCATTGTTGTGCCTTGTTTGAAGCTTTTTAAGGTGAGATCTCATGGTACATATCTTTTTGTGGCATTTTTGTGGCTGATTTTCTGTTATTTGAGCTTTCCTTGACCCGAGGAACCTAGATCCAAAAGAAAAATTGAAGTTAGAGTTCATTTGCCTTGTGGTCAAACTTCGGTCAACTCTCTTGAATATTCATATTGTTCTTCACCATCTTCATATCTTGTTGAAGAAGAATATTCAAAAAGGGTGTTAGATCCATAAAAAGAAATAAAGAGAGTGAAAAAGTTGTTTGTACAAAAACATATTCCAAGAATATTCAAGTCTTCCAAAATGAAGAGGGGACAGGAGAAGATCAAAGTACAATTGAAAGTACAAGTGGGGGGGGGGGGGGACCATTGATTTCAAATCCATTTGAACTTTTAAAAAGGGCTCTAATCATCCATTTTCACCAAATTTTCGTGCAAGAACTCTCTTTAGTGGATATTTGGCGGAAACTACAAGTTGAAATTGGAAAATTTTGCAAAAATCGACAACTAACCAAATCGTGCCACATCATCACTAGTTGATCAACCTAATTAAGATCTAAACTAAATTTCTTAGTTTCTAATTTTTTATTATAGTTTTTTGTGTGTTAAACTCTATCACTAATTAGCAAGCTAGTAAGTACCTACTAGATTGATAATTAGTCTTGAGTCCGTTTTGTTTATGTCTTCACTTTTTTGGGTGCTTTTTTCATTGTTCAAGTCGTAATAATTTGTTGTTTCACGTCCATATATCATTTTTATTTGAGTCATATCAAACAAAAATTGATTCCGGGCCAAAACATATTCACCACTCATTCACTTACCAAGTATTGCCATGTCTTCAACACTTTTGAGACCAAGTGTGAGGTGAGATCCAAGTGTGAGTGTGGTGAGGTTTATTGAACTAACTTGTTTGTTCATTTTGTAGGTGATGTCTTTGCTGTTTTTTGCTTGTTCTTAGGTACTTTAATCATGGAATCCGAAGGTACGGCATCCCAACATTTGGGAAATGATGTTTTGAGAGCCTTGATGGCTCGGTTTGATTCACTAACTTGGGACTTGAAGGGTGATTTGGACAATGTGAAAGGAGAATTGGGTTCTTTGAAGGATGAGTTGGGTTCTTCGAAGGGTGAATTTAGTTCTTTGAAGGGTGAGGTGACCACCATTAGTGGGAGGCTTGATTGTGTTGAAAGTAAAAGGAAACCATGACCTTCTACTCCTAATCCCTACCATGCGTCTTCAAGTGTTCAAGCCAATAACTCCTAAATGACCATGACACCAAAAACCCTCCACCAAATGCTATACTCTCCACAACCCCCACAAAACCAAGTCCAAACACCTCTAAACTGAAACATACCAAGACCCCTACTTCCCCAAATGAACCAACTCCAACAAGAAGGACTCTGGAACTCCATTTCCACCACCAAAACTGAATCTCCAAGTACCAAATCCCTTTGAGCAAAGACCAATTACCCCACATAACCAAACACCTCCACAGAATTCTTACTACCAAATGCAAAGTCCCATGAATCAAAGACCTTACCCTCCACCACATGAAATGCCACAAGTTCAAGCTCTAATTAACTAAATGCCTTATAACCATCCACAAAGACCTAAAATATAAAACCCACCCATCTAAATTAAAGATCATGATAGAGGGGATCAAGAAGCTTATGAGGTTCCTAGTGATGACTATTTGTTCGAGGAAGAAAAAAGGGAAAGGTATAATAAAAGAGGACCTTTAGGGAGAATCTGAGGACAAGAGGCAAGGCATGTCCATGATAATCATCATGGAATCTGAGACATTAGCATCAATTCAATCAAGGTTGGAATTCCAATTTTCAAAGGTGAGAGTGATCAGAAAGTTACTTAGCTTGGGAATCTTCTTATGAAAAGCTTTTTCAAGTGAATGACCTTTCTGAAGAGAAGAAAAGTTGATATTCTATTGCTTACTTTGAAGGATATGCAAACACTTGGTGAGATTACACCAAAAGATTTGGTAATGTGTCGATTGGTGGCCAACCACCCCTTGGGAAGAGTTAAAGAGATTAATGAGAGAGAGGTATGTCCCAGAATAATATAGACATGAGCTTCATACCAAACTCTACAATTTGATGCAAGGAAGTAAGAGTGTCATGGCCAACTACAATGAATTCCAATAACTTATCTTGAAACTTGATCATAGAAGGGAAGAAGTTCACCATGACATCATTCATTTCAAGGTAGGATTGAACAAAGACATCTCTTCTCGTATGACTCTTCATAAGCTTGAAATAGTGGTCAAAGTCTTTCAAGAGGCCATGGAAATTGAGAAGGAGAAAATGAAAAGGTACAAACCAAAGGCACCCTATACTCCTATGGGTTGGTCCAAGAAAAGAGACATGGTTTCGGCATCTATGGCTCCTTCTCAAGCAGCAACCAAGTCTTCCCAACACCATCCTCCAAAACTTGAAGGTAAATCAACTTTTACATCTCATTATAAGGGTCTACAATATTCAAATGTCAAGGTTGGGCTCATAGGGCAAGTGAGTATCCTAACTGGTGTAATGTGATCCTAAAAGAGGGGAAGTTATAATATATTGGTGAAGAAGTTGAGTTGGAAACTGTAACGCCTAGAGTTTGTACCCCGGATGCTACACGATGCTCATAATCCCAAAGGACCACAAACTAACCCATTACTGTACCTGCTATAATAACTGAATAATAATACTATAAATATTTAGAAATTAGGCAAAAAAATTTCATAAGGTTCAATGCTGAAATAAAACTGAACACGGTATAACAATACCAAAACTAAAATATTTGTCTGAAAAATACTCTAATCTGAAAAACTTTTACTGTCTAAATAATGGAGTTAATGGGACAAGCCCCCAACTAACTCCAACTACTGAAAACTGTATTGATAAACTGAAATACTGAAGAAAATAATCATGTCCTCAAACTAAAAGGACTTACCACTAGCTTTGATTGATGAAGATCTGATCTACTAAGGGTGCTCGGGAGCCCGTACATCTAAACCAATGATATAAGACATCATAGTCTAAGAGAAAGGTATGCTTCAGTACTTTGAATGTACTGGTATGCTAAGTGAGGTAGGATGAAATGGATGGGTTCATATGCATGAACAAGACTGAATGACATGAATATAACTAAATTAGAGTACATAAATGAATATGTTTACTATAACAGAGATCATGGTAACATTGGATACTTAGTTCTAAATTACTGATTTACTGATATTTGAGTTTACTGATATTGTGTAGCTGATAATTGAGTGACTGTATCTGACAGTCTTGATTCTATGGAACTATACTATGTTTTGTACTGAACTGCGTGACTGTGTCTGATAGTACTAATTCTGTAGAACTAAACTGAGTTCTATTCTCAGATTGAGTCTAAAACTAAAATTGTTGGAGTTAATCATCTAAATGACATGCCCCTTTATTAATAGATTGGGGTACAACATGTAACCCTAGTTGGAAGGGTGTCAGTACTATGCCATGGGTAAAGACAAGCTATAAGTTAACCCTCTCTGACATGAAGCTCTTTTGTCAACCCTTGCTGGCAGGAAACTAGTGTGAGATATATCAACCCTAATCTGGCAAGAAGATATATCAACCTGCACTGGCTACATAGTTCTGTAATGCATGGATTGCTACTAAGTTTCAAACCCTCTGCTGGCAGGAATTCCCCCATCCCTAGGTTCGCTCGGTGCTGAATCCTACTCCTAACTGAATAGAAAATGAACTGATTTCCTAGTTCATACTAGGCTTGACTGAACTGTTACTGATTTTACTAAGTTCTGTTGACTGACAGAATACTACTAAATTCTATTAGTTGACTGAGTTTACTGAGGTCTGAATTGAATACTGAACTAGACGGGACTAATACTGAGTCTACTGAGTTCTCCTGAGCCTTGTAACTGATTGAGAGTACTACTGATCGTGACGTGACTGAGATTATTCTTTAACTGACACTGCTCTAGGTAAAAAACTAAATTGTTGGGTATAAATACCCCCAGGACTCGATATCATGAAAACTAAAGCTTCATATGATCTCGCATAGCATAAAAATGCACCCTTTTTCATGGTGCGTCTATAGAGGCATTTTATAAAACACTTGTATGGAATGAAATAGTATACATACTACCAGGGTATAATCATATTATTACATTCACATGAGCAATTCATCAAACACTTGGATGGCATAGTATATGCACATAATACTAAACAATATGTGAGCATCATGATTCAATTTCCAAATTCACAATTCCATGGGTTTCAATATGAAATCACATGATAAATCACACATATCAAATAATTCTACATCATTCTAGAAATAAATCATGAAATAGAAACCCAATTGTAGCAATAATCATGAATACACTTTGATTTCAAATCATGAAAAGCATGAAATCAAGCTACTTGAAGTTTAAGAGAGTTTCTTGGACTCCAAGGGTGGAAGAAACCCTTGGATGAACACTTCACATACCTTGGTTTCTAAATTCTTGAAGAACAATAGTGAAATCTTGATCCTTGGCTTTTAGATTTAGATCACCTAGGCTTTCTATTCTTGAGAAGTTTGAGAATAGTGAATGTATTTTTCTTAATGAGGCTCAAATCTTGTGTTTTCGGGATGAATAGAGGTGTGAAAAAACCTTAATACCCCTAATTAAGTGACTTTTAATGACTTAAAACTGAACTATCAATGCGCAGAATGATGCGCCACATTGTTGGCATCAACGTGATGGCCAATGCACTACATCGAGTCTGCGTCGGTTCACTGGAATTTGCATTAAGTTGAGGGAAAAATTATCTTTCGATGCGAGGGATGACTTGACACATCAAGATCGCATTGACTCACTATTTTGGTCATTCGAACATGGTCTAAATGAGGTCCAAAAAATTCAAAACTTATTTGGGAACACCTACTGACATTCCTAATCATGATTCGACCTAAGAGTCGTGAAATATTGTTTCCAACTTACGAAGGCAAAAATAATACTAAGTCTAAATACTTAGCTAGAATTTTCTAATTTTGGGACCCTTTAGCAAGCTTAAAAGACTGAGTTGAGCTTATGATTTTGCGAGGTCTTATAATATCTCCCCCTTAGGAGCATTTGTCCTTGAATGAGACTGATTAAACTAAGAATACTGATATACTGGATTTAGATACTGGATATGCACAATTGAAACATGATTTCATGACTGAAATTACTGATATACTGAATTATCATACTGAACATGCATATCTGATGCATGAGTACATAGTTGAACCTAATTCATGAAAACATGACTGGGATTACTAATAAGCTAAACTTATATACTGGACATGCAAGTCTGATGCATGAGTACATAGCTGAACTAATTCGTGAATGCATGACTGAGTATGCAACATTAATTGATACCAAGTTGGTAGCTATATCTGAAATGAGACTGAGTATATTCAAAGGAAAACTATCACCTTGGGCTGAGTCTGAGTTTGCGGAGAAGAGGTGAGGATACGTGGTCCATATGTCTGCTTCTGCTTCCTAGGTTGCTCCCTCTAAGGAATTATTCCGCCAAAAAACTTTGACTATAGGGACTTCTTTGTTCCTCAGTCTGCGAATCTGATAATCAAGGATTTCGACTGGGATTTTCTCAAAAGAGAGGCTGCTCTGAACATCTATACCCTCTATAGGGACTACAACTGCTGGGTCACCTATGTATTTCTTAAGCAAGAAGACATGGAACACTAGATACACTGAAGCTAAGTCTGAAGGCAACTCAAGCTCATAAGCTACCTTTCCTAAACGACTGAGAATTCAGTAAGGACTGATATATTAGGGATTGAGTTTCCCTTTCTTGCCAAACCTCTTCACTCCTTTCATAGGAGAGATTTTCAAATACATAAAATCAAAAAATCTCAAACTCAAAATCCTTTCTACATACATCTGCATACAATTTTTGTCGGCTCTGAGTTGTCTTAAGCCTTTCCTGATCAAATAAACTTTCTCAAAGGTATCAAATACCAAGTCAGGACCTACCACTACATCTTCACCCACTTCAAACTAACTAATGGGAGATCTACACCTCCTTCTATAAAGTGCCTCAAACGGAGCCGTTTGAATGCTGGAATAATAACTATTATTATATATGAATTCAATCAAAGGCAAATGGTAATCCCTACTACCTTTAAAGTCTATCATACATGCTCGCAACATATCTTCTAAAGTCTGAATGGTCCTTTCTGCTTGACCATCTATCTGAGGATGAAAGGTTGTACTGAGGTAAACTTGGGTACCAAGACCCTTTTAGAATGCCTTTAAGAAATAAGAGGTGAACTGGGTACCTCTATCTGAGATAATAGAAAATAAAACACCATATAATTTGACAAATCCCTAATATAGAGTTTGGCGTAATCCTTGGCTGAATAAGAGGTATGGACTGGTAGGAAATGAGCTAATTTAGTTATCTTATCTACAATGACCTAAATTGAATCATGTTGGTGACGAGTACGAGGCAAACCCATCAAAAAGTCCATGTTCACTTCTTTCCATTTCCAGGTAGGAATACTGAACTCCTTCATGGACCCACTTAGCTTCTGATGCTAACTTACTGACATGTCAAGCACTTAACCACAAACTCTACAATGTCTCTCTTCATTCTACTCCGCCAATAGGTCTCCTGCAAATCACGGTACATCTTAGTGGCCCCTGGATAAATAAAGTAGCACGCACCATATGCTTTTACAAGAACTCACCATCTCAAGTCATCTACACCTGGCACACATAGTCGACCCTGACAACGTGAGACACCTTCTCTCCCTTGGGAGAAGACCTCTACTTTTTGATCTCTGACTGATTCCTTCAACTTGACTAGACTGGGATCCCTCTCCTATTTTTCCTTTACCTCAAGAACTAGGGATGATCCTGAACTACTCTACACCCATACACTACTTTCTGCTGAATCGACTAAGTGAACACTTAGTCGAGCAAGCTGATGATCTTCCTAAAATAACTTCTTCTTACCATCCTACACATGAGCAACACCACCCGTAGACATCCTACTAAGAGCATCAGCCACTGCATTGGCTTTACCCGAATGATACAGGACATTTATGTTGTAGTCTTTCAACAACTCCAACCACCTTCTCTGACGAAGGTTTATATCTTTCTGAGAGAACACATACTGTAGGCTCTTATAGTCAGTGAAAACATTAACGTGCACCCTATACAAATAGTGACTCCAAATCTTTAGGGCAAAAACTTCTGCTACTAACTCAAGATCATAAGTAGGA
Source organism: Capsicum annuum (assembly GCF_002878395.1). Lineage (NCBI taxonomy): Eukaryota > Viridiplantae > Streptophyta > Magnoliopsida > Solanales > Solanaceae > Capsicum > Capsicum annuum. The sequence continues at coordinate 32,009,814 of NC_061117.1, read as the reverse complement.
TAGTTCTTTTCATGGGGCTTAAGCTGTCTAAAGCTGTAGGCTATGACCTTACCTCTCTACATTAAAACAGATCCTAAACCAACTCTGAATGCATAACAATATACCACAAACCCATCTGAACCATCTGGTAGGGTAAAAACAAAGTTATAGTGAGTCGAGTCTTCAACTCCTGATAACTCTTTTCATAAAAACCTGAGCATGGTAATTTTACTTTCTTCTTAGTCAATCTGGACATAGTGGATGCAATAGATGAAAATCCCTCAACAAATAATTGGTAATAGCCTTCCAAGCCCTAGAAACTCTTGATATCTGATGGAGAGATAGGTCTAGGACAGTTTCTCACTGCTTCGGTCTTTTGGGGATAAACTCTAATGCCATCACCAAAAATGATATGGCCAAGGAAAGCTACTGACCTTAACCAAAATTCTCACTTACTAAATTTAGCAAATAGCTGATAATTTCTTGGAGTCTGCAGTACTATTCTAAGATGGTCTGCATAATCATGCTTATTGCGGGAGTAGACAAGAATGTTATCTATGAAGAGTATGACGAACATGTCCAGGTACTGCTTGAACACATGGTTTATTAAGTCCATAAAGGCTAGAGGGTCATTGGTAAGACCAAAGTACATGACTAAGAATTTGAAGTGACCATACCAAGTTCTGAAGTCTGTCTTAGGGATGTCATGTTCTCTGAATTTGATCTAGTGATAGCCCAATCTGAGGTCTATCTTGGAGGAGTAACTGGCACCCTAAAGTTGGTCAAAGAAGTCATCAATTCTGGGAAGTGGATACTTGTTCTTGACTGTGACTTTATTTAGCTGATGGTAGGCAATACATTCTGAGAGAACTATTTTCTTATGCACGAACAAAACTGGTATGCCCCATGGGGACACACTGGGTCTGATGAATCCCTTATATAGGAGATCCTTCAACTGTTCTTTTAATTCTCTAAGTTCTGTAGGTACCATTTTGTATAGAGGAATAGAAATGGGATAAATATCTGGAAGAAGATCAATTCTAAAATCAATTTCCCTTTCGGGAGAAACTTCGAAGAGATCTTTGGGAAACATATCTAGGAATTCATATTTTACTGACACTGATTCACGATTAAAGGTTTCTGAACTAGAGTCCTGGACTTGAATGAGATGGTATACACATCCCTTAGAAATTATTTTCCTGCCCTTAAGTAGGAAACAAGTTGACCCCTAAGTGCTGAAGTACTACCCCTCCACTCTAGGATGGGTTTATTTGGAAATTGAAATTGGACAATTCTGTTTCTATAGTCGACTAAGGGATAGCAGGAATGAAGCCAATTCATTCCAAGACTAACATTAAAATTGGTCATCTCTAATTAGAGTAATTTTGCTGAAGTGACTTTTTTAGATACCATCATCGAACAGTTCCTGTATACCCATCGGGCTATGATAGATTTAACCACTGAGGTAAAAACTAAGAAAGACTCTACTAGGATTTTGGAACTGACTCTAAAATCAACAACTATATAAGGAGTAACAAAGGACAAGGAAGCTCCAGGATCTAACAAATCATAAATATGTAAATGATAAACTTGTAATGTACCAGTGACCACACAGGAGAACTTTCATGATTTTTTTGGGACTAAAGTACATAGAGTCTATTTGGGCATTGCCCACTGGTGGCACTGGATACGGCACCCTACTGATTTGGGCGATCGGACTGAGCTGGGGGATGGTTATGCTGACTTTGCAACCTACCTGAGCACACCGTCTGACCCTGTGGCCTGGGTTTCCATATTTGAAACACACATCACTGCTAGTAGTGCAGATACCCTGGTGGTTTCTACCACACTACAGATAAAGAAGATTGGTTCAGGCATTGCTAACACTACCCTGGGGTTTAGGGCCTAAAGCCCTATCTCTGTTATCGTCTCTAAATTTTGGCATAGGAGCACAGGTTGAGGACGAAGCTGGAATTGAGGATTTTTAATAGAACTAAGAATGATTCCCACCTTCTGACTTAGGATGAGTGAAGTTGAAACTACCTATTCCGCCCTCTTATTTTTGCCTTCTTCTCTTTATTCTTAGCCTCTTCTATCTGCGGATCATGGACCATGCGCCTGGATATGTCCATCTACTTAATCAACATTGTGGTCCTACATTCCTTGACCGTATTGCTAGACACACTAGACACAAACTTTCTTATCTTAAATCCGTTATCTACTACTACATGCGGGTCATATCTAGCTAACTGAGTAAACTTGAGAGAATACTCTTGCACTGTCAGGTTGCCTTGCTTCAAATTTATAAACTCCAAAACCTTTGCTTTTCTCAACTCTAGCGGGAAGAACCTATCCAGAAAAGAAACAACAAACTCCTCCCATTCAATAGGCCCTACATTTGCAGCCCTTTCTACTTTTCACTATTTAAACTATGAGTGTTCCATATCTTGTAACTGATATGTGGCCAACTCAGCACTCTCAACAGCAGTCACTCCCATAATATTTGTAACTTTCGGCATTTGATCAAGAAATTCTTGAGGGTCCTCATCTGACTTAGACCCAGTAAAAGATGGAGGGTTTATTCAGGTAAAATCTTGAATCCTGGCAGCAGCAGTATTGGCCACTGGGTTGGCCAGTCCAGTAGCTGGATGTTCATTCTAGGCAGCCACAGAATGTTCTACGATGGTGAAAGCTTCTCTGAACTCAGCGCGGGAGACATATTCATCCAAAGGATCTGGCTGGATGGGCTGGGGTTTTGGCTGGTATCTCGTTCCTCTTTCCTTAGTCCTCTTTAGAGGAATATTCTGTAAATAAAAGAGAAACTTGGATTAGATAGAGAGTTTAACTGGATCTCATGCTCACTCAGACGACATGATTACTGAAAGAAGGAAAACTTTTCCTAATAATATGTTGTAGCCTCCTGTCCATAAGAAACCCAATTGTAGAAATAATCTACATCAATCTTGTAATAAATCATGAAATAGAAACCCAATTATAGAAATAATCATGAATACACTTTGATTTCAAATCATGGAAAGCATGAAATCAAGCTACTTTAAGTTTAAAAGAGTTTCTTAGACTCCAAGGGTGGAAGGAATCCTTAGATGAACACTTCACATACCTTGGTTGCTAAATTCTTGAAGAACAATGGTGAAATCTTGAGCCTTGGCTTTTGAATTTAGATCACCTAGGGTTTCTGTTCTTGAGAAGTTTGACAATAGTAAATGTATTTTTCTTAATAAGGGATGAATCTCGTGTTTTAGGGCTGAATAGGGGTTGGAAAATCCCTTAGTACCCATGAGGACACAAATTTTAATTACTGAAAAATAAATTGTTGGCAGACCGATGCACCACATAGTTGGCATCGATGCAATGGCCAACGCGCCACATCGAGTCCATGTCAGTTCACTAGAATTTACACTGAACTGAGGGAAAAATTATCTGTCGACATGAGGGACAACGCGATGGATTGAGATCGCATCGACACACTATTTTGGTCACACAAAAATGGTTTAAATGACGTCCAAAAAATCTGAAACTTGTTCGGGAACACCTATTGACATTCCTGATCATGATTCAACCTAAAGATTGATCCTTTAAGGTCATATGAGTCGTGAAATAGAGTAGTCAACTTATGAAGGCCAAAATAATACTAAGTCTGAATACTTAGCAAGAATTTTCTAAGTGTGGGACCCTTAACAAGCTTAAAAGACTGCGTTGAGCTTAGGATTTTGCGGGATCTTACAGAAACCGAGGGTAATAATGAAAAATCTTAAGATGGAGAGTGTGTAGAACCTGAAACTCAAGGTTAGGGTAGTGAAGAAAATGTGTTGACATGTGAATGGGAATGTGATGTCCCTAGTTATGTGGTTAGAAGGACTTTATGTAGTAAGGTCTTGGATGATTAAAGAGAGAACCTCTTTCTGTAATACCCCAAAATTTCCTAAATAATTTTGTCCCAAGAATGTCAAGTATTTGTTTCTAAATTGAATTATGTTTATTCCATGGGGAATTTTCAATATTTTCACTTTTTTCCATGTGGGAAATTCAATAAGTTTTCCATCAATATAAGATTCTCCTAAATCTGATAACCGGGTAAGAAGTTATGACTATTTCAAGTTCCCGTCGTAAAATAGATCCATATTAGTCAGTGGCACGCCGCTCCACAAGAGAAAATGACAATTGTCAAATTCCAATAGGGGTCCACGAAAGTGGCGCATCACGCCAAACTTTCAGGTCACAAATGAAGTAGCAACGCGATGGCTCCGCGTCGCAACATCCCCTAATTTTCCAATTGTCAAATTCCAGTGACATGGTGCGATAGCGCCGCATCGCGCCAAGGGTCCAGTTTGGGAAATTTTCACTGAAATTAAAAGACATATCCAGGGTTAAAAGGGTCAATTTTCCATCCCTATTTAACCCCTTTAACACGAGATTCAGCTATTTGGAACCCAAAATAAACTAGTTTCTCTCAATTTTCTCTGAAGAACAAGCTAGGGTTTAAATTGGGGATTCAATTTCAAGAAAGTATCTCCATCAATATTTATTAAATTAAGAACTAAGGTATATCATACGTTGATTCATGGGTCACTTTCACCCATAAAGCTCAAGAATCTCTTTCCAAAATCAATGATTTGGGTATTTATAAATATTCATGATTTAAATTGAATTGAAATTCATGTTCATGATGTTGTGTGGTGTTGATTCATGCTTTAAGTTATATATTTGAATGAATGACCCTAGTATAGGAAGAATTGCATAAAAATCATGATAAACCCCTTTCAAATTACAAGTTAATTGATGTATTTATGATTATTAGATGTTTTGATGATGGTAAAATCAAAGAATGCTCCCCATGTGTTTGATTAAATGCCTATGTGAAAGAAAAGTGTCATACTAGTATAATAATATGAAATCCCCCTTTATGTACAAGTTTATGTATGTCACATGTTTGGTGAAATGCCTCGATAAATGAATTATGAATTGTGATGTGGGTCATGTATTCAAGAAAGTCATGCTTTGTCAGTTTCTTTCCATCGAGTCCTGGGGGTACTTGTAGCCAAAAAAATATAGTTGTGTGCCTAGAGTCAGTGTCATGTTTTCACGATATCCTTAGTCAAGCCATGATCCATAGAACTCGATCAGTCATGTGACTCAAGAAAGATCAGTAATATAGTATTCTTAGTACTATTTTTTCAGTCAACGGAACTCAGTTAATTTATTCTAGTTCAGTTCAGTAATTCATGATCAGTGTCCCTTCATATGGGAGTAGGAATTAGCATTGAGTGAACCCAAGGATGGGAACACACACTGTCAGATAAGGGTGTGATTCTTAGAAGTCATATTTTTATTCCAAAACTATGTAGCCAGTATAGGTTGAGACATCAACACTGTCAGATGAGGGTTGATGAGATAGATAAGCACTGTCAGATGAGGGACCCACCATTCTCTTTTAGGGACACTATCAGATGAGGATCACTCACAGCATATCTTTACCAGTGGTGCTGTATTGACACCCTTCAGATTAGGGTTACAAATTAGACCCCAACTCAGCCTTAATGGTGTATTAGGGGTATGTCGGTTAGATAACTACTTCCCATAGTTTTAGTTATAGAATCAGGACTTTTAGATACAGTCATTCAATTTCAGTAATAGAACTCGGATAGTTCTTCAGAATTTAGGATTGTCAGATATAGTCAACTTAGAACAGTACAAAACTCAGCTAGTTCCATCAGATTCAGGACTGTCAGATATAGTCACTTATGTCATCAGTTATGTCAGTCATCAAAATTCAGTTATCAGTCATGTTAGTTATCAGTAAATTCATATTATCACAATCTTAGATATAGTTTTAACGTATTCATGCATGTATTCTTATGTTCATATTAGCGAGTTAGTCAGTATTGTCATACATATGAACCCCATGAATTCAGCTTACCTTCCATGCATACCAGTACATTCAAAGTACTGATGCATTTGCGCTATGGTATTTTATACCATAGGTTCAAAAGTACGAGCTCCAAAGCATTAGTAGCATTCCAGTCTCAACAGTCAGTCAGTAATGATTCCTCATCCTTCGAGGGCAATATGATTTATTATTGTATTATTTCATTACATAGTTATTTTAGTAGTCGAAGTTAGTTGGGGACATGTCCCATCAAATCCTTATTCAGACAGTCATGTTTTAGAGCCTTTTTAGACTACAGTATGTTTAGACAGTTTTGTTTGGGTATTATTAACCCATTCTATATATTATATTTTATGAGATTATGTTATAGTTTGAACCTTATGGACTTTTATTTTATGTTTTCGCATTATATAGTATATCATGCAGTATACAGGTACAGATATCAGTCATGAGTTAGCTTGTGCTCCTTCAGGGTCATGAGCCCTGTGTAGCATTACGGGTACCATATTCGGGGTGTTATACTTTTATACCAAGTGCCTTATTAACGGAAGCGTAAGCTCAATGATTATAGATAGTAGAAGTTGTGTGAATATTGTAAGTGTCACCTTGGTTGACCATTTGAAACTATCCACTATCCCTCACCCGAATCCATACAAGCTTCAATGGTTAAACAAGTATAGTGAATTGAAGGTCAAACGATAATGTTTGGCTAGATTCAAAGTAGGGAATTATCATGATGAAGTGTTGTGTGATGTAATCCCTATGCAATAATGTCTCATTTTGTTGGGAAGGCCTTGGCAATTTGATAGGCACACTATACATGATGGAAGGTCTAATAGGCACACCTTTGAGCATGGTGGCCAAAAGTTCACTCTTCTCCCTCTTTCACCTTCTAGTGTGAATGAAATCCAAGAGAAAACCAAGAAGTTAGGTGAGAAAGGTAAGATTAAAAGTGGAGGAGAAGTCTCAGATTTTGAACTTGGAAAGGGAAAGGCAAATTTGACTGTGGGACTTGCCCACAAAGGTGCCTTGCTACTTCCTAACCCAAAAGCTAGAATTTTACCTATCTTTGATCCTTCTTATTGGCAGGTTCAAGCTCATAACTTATCTAAGAAGAATCAACAAGGATATTCACATAAAAATGACCTCAAGACACCCTTGGCCGAGAACTTCAAAAGAGTGGACTATCCTAGTCTAAATTGAGGTAATGTTGCTATACCCTACATTTCCTTGAGCTTAAATTGTTGTCATGTGATTCCTTATGAAGTGGTCTCGGGTTTTCTTGATATATATGTGCATGTTTCTTCCCTTGTTATTTCTCTCGATATTTATAATGAACCATGTGCTCCTAAGATTAGCTCACCACTTGAACATGAGAATAGTGTGATTGAAAACTTTTAAGTTAGTGAAGATGCTTATAATGTATATCTTGATGATGAATACGGACCTTTGAATTTGTTTGATAAAAACCTTGATAGTAGTATGGTTCATAGTGATCATGTTCATAGAAATATGGTGAGTGATGTAATATGTGTTGTTAAGGGAACCTTCCTAAGCCGTAGATGTCCAATTTTGAATGTTTGCCTTCCCTTGAAAACAATTAACATATGTGTTTGTTTCAGATTGTATTCTTCACTCCTTAATGCTTGCCTTAGTCGTGTCCTTTGTGATGCTTGTGGTAGGTGTTTCATGATCGTTACAAAGGATAGTTGGGTGTATTCCAAAAGTTTACCCCCTGGCATGATTATATAACTTGTGGTGCTAATACTAACCCTCATACCTTGAGGATTGTGTCCTTGTTTTCCATCTCTTTGATTTTGCAAGGTGTGAATTTGAGGACAAATTTCTTTCAAGATGGAGAGTATGATACAAGCTTGAGAAGGATCAAGAGCACAAGATATTTTCAAAGGTTCAAGCTTAGGAATTGACAAGTGATTGAAGGCCTTTTGGAGAATTTTTGAAGCCTTATTCAAAAGAAACTAGGAGGATAACCTTTACACTCAAGAGGCACCTCAATTGAAGGGTATAGAAGACATTTTACTCACTAAAGTGACACTCAAGAGGCGCCCCATTTTTTATTTATTCATTAAGGGTAGTTTTGGTAATTACTATGTAATAGTATAAATAGACATTTGAGCTTTTGTTTTCATTAGTTTTATAGAATATTGAAATATTACTCTTTATCTTGTAGTTCTTAGTCTCTTAGCTTAGCGTTAACCGAAATTTGAGTGTTTGAATGCAATTGAAGGGTTCTTCATTTGGGTTAAATATTTGGAAAGAAAAGTGTGATTGAGGGACAGTGAATTCCTTTAGTTCACCTAAGAGTGAGGTTTGAACTACCATTGGTGAGGTGTGATTGATTATTTGATGCACTTTTTTTACTAATCATTGGTGGAAGTGAGGGTCTCTCTATCTATCTTTACTTTATGCATCTCTTCTTCATCTCTTTTCTTCTATGTGTTGTCTTCCTTTTTAGTATAGTTTCTGTTTTTTGAGTCTTTAGTCCTTAAATTAGGTTTTAGATAGCCTTTAGGCTATCAGGGGTGAGTAACATGCCTGAAATACCAAGAAATTTGGAAGAAATTGCACCTTTAGAACTCTAGGTGACCACTTTCTTTAAAACCTTAGCCTTAGCTTGAATAGAGAGTTTGAGAGTGTTTTATTAGGAATGATGTGTTAATGAAGTCTCAAAGGAGGTGTTATGCCATGGTATCAAAGATACTTAAAGTGGGAAATGTCCAAAATGCCCCCAACTTAAAACTATAAAAAAGTTGTCATTGATTACGAGTTGACCCATTAACTCATCACGACATCATACGACTCGTGGACTTGAGTCCTATCCTAGATAGTGAGTTAGACTTCCTTAAACTGACCACCTTACAACTACAAGATCCCACTCATAACCTGAACCTACCACCCATAGGGTCTATTCATGACCAATACCGTACCCAAATCGGTTAGACATTGGACAATGTATGACTTCACATCACGACTTGTAAACTATGCTCATAGCTCCCAGTGAACCACTCGTACTCAGAGCCAAGTCTAGCCACTAAGTTACTAATCTAGTTAATGTTTTTTCTAATGACTCATCACCACTCTTAATGAATCGCCACCACCAAGTCATAACCAAGACAAAAAACCCAACCACCATCAACTTGAAACCATATGACTAGGGCCACCTAACCCATCAAGACACCATACGACTCGTATGGTCAAGTAGTAATCAAGGTAGTGAGCTCAAAGCCCAAGAAATTGTCAAGGGACAAAATCTGAGGTGTTTCACTCCTTCTCAAGGTGAGACAAGTGATCAACAACCTCATTCTCTATGCCCTTTTGGTGCTTCACCTCAAAGTAAAATTCTTACAATAAGAGGACCCCACGTATCAACCTTGATTTTGCATATTTCTCCAACATTAGGTACCTCAAAGCTACATGATCTATGAGAACTATGACTTTGGTCCCTATCAAATAGGACCAAAACTTCTCAAAGGAAAAAACAACCCCAAGAAACTCTTGCTAGTGACTGTATATTTCTTTTGTGCAGGGTTTACTGCCTTACTGGCATAATAAATTTGATAAAGGATTTTTTTCACGTCTTTAGCCTTGGACAACACCGTAGGCAGCTTTACTAGCATCACAGTTAACCTCACACGGTAAAGACCAATCAAGGGATACAATAATAGGAGTCGAGATCAACCTCTCCTTAAGGAGCTCAAAGGCCTTGATGCATGCATCATCAAATAAAAATTTCACCTCCTTCTCTAAAAGCATGTATAGTGGATTTGCAATTTTAGAAATGTCCTTGATGAACCTCATATAAAAGTCAGGATGACCTAGAAAGATTCAGATACCTTTAATTGAGATCAAAAGAGGTAATTTTTCAATCACCTCTATCTTCACTCTATCCACCTCAATACCCCATTTTGAGATTTTATGGCCGAGAATAATACCTTTTTTACCATAAAAATAGTGTGTCTCCTTATTCTACACTAGGTTACACTCCTCATATCTTTGCAGTGTGTTGGCCAGATAGGCTAAACAATCAACAAAAGAGTCCCCAATGACTAAAAAGTCATCTATGGAAACCTAAATAGTGTCCTCCAACATGTCAGAAAATATATCATGCACCGTTGAAAGGAGGTAAGAGCATTGCATAATCCAAACAACATTTTCTTAAATGCAAAAGTCCCACAGGGTCAAGTAAAAGTCATATTTTACTAGTCCTTGGGAGCAATTGTAATATGATTGTATCCCAAGTACCCATCAAGAAAACAATATCAACCCCTGTCTGCTAGTCTATCAAGCATCTGATCCATGAATGACATAGGGAAATAGTTTTTTTGGGTCCATATATTCAGCTTTCAATAATCCATGAAAACTCATCAACCAGTGAACAGTATCATAGGCACAAGTTGATTCTTCTCTTTAGGAACCATTGTATTCCACCCTTCTTGGACACATATTAAACCGAGCTAACCCACTTACTATTTTTAATAGGGTAAACCACTCCGGCATCTAACCACTTGATACTTTCTTTCTTCCCTACCTACAATGTAGGAAGATTCACTTGACACTAATGTTAAATACTAGAAATACACTCCAGTTCAAGTTGTATCTTATGAGTCCAAGTAAGGGGTAGAATTCCCACAATGTTTGCGAAGGTATATTTAATGGCCCTCTTGAACCTCTACAACACTGCTATCAATGCTTCAACTTGTATTTCCACCATATCTACAATAATACTAATCTATAAGGTATTGTCAACCCTAAGAATTCATATCGCAAGTAAGACGGGAGGGCCTTTAATTTCAAAATCGGTGGCTCCATAATGGATGGTCAAGTAGGAGGAGGGGTTCTATTCTTCAAAGTAAGGTATAGCTTTATTAGGGCATAATTGTAAGAACAACTACCATGCAATGCGTGGACTATCTTATCATATTCATTAAAGCCATTACTATCAAAATTCATAATGACTATTGTTAGCGCTTTAACCCCAAGCCTCTCATCAATGGGCACAGTCTCTACATCATCATCAATAATATCAATCACACATACCACTCTCACCTCCTTTCATTGCCACATAGATTGTCACACATGAAATATGACTTGCTTATTATTTTGTTTAAACTTAATCTTCCTTATTTCCATGTCAACTAAGGCCCTGCCCATCACAAATAAAGGCCTTCCCAAGATAATAGAAACTTTAAAGTCCCTCTCACAGTCTAGGATCACAAAGTCAGCAAGAAATATGAAGGATACAACCCTCACCAATACGTCATTCAAAATACAATCATTTTTTACATAGTTTGGTCAACCATCAGTAGCCTCATAGGTGTAGGCTTGGGTTCCCTCAACCCCAACTTCTTGTAAACCACCTAAGGCATGAGATTTATACTGTCCCCCAAATCACATAAAGCCCTAGAGAAGTTAAAGAAAACGATAGTACATGGAATAGTGAAGGCTTTGGGGTCCTTATTTTTCTCCACTAAATATCGAGAAGCCACAATGCTATCATGTTGCAGATTATTCGTAGGCGCAAAGCTCACCGTCCTCTTCTTAGTGACCAAATCCTTCATAAACTTTGGATATCCAGGCATCTTCTCTAAATCTTCTACACGAGGAATATTAATAGATAGTTCTTTCTACATTAACATAAACTTCTCATATTTCCCTTTCTCTTGCTTTTTTCTCAACCATTGAGGAAAAGGTAGGGGGTCATGGAATTAACTTCACTACTGACTCATCGACCTTTCCCTTACCTTTATCCTTTTCAACACTATAATCAATACTCAATTATTAAATTTTTCGACTTTCGCTTCAGGTGTCTCATTAGCCTCAACACTATCATTCCTTGGCTCATCAACCACAAATATGGGGGAATCAAAGTTTCCTTACTAGTGTGAGTAGTAATGGAAAAATAGTGACTATTATTTTTAGGATTTTGCATTATGTTACCAAAAGGGTGCTTGACTGCCACTGATTTAAGGTTGCTTACATTTATCTAAACTGCTGCTCCAATTACTTTATCATAGTAGCATGCAATTCTACCTTCTGGGTCAACCTTGAAATTCTACCTTAATCTCCTTAAGATAATTTTCTTGACTTTCCTGACCCTTTACTATCTTGGATAAAATAGCCTGCATCCTAAGTTCAGTGTCCAAACTCCTTGGTGGAATATATGCACAATCCTTCTCCTTGTAATTATCTTTTTTCCTCTAGTCACAATACTATTCTCTTCTCCAATCTCTATACCTAAACCTATAGTAGTTTCTACCTTAGTTCCCTTGCCTAGAATTCCAATTGTCTTGTCCAAATGATTGGCCCTTGGCTCAGAAACACTCTAAATCTCTATATAGCTACTTTGTCTCTTCTTAACTTAGAATCATATGATCTAAAGGCCTTACCCTGTTAGCCCACCGCATTCACCTTCTCAGAATTCATCATTGCAAAACTATTTTATCAGTAACCCAATCTCAATTCTAATATCTCTTATGCTACCACCTACTTAGAAGCGTGAATGCACCACCAGTAATAATGTCTGCCATAGCCTTAGAACTGGTATGTAGGGGTTGATAAAATATCTCAAGAAAATTGCTCCCCAAAATTTAATGATTGAGTCCCATCATTAACTTCTTCTTTACCCTAAACCTTCCCTAATACATCAACTTAGAAAACAACTATCTAAAATTATATATCTCATCCTTCAGTTGTGATATTTTGGACGGAGGAAAGAAATGGTCTAGAAACTACTAACAAAACTTATTCCAAGTATTAATTGATCCTTTAGGAAGTTCCCCTCAGCATAATATATCTTTACATATTAGAGAAAAAGGGAACAACTTGAGTCTCAGAGCTTCCTGATCTAACCCAAGTATAGCGTATGAAATGTAGATCCCATTGAAATTGACAAAGTCCATGTTTGCAACATCTGTCAGCAAGATCACAAACACACCCTTCAGATTAAGTAACTGGATCAAAGCACTAGTGATATCAAACTTCACACCCAGTGGCAATGTAAAAGAAATGATAGCTCATATTTTGGTAGGCTAAACATACCCAATGTCCTCATATAGATCCTCATATTCTTTTAAGTACTTATAGGTTGGGAGTAATTGAGCTCTAAACCTTCTATCTCTATCTTTATTTTTGCTAAATTTTGCTTAATGATCTATTACTTTCCTCTATCTTTCTACCTCTTGAGCCCGATAGGCATCTTCATTATTCCTTACCTCTTTTCCCATATTTTCTTCTGCTAATAACCTATCAGTAGTTTGATCTATAGTCTCTTTAATAAGGCCAGGTGATGGGGGAGGCTATCCATGTAGGTTATCTCAAATGAAATTTCAACTAAATCCCAAGAGGTCAGCGGAGACTTGCAAAAATACCAAGTCTCCATCTGGTGCATTCAACTGGTGTGACCGCTAAAGTGACCCTTTTGATCACTTTAGCGTAGGGTATTTTGGAAGCCTTCTAGGCATTTTAGTGGCCCTGTTCAGCTCAGTGTGTACCGCTTTAGCAGAAATTTGGTCGCTAAAGTGCAAGCCGCATTAGCACTGGCTTATCCGATTTAGTGGTCTGCCATATAAGTGTGGGTACTGCTTTAGCGACAGCTAGGTTCTTTAGCACTGACTAGTAAAGCGGCCAAGTGCCTGATTTAGCAGTACTTAGAGCCTAATAAATTCCCCACTTAGCCTAATTTTATCCCATCACACAAGTTCAGTTGTGAAAAATACTAAAACGTGTGGAAATTTGGGAGAAACATTTCTAGGAGATTTGGGGGTGTTCGTAAGCTTGGGTTACTCATTTCTTCTCAAAATTCTTTGTAAGTTTTCATCAATTCCATGTTTAATTCTCATAATTTCCTCAAAATCCCTAGAATATTGGTGAGCTGATTGTAGCACCATTTGAGCTCGAAATTTACCCATTCTTGAGGTAAATGTTCCTTGAGAATAGAGGGTCGTGCAATTAGTTTTGAAGCTATGATTCCATAAGTGGGGCCCACATGGGAATTTTATGTAATTTTAAACCTGAAGCATGTAAATTCAATATGGGTACCATTGTTCTTTTATTGATTAGTAGATTATTATTTGTATAGCGTGTCATCATGCGGAAGCTTCTCAAAAAGGGAAATTGATAATTTAATGGATTTTACCAGGCTTTTCTTTGGCGTTCAGGTAGTCTAGGTTTACATTCCTTATATATTAAACTAATTCATAGTATATTTATGATATTATGCTAGATATGGGTTGGGAATTAATTCTGGGAGATGTAATTAGTATCATTTGGAATATTTAGGCTATTAAGGAACCGTAATTTTGGTGTAATTGACTTAGCTCTCATATTTAGGATGGTATTGCTATCTTAGGTATAATTATGGATTATTTAACATCTAGTAGAAAGATTGCATACCTTATACTAGTCCGGGGTATAATTTTCATTAGAATGAACTTTGGGTATTAGAAGTAGGCCCCTCCAACCAACCAAAGGCCAAGACTATTATTAGTTCTTTTAAAATTTATAAGTGTATTATATCCTTTAGATGGTATATTTAGTAGCTTGGAGAGGTTGATTACGTGATACTTATGGTAGATTGGTACTTGAGAGATAATGTTAGTTATGGACCAAGTCTGGTGATTTATTGATATTGAGTTCTAGCTCTAGTCCAGCAATTGGTGATATGAGTTTAGGTTCAAGTATGGAAAATAATGATGATATTGAGTTCTGATTTGAGTCCAGCATTGAGCATTAAATTATGGTATGTTATGGTATGGATGGATTCCCGGTTATCACTTGAGTTAAGGTTAATTAATGGCATTTCGATTAGTTACTTTCTTGAATGTACCCTCCGGGCTTATAGGAGCCATGTTGGGTTATTTACTTCTATATTAATGGCTTATGGGGGCCATTATTATTCTATTAATTATGCTTTCTTTCATATTATATCAACTTAGATTACTTATTTATAGTATTGGATCTTTTCTCAAGGGTTTCCCCTTTCTCCATGGCTTAGCTTATTTATCATGCATTTTTATTGTACTTATATTATGATTCAGCTCGGTCTACCAATGATACCTACTGAGGACCCATGGATTTGGTGCTCATACTATAATTTTGTACCTTTTTGGTCTAGATTTAATTACTAGTGGTTGTCGTTGAAGCCTTGATCATGTTGATTTGATTTCAGAGATAGGGTGAGCTCTCAGAGCTTGAGTTACCCCTTTTTCCTCTTCTATCTATGTCTAGTCTTTCACTATTTGATAAGGATTTGTATTGAATATTATTGTAGTTATTTTTATTTTACTAGTGGCTCTCGTACTAACACTACTAGGTTGTGGTATGTTATTGCTATCATATCTATGTTTCAGGCTATTATTATTACTTGAATTATTTTTGTAAGTCTTTACTTTAAATTTTGTGGATTTTATGCCCTTTTCCACCAAATTAACCCATTTTTCACTACCCCTGGATATGATTTGGCTTAGCTACTGGTGGGATAAAGGAGGTACCATCATGACTCATAAATTGGGTCGTGACAGTTAAAGACATTGTTAGCTTATCTAAACCCCTTTTGAGCTTATATATATGGCTCATACTAGTATCTCTGGAGCTACTAGAATTAGAGGAAAGAGATGCTTTTTTGATTTATTGATGATTACTCTCGATTTACATGAGTTATCTTTCTATCTTATAAATATGACATTTTTTCTCATTTTGAGATCATTTTTAAAAAAGTTCAATGTGAAGCAAGGTACTTTATATCTACCATTCATAGTCACCATGAATAAGAATCGAAGAATAATTCACTTAATGATTTCTACAAAATAAATATACAAACATAATTTCCTCACTCCTCAACAAAACTGAGTGGTCGAACAAAATATTGCTCACTCTAAGGTACCAATCAGACCATGCTAATAGAAAAGAGAATACTTGATCAATTCTAGGTAGAAGTAGTAGCACCACATACCACATTTTTAATATATGCCTGATCAAACCTATCCAAAAGAAAACTTCATATAAACTATGAAAGGGAGAAATACCAAATATTAGTTACTTCTATCCCTTCAACTATAAATATTTTGTTTGCATAGTGGTAAGAAATTTTTTGGTAAGCTTGAATCTTGGTAATAAAGGTATCCTTTTAGGTTATTTCATTACTAGAATCTAGTTTATAGTTTTAATAAAAGAACATTTAGTATTAATGACACAATACATGTGGTATTTGATGAATATAAACCTAGTATGCAGAACTCCAGATTTGAATATGACAATTTAGAACAGTTATTTGCTATATCCTATGAAGAAAATGATTCACCTAAATGTAACCCTTCAAAAGTAATGACTATATAATTAACTATCACTGAGGAATAGTCAACTATATCTCTAGATCTCCCTAAGACAAACATTCTTCCAAAATGGAGACACAATGCCAGTTTTCCAAATAAATTCTTCATTAGAGGCTCAAATGATTTTAATTGAGGTATTATAAGTATCCTTTTGAGTTTGCTTGAGTCTATAATTAATTGGCTGCTTGATTATAGTGAATCTTGGGGAAATCCTATAAGCACAGTTCATGATTTTCCTCACTTGAGAAAGGAGGTTTCTATGTAAAATCTTGTGTGACTTTTGTTTCTCCAAATTTCATTTTAGTTCCTTTATTTTTATAGTCTAATATTTCTTTGGGACCTAGTCCTTTGCTGGTGGTGAATTCATTTAGTTAATTAATTAGTATCATAGCGGTACACTTTAAATGGTTAACTCCTAGAGTGGATCCTTAGTTATTACAACACCACCAATATAGTGAAAAGATAATCAACCACCAGACCACCTTATTTTAATAGACAATATTATGGTTGGTTGAAGTAAGGATGCATTATTTCATAATAACTGAGGATAATGAATTATGGGACATCATCTGTGATGGTCCACATATTCTCATAAGAGAAGCTAAGAAATGTAAAATTGCTAGAGTGTTTCCAAGACTAGAGGAGAATACAAGGATCGCAAAAAAAACTAAAAAGATTTCAAGCACAAGAAACTTCTTGTATGTGGAATAAGTCCTAATGAGTATAAACACATTTAAGCTTTTGAAAGTGTAAATGAAATTTGAGATTGTTTGAGAACTTCTCATGAAGGAACTAGTCTCGTCAAGGAGTCCAAAGTGGATATGCTCACAACCCAATATGAAGCTTTTACTATAAAGGAAAGCGAAACTTTTTAGGAGATATGCACTAGGTTCACCTTATCACCAATGAACTACACTACCTTTGTAAGTTATTCCACCTAGAAAAATAGGTGAGGAAAATATTAGGTGTACTTCCTATGTCATGAGAGAGTAAAGTCAATGACATCTCTGAAGCAAGAGATCTTAAGACTCTCACCATGGAAGAGTTAATTAGAAATCTGAAGACCTATGAGTTGAAAAAGCAACAGTACCAAGAGAAAAAAAGCTTAAGAAGGAGAAATCCTTAGCTTTAAAAGCATCTAAATCTGATTCGAGTAAGGATGATGAAGATGTTGCCTACTTAGCTTGAAAAATCATTAGAGATATAAAAAGAAGTGGAAAATTTGAAAACAAACAAAGCAATAACAGACCTGTAGGTAGAAATGATTTGTGTCATAAATGTGTTAAACTAGGTTACTTTATCAAGCATTTCTATGTACACAAGATAGACTATCAATAATATATAAAGTCTGGAGGAGACAAAGGGAAGAAGAAGAATCAGGTCCCTGACAAGACCAAAAGGAAATATATTGCTGACTATGTAGTTAAGAAAGCCTTAGTTGTATGGGTAGACTCATCAAGTAAATTGATGAGTCAAAATAACCTGAAGAAGCCATTATGCTGGTTGTAAAAGATGATAAAACAATTTACAAATCTCTATTTTCTCCCATGGAAAAATATAATGAGGTAAGTCTTCATAACATTAAACACAATATGAATGACTATTCTCTTACAAAGTTAAGAAAAATTTCACATGTTTTGATTAATTCTCTATGTGAGCTCACCATTGAGAAAAATTCTCATCAAGAGAAGGTAGAAAGTCTTGAGAGTGAGAACATTTCCCTTACTATTCAAATCTCTAAGTTAGGAGAACATTCTCAAAAACTAAAATATGAAAATATGAAGATATTAGAAAAGCTTTAAAACTATTTGAATCTATTTTTAAAGTAAAAAATGAAGCTAGTGGTCTTGAAATTGAGGTTGAAAATAAGATAAATAAATCTTAAGATATTCTTACTACCTCTCTTGAGAAAATGTTGAATTACACAAGTGCTTAGTCCACTTAAGAGAAGATCTCAACAAATCCCTAAAATGGACTGCTTCTTTAAAAATCTTGTTAAATCTAACCAACCAAGGAGTGAATAATGGTAGAGGTCTTGGTTTCCAATGTAACCATCTCCCTGTCAATCCTTACAATAAGTATGTTTTTATGGCTAACAATCTCCTATGTACTTATTATGAAAGAAATGGATAGAAAAGGGAGATTTATAAGCAAGGTGTAGAGGTAAAATGAACTCAAGTAAACATGTTCAGTAGATACAGTCACTTAAGAAGAGACCTAGTCCCCTGACACAATCTAAGAAGGGTAGAATACATGCCTGGACCAAGAAAATTGTTATTACTCCCTTTTCCCACTATCGGGATATAAATCTCAAATGTGTTCTAAAATATAACAAATGATCTCTGAATATATGTAAGAGTAAGGGAAAGAAGTCAAAGTTGGGTCATGGATAGTGGATTCCCCAAGAACATGATAGAAGAATTCACTATTTTCTCTCACTCAAGGAACTTCAAGGTAGAGGTATCTCCTTTGGTGATGGTAAGAAAGGTTACATTCTTCGCTTTGGGAATATTAGAAAATCCTTAAGTCATATTATTGAAAATATATAATTTGTGAGTGGATTGAAGTTCGGCTTGTTGAATGTGTCTCAAATAGGTGATAAGGGAAATCAAGTAAAGTTTTTGTTTGACTAGTGCACTAACTTGTTTGAATACTAGAAATGTTATTGTCAAAGATAATGATAAAATATGCATGTGGCTAATCTAAACTCTATTAATGGAAGTGATTTGATTTATCTGAGTGCTCAAAGTGAATTTGTTGATCTTTCGTACAAAAGACCGGTTCATTTAAGCTCATCTCTACATAATAAGTTAGTCTCAAAGGACCTGGTCTGAGGTGTTCCAAAGTTGCAATTCTTAGACACAAAGGTATGTGATCCATGTGTCAAGGAATAAAAACCAGGTCCTACATAAAACAAAAAGAAGAAAATGAGCACTACTAGACCTCTTGAGTTAATTCACATGTACTTATGTGGGTTGTCAAGGTACAAAGTAGAGGAGGAAAGAAATATGTCCTTTTCATTATGGATGATTACTCCATGTTCGAATGGACCATGTTCTTGAAAACAAAGGAAGAGATATTTGAATTTTTGGTGATGTTTGCTAAATCGATTCAAGTAAAGTTGAGTAATAAAATAGTAGAGACTAGGTCTGATGATGGAAAGGAATTTGAAAATGCTAGAGTTGAGGAATTTTGTTCTAAAAATGGAATCATTCATAAGTTTTCAGCTCCAAGAACTCCTCAACAAAATGGCGTTATTAAAAGAAAGTATGGGACCCTGATTGATATTTCCATAACCTTACTAATATATGGATGTCTTCCTAAGATTTTTAGGGTAGAAGCAGTAACCACTGCTTTCTATGTCACTAACAAGTGCCTCATTAGGTTCATTCTTAACAAAACTCCGTGTGAGTTGTTATTAAAAAAAACCCAAACATGACTATTTTAAACCTTTTGGTTGGAAGTGCTTTGTATTAAACAATGGTAAGGATGAGTTGGTAAAATTTGATTCTAAAAGTGATGAGGCAGTATTTGTTGTCTACTCTTCAACTAGCAAAGCATATAAAGTCTATAACAAAAGAACACTGTGTTTAGAGGAGAGTTTTAAAGTCATTTTTTATGAGTCAAGAAACTATAAGAACCCTACAAATGGTGATGACACATACGTGGAGGAACGTATTTACATTTAAATATATAATTCTAGTAAAGAAGACTCTCAAGGTCAAAATACTCAAGAAGATATGATTGATGAATAAGGAGGAGAAAAAGAAACAAGTCCTTAGTTGTAGGACTCTGAATTTGTTGGATCTCAACAAAGGAATCGAGACTAAATATCTATGGGTCTTGGGATTAGTTTGCCTCAATCAACTTCAATAAAGAAAAATTGGAAACACAAGTCATCTCACCCTCTTGATAATCTGACTTCTCCCTTTGGGGTCAGGAATGCAGACTACGTCACAAACAAGAAACTTTATGGCCTTTTCCACATTTATATCCATAATTAAGCCTAAAAATATGAAGGAATCACTTAAGGATGCAGACTAGATAAATATAATGAATGAAGAACTTCATCTATTTTAAAGGAATAAAGTTTAGCACCTCATCCCTAAAACTACTGACATAACCATTATAGGGACAATGTGGGTATACATAAACAAGTATGATGAGCATGACTATCAACAAAAACAAGGAAAGCTTATGGTAAGAGGATACCATTAGCAAGAAGGAATTGACTATAATAAGACTTTTACTCCTATTGCAAGAATGGAAATAATCAGAATTATCATTGTCTTTGCTGCATATATGGAGTTTAATTATTCAAAATGAATGTGAAGAGTGTATTTCTGTGGTTTTTGACGAAAAAGGTATATGTCTAACAACCACCTATTTTTAAGATATTAATCAACCACATCATGTCCTAAAGTTGGATAAGGTCTCTATGGGATTAAAATAGGCTCCTAGAGCACGGTATAATAAACTATCAAAGTTTCTTCTTGAGAATGGTTTCAAAAAGGAAAAATTGGCAATACTTATTTTCTAAAATCTAGAGAAAAATGCCTACTTATTGGGAAGATTTATGTTGATGATAACATCTTTTGGCAACCTTAGACACTTTATGCAGAGAATATGCAAAACACATGGAAAGTGAGTTTGAATAAGCATGACAGGTGAACTGAGCTTTTTTCATGAATTGAAGTTCAAGCAAACACCACAAGGCACCAGGATTTATGAAGAGAAATACATCAAGCAATTGCTGAAGTAATTTAACATGAATGATACTAATAACGCTCAACTTACACCTCAAATAAGTGCAAGGCGGTCGTCGTCAATATATTTACCCAACTTCAGAGTCGGGGTCGAATACACAGGGAACAATGTGAGTGGCGATTAAACTAGTTCAAAACTATATCAACAAGTTAAATTCAAATAAATAATAAGAAAAGACAAAATAGGGGTTTTTATCAATCAAACAAATTTTAATGTTTCAACTTATTTTAGAACTCAAAACTTATATTTCAATAGTTCAAATCAATGATATAGAGAAACTAGGGTTGTGATCACTATGACTATTAATCTCCATTGAATAATAACTATTCATGATTCTCATGATAAGTGGGAATAGCAGATTATCCTTGCCGATGATACTATCTGACTTATCTCTCGACCTCACCAGACAATTTATTATCTAATTCTCTCGAACATAGATAACATATCTATTTCAAATCGGATGTTATCTCAGGTAGATTGATCCAATTACGGTATCAATCATTAAACAGAAGGTTGGTAGCTTCCGAGTCCCTGTTGATAATTCATAACCTCTAGTGTATTTCTCTGTTAGAAGTAAATAAAACCTAAGACATAACCTAATATTTCCAACTAATAGATTAAAGGTAAAAAAACATAATTTCAAGACGTTCCCACAATCACTCAAACCCTAATCCAACTATTAAAGAACTAAATCAAAGGATGGAAAATTGAATTCTAAGTTAAGAGAGTCAAAAACAAGTAAACTCTCCTTTACTAAGTTATAAGATGTCAAAAGCTGCTTCCGAAGTTGTGAATGAAACCCTAAAAGATGCTATTTATACTAAAGCCTAATTAAGGTAATAAAATAACAAAATCACAATTAGGCTTGAATTTAGGTGATGGCATATTGGTGTTGATCGTCAAGCTTCTGACTGTGTCTCAGATATATCGTCAGAAGTCGTGCCTTCTTAACCTATTCTGCCTCACTCTAATGATGTCCTCCGATGGCTTACCAGAGGAGTGATGGCATGTAGGAAATTTTGTCAGACCTTTAGCTTATTTCACCATGTTCTATCCCACTTGATGGCATTTTCTGATGGCTTACCACACTTTTGATGACATATTGAGAATGTCGTCACCTTCATCCAGCAACTCTTCTTCACTGTTCTTCTTGACATCTTTTTCTGGTAACTTACCACATCTTTGACAGCTTGTAAGAAATGACGTCAGACTCATATCAGCAAATTTGTACCAGATTTTACTTATTTTGTTCATCTTTTCTATGTTTTTCTCCCATCCTTGATACAACTACAATATCACAAGAAAACGATGAAAAATAACCAAAAGTTGCTTAAGACTTCGCAATTATTTAGATTTAAAAGCCTTAAATGTGTTAGCATCTGCTCACACATCAACAACCTCAACTTAAAACAATTGCTTGTCCTTAAGAAACTACATAACACCATACTATGATGCTTAACCAAGAGACACATAAGAAACCTATCATAGTTGATTATCTAGTTTAGCTCAAAACTCATGCCACTCTCTACGTTCAATCCAATTGTGCATATCCATGAATATTAACAATGAGACCTAAAGGAATCAAGATATGGCATCAATTCAGCAACAACAACCATGCATGTACCAATATTACACTATCCAAACAAGTTAACAGCTAGTAATGCAACCGATGTGCCATTACAACAAAGAAGTCCCTCCTCACTCATATATGAACTCAAGCATGTCAATGTGGGGATGGTCAAGAGAAACTCACTCTCAAAAAGAAATTCCTATCAATGCATGTCAAATACCATATGCTTTCCCTTATTTTCATCACCAAGGTGTCCAGACAAGTAACTTAGGTTCATTATGATCTAAACAGGAAGGTGATAGGAGTCATAGAAAGAAATGGTCAATTCAGGTTCAAAATAAGGATCAAGAGATATCATGCATACAGGAAAGGTTATTTTGGCAAAAAGTGACTTAAAATCAAAACGACCTATGATCCTTTCCTAACTACTATCTTTTAACCAAAACTAATCGGGAAAGTTCTGGATTTAACACACAAAGGGAACTAAGTAGTATCTCACACATGGCACAAAGGTGCATCATAAGCTACTACCTACCCGATTTATGTGATTGTTTAGCAGTGGATATCATGTACTATTAATAATTTCATAACAAAATGCAAAGTGGTCACACATAAATGTATATCACACAGTTATAAAATAGACCAACGGAGAGGTGTTTATCAGTTTCAAAAATCAACAAAAATATGTCAACTGCTCTAGATACTTATTTTTCTCCAGTTACAACACATCACAAAACAAACATAGTACGCTTAAATATGCTGGCTCTACTAGGAATAAGACTCCGGGGAAAAAAGGCACGGCAACAAAAACCCCAAGAGGACATCAACACCCACAAGTAGCCCCACCCTCAACTTAATATCATGCATTGTTCCCAACACGTCAAATCAAAACAAAAGAGTTAGAAACAACCTGTGGCACCATGGGTGCAAAGATCTGATGTCAATCACATAATATGAATACAAACAACAAATTACCTTGGGTTGCCTCCTAAGAAGCTCCTAGTTTAACGTCGCGGCATGACCCAACTCAGCTTTTTCCTCCACCTTGAGGATATAAATTTCACCCTCAACTTAGAGTCCATCTTCTTTCCTCGCTCATAAGGAGGTGGTAAGAATATTAAGAAGCCAAGTAATGGATAATGCATGGTAAACAACTCAGCTTTAAAGTGAGGTATGTTTTTGTGTTTCTTATCAAGTGTAAAATAAAGAATATAGAATTCTTGTTCCTCATCTTCACAGTCTTCCACTATTTTAGATGATTCCATAGACAAGAAATCATCTAAACATAATGTGGAAAAATGCTTCGAGTGTGGCCCAACAAATCCTACTTCAAAATTTACACTATCCTCTACACACTCACTTTTATTCATCTTCTCAACATTTTTACTTTGAATTGGGCTAGATTCTTCATAAGTGATTGACTTGGCTTCGTCTTTTGCCTCTAGCCCCATTCCTTCAATCTTGGCATCATCCCTCATGGTTGGCTCGGTTGGTTGGTAAATCTTCAAGGGTTGATCAACATCAAACTCATCATTAGTATAGGAATCTTGCTCTTCATCGTCACACTCTTCCATTATTTTAAATGATTCCACAGACAAGATATCATATAAACATAATGTAGAAAAATGTTTTGGATGATTGACCTCGATATCCATCTCTTGTATCCTTTCTCTTCCCTCATTAAATGCCCTAATGTCTTGACGTATGCCACATATAGTATCATTTGTTATGTCTATACGATCCAATATTAGTTGAAGCATAGCTTCAATGTCACTCTTTCCAGTACTGTGTTCTTCCTTTTCTTGACCATAAGACCTGTCATGCTCATAAGAAGAACTAGAATTTGGGTTAGTACAACACGGGGAGGGGGAATTTGAGCAATCACTCCAATGTCCATCTTGACCACCACATAAAAAACAATTATACTCCTGGTAGGATAGAGATGGTGCACACATCTCTCTTCGGGGAGCATATCTACAGTCATGCCAAAAGTGGGGTCCATCACAATATGGACATGGATCATCCAGATAAGATTTCCAACCACCAAACTCATATTCATTCAATGATTCCATAGTAAGAAATAAGCAAAAATAAAAAATCTACCTAACACATGAAACAATGGAAATCACAAAAAAATATTTACAAGTTCGAATTCAAGCAAGTAAGGTAAAATTCCAAACCAACTCAATGCGCCAAATTATTCCGCAGCAACGGCGCCATTTTTTATAACGCTCAACTTATACCTCAAATAAGTGCAAGGCAGTTGTCGTCAATACATCTATCCAACTTCAGAGTCAGGGTCGAATCCACAAGGAAAAATGTGAGTGGTGATTAAACTAGTTCAAAATTATAGGTACAAGTTAAATTCAAATAAATAATAACAAAAGACAAAATAGGGGTTTTTATCAATCAAACAAATTTTAACATTTCAACTTATTTTAGAACTCAAAACTTAAATTTCAATATTTCGAATCAATGATATAGAGAAACTAGGGTTGTGATCACTATGACTATTAATCTCCATTGAATAATAACTGTTCATGATTCTCGTGATAAGTGGGAACAGCAGATTATCCCTGCCGATGATACTATCTGACTTATCTCTCGACCTCACCATACAATTTATTAGATAATTCTCTCAAACTTAGATAATATATATATTTCTAACCGGATGTTATCTCAGGTAGATTGATCCAGTTACGGCATTAATCATTAAATAGAAGGTTGGTAGCTTCTGAGTCCCTGTTGATAATTCATGACCTCTAGTCTATTTCTCCGTTAGAAGCAAATAAAACCTAAGGCATAACCTAATGTTTGCAACCAGTAGATTCAAGTTAAAACAACAGAATTTCAAGACATTCCCACAATTACTCAAACCCTAATCCAACTATTAAATCTATGAAATAATAATCATAGATCCCACAACCCTAGTTGTGGGTTTTAGTTGCTCATAAGATAGAAAGAGATAATAAAGATTAAATTTCAAACTTAAAGCAAGTGAACTTACAAAATATAAAATTCAAAGTTGTTTCTCCTTCAAGTACAATAAGAATTTCCCACAACTAAATCAAAGGATGGAAAATTAAATTCTAAGTTAAGAGAGTCAAAAACAAGTAAACTCTCCTTTACTAAGTTACAAGATGTCAAAAGCTGCTTCCGAAGTTGTAAATGAAACCCTAAAAGATGCTATTTATACTAAAGCCTAATTAAGGTAATAAAATAACAAAATCACAATTAGGCTCGAATTTAGGTGACGACATATTGGTGTTGATCGTCAAGCTTCTGACAATGTCTTAGATATATCATGAGAAGTCGTGCCTTCTTAACCTGTTCTACCTCACTCTGACGATGTCCTCCAATGGCTTACCAGAGGAGTGATGGCATGTAGGAAATGTCGTCAGACCTTTAGCTTATTTCACCATGTTCTGTCCCACTTGATGGCATTTTCTGACGGCTTACCACACTTGTGACGACATATTGAGAATGTCATCACCTTCATCCAGCAACTCTTCTTCACTGTTCTTCCTGATGCCTTTTTTTGGTAACTTACCATATCTCTGATGGCTTGTAAGAAATGCTGTCAGACTCATACCAGCTCACTTGTACCAGATTTTACTTATTTTTTTCATCTTTCCTATGTTTTCCTCCCATCCTTGATACAACTACAATATCACAAGAAAACGATCAAAAAAACCAAAAGTTTCTTAAGACTTCACAATTATTTAGATTTAAAAGCCTCAAATATGCTAGCATCTGCTCACACATCAGATACCAAGCCCGTTGATACACCTTTAGGGACAAGCTCAAAGATTGATGTTGATGAACTTTTCCCCTCAGTAAATGAGACTACGTATAGAGGGATCATTGGATCTCTACTCTATCTAACTATAAGCAGACCTGACTTTGTGTTAGTGCGGGTATGTGTGCCAGGTTTCAATCTTGTCCGAAAGAGTCTCACTTAACGACTCCTAAAAGGATTCTCAAATACCTAAGAGGGACAGTAGACCTAGTCTTATTTTATCCTTTAGGAGACAATTTTGATCTAATCGGGTATGTTGATATCGACCATGTAGGGTGCCTAGTAGATAGAAAAAGTACCTCTAGAATGACTCATTTTCTTGGTTCATCCTTGATTTCATGGGGCTCTAAAAAGCTAGTTCTGTTGCCCTCTTTACTGCTAAATAAGTAGTAGTTGCTTCATATTGTGCTTAATTACTTTAGATTAAGCAGCAGTTAAAATATTTTGAGATAGTGATTGATACTATTCCATTGATGTGTGACAACACAAGTGCTCCAAAATATGGAAAAAAAACTTGGGCAGCACAAAAGGACTTAACATATTGATGTAAGACACCAGTTTCTTAGAGACAATGCAGAAAAGGGAGCAATCTGTATAAAATTTTACAAAACTAAAGATCACGTAGCTGATATTTTCACATAGGCTCTTAACAAAGAGAAATTTGTGAAAATAGACTAAAATTAGGACTAATCAAGATAAACTAAGCTTCCTCAGTTGATTTGATCTCCCCTGGTTTTGTCTATGGTTAGGGAAAATGTATCCTAGAATCAATTTATTCAGTTGGTCTAACACAGTACCATACCTTCTGCAAGTATACATACATGATGAGCAAACTCATAAGGTGAGGTGATCAGATGGACAGCAATGAAGAAATTCCTTTTAAAATAATACAAGGACCTGGTCCTTACCCATAGGTTCCCTTTCTTAAATATGTATAATAGTTACTGTTCATAATTTTCACATGTCTCTTACCTCTTCTTTAAACCACTATCAAATTATTGAAATTCAAACGGATGTGCCAATAGGGACCAATAACATCTCTACATTCTAAGTCCAAATGTTACCTCTTTTCAACCATTTTAATTCAAAAATCAAACTCTTTTATTATCATAATTTTTACAAATCTTATCAATTCCTCCTTTGAAGCTCTTGTTTCTCAGAAAAAAGTAAAATTTTATCTTTTGTTCCTTCACTTTTCAAAATCACAATGTCTCACGAAGCTTTTTCTTCTAATACTTCTCCTCTAAATGAACCTTAACATTCTCCTACACCCACACTATTAGAAAAAAAAACCCCTTTTCATGGATAACTCAGCACCTTCGACTAGAGAAGAGAACCATATTAAAATAACTTCTAAGATTTCTAAAAACGTTCCAAAAATTGTTCATGTTGAAAAACCCTATAGCGGTGGTTTTGGCTTACCCCTTTGTGTCAGAATCTCCTATCCTTCAGCGGTTCCAGTTCTTGATATACCCACTGAAATACTTAAAGAAACTAGTCCCTAACCCTCTCTAAGTCAAACCCAATCTTCAAACAACTATTCAAAGAGGATCTCCTAGTTGAGAAATCCAATTCCTCAAGTAATATTATGGCAGGGAAAGACTGGATGGTTAAAAGTCTAACCCTATTGGCTAGTGATCAAAGAGGTAGCCAAAGAACTTTGGAGAAACTCTTTTTACCTAAGTCTCCTATCCCTACTTATGATAGCACTCCTGTAGCCTTACAAAATATAAATGAACCAATGCAGTATTCTATAGAACATGAAGTGGAGAAAGATAGTAGTGTATCATTGAAATGGAAAGCCATAGAAAAAAGAGATCTAAGGGAAAGGAGAAGTTGGAGGGAATGGGAAAGGTGGTTAAGTCTTGAACCATAAAAAGTGCTGAGAAGAAATTATTAGGTAATGCTATGAAGGACATCAAGATTGCCACCACCAAATATAGGACAGTGTAAAGGACTTCGTAATTGAGGTAGAGAATATTGATGTAGTAGATGTGGTAGAGAAGGATGAGAACATTAATGTTGATGTTTCTGCTACAATAACCAACAAGTGGAAGGAAGAACAAGAAGGTAAGCAAACTAGGTCCTATGGGGAAAACCAAAAACCCCTGCTCAAAAAAAGCATCTCTCAGTGAAGAGAAAAATGTGTGAGGGACTTGGCCCTGTTCAAGAAAGTCAAAAAGTAATTGAATTAGGTAGTGCCTCAAAGAGAAGAAAAGTACAAATAGAAGAGAATGACTTGTCTAGAGAAAAAAGAAATGAGGTTTTGAAATCTCAAAAAGTATTGTTTGGAAGGGTATCTAACCTAAGAATCTTTGATCAGTTAGGAATGGTTGAGTTTTTTGAGTTTGTTAGGCATAAAGACCGCATGCACATTTCTGAGATCCTAATCCCATCAGTTTTTAAAAAAGGAAGTTTGGGACTTCTTTTATACCATCAAGGTTGCTGATGATGTGATAAGTTTGACAGCAGTAGTGCAAGGGTGTAATACCTTGTATTTTCCTAACTCGGATTAGTTTTTGTAGTACACAAGAATTTCAATATAAAATTTTCAATACACTTAGAATTTTACAGTTTAAGACTTACCAAATGGTAGGAAATTTAGTCAGCTTTCCAATGATATAAAGTTCATCCAAATCCGATATCTAGGTGAGAAGATATGGCCCTTTTTTGTAAAATAGTATGTCAAAATATGCAGCACCGCATTGCGGTGAGAGTCAAAATGGCGTTAGTCATTTTACAGTGTTCCATCACAATTTCATCACGTTGCACAGATATGTTATTGGGCATTCGTCCTTTTCCAGTTAACCCAATGCAATTTTATCGCATCGTGCCAAGGGCCAAATTGACGTTCAGTGAGGTACCATGATGGCGGTGTCGTGCCAAAAGTCTAGTTCCTAGTTTTCCATTTCTAGTGGTGCAATACGATAGCAACGTGTTGCGCCATTGGTCAAAATGGGAGTTGTCTATTTTCTAGTGGGCCGACGCGATTGTACCGCGTCGCACCGGCATGATAAATCAAGATTTTCAAATTTTGTGATTTAATTTTAGGGACCGTTTGGTCAATTCGCAAAACCCCTAATCATTGTAAACACGTTTATTAACCCCTAATAACCTAGTTAAGTCATTATTCACTTAATCTCCCAAAAATATCAAGAACACTCTCTCAAATAACAAAACCCTAGCCTTCAGGAATCAAAAGAAATCCTCCAAAATTTCACCAAGAAACTTCAAGAAATCATCTTTCTAGGTATGTTAGGTGTTCATCCATAGGCCCTTACTGCCCATGGAGTCTAAGAACCCTTTTTCAAGAATACAAGTTTTCAGAATTGTGATTTCTATGCTTGAATTAGATTGTACTCATGTTCATGATGTTGTTTGGGTTTCAATCAATGATTAATTACAAGTTTTCATGAAATTAAGATAGAATGTGTGATGAATTATGTAATTCTCACGTTAAATCCTTGAATTTACAACTTGAATACTGTAGCGATGATATTTATGTATGTTTATTATTATGTGAAATAATCATGCTCACCGAGTGTTTGTTAGAATGCCTATGTGAATTGAATAGTGTAATCATGACAAGTTAAGCATGTGTTCCCATTCATGTACAAGTTCATGCCTTGCAAGTGTTTGACAAAATGTCTCAATGGATGAATCATGACTAAGTGACTAGCTAGTATGCTTTCAAGATTGTGCCATGTTTTACTATTGATGCTATCGAGTCCTGGGGGTATTTAAAACCCGAAATCTAGTTATTTACCTAGAATTATAGTAGCTATAGAATAGTACCAGTAACATTATAAATAGTAGTACTCAGTCAGCTCCAGAATTAAGTAAAACTCAGTCCAGTTTAGTTCAGTTTAATAATCAAGTGTCATTCAGTTGAGAGTAGGATTCATCACCGAGCAAACCCAAGGATCGAGGCTTACCTGTTAGTAGACGGTGTGATCCTTAGTAGAAGTTCTTGTGTTCTAGAACTATATAGCCAGCGCAGGTTTAGATATCAACTTGCCAGTTAAGGGTTGATAAGCTATTTTACCTGCCAGTTGAGGGTAATACCATTCTCATTAGGGAACCTACCAGATGAGCGTGACACTTTATCCTGTTAGTACCTGTGGTATGGTACTAACACCCTTCCAACTGGGGTTACAGGTTGGACACCAATCAATACAGAGAAGGGCATGTCAGTTAGATAATTACCTCCTACAGTTTTAGTTTCAGCCTCAGCATAGAACTCAGTTCAGTTTTACAGAATCAGGACTGCCAAAAATAGTCACCCAGTTATCAGTAATTCAATTATTAGTAATTTCAGATATCAGTCGCTCAGTTATCAGAACTCAGTACTCAGTTTTAATATAAATCTCAGACATAGTATATATGTATATATGCACAGTATTGCATAATCAATGTTTACAGTAGCTTTAGTTATCCATGTACTCTTATTCGGTTATATTTATATCGCTCAGTCAGTTACTATTCATGTATATGAACCCATGCATTTCATCTTTACCTCATCTAGCATACCAGTACATTCCATATACTGATTGCATACTCTTTTCTTGTGCTATGATGTATCATATCATAGGTTCGAATGCTCAGGTTCCTGACCGCGCTTAGCTAAATTTAGTTAGCAGCAGAAAATTCAGTAACGATTCCTCATTCATCGAGGATATTATTTATTTCAGCATTATAGTAGATTTAGGATTTTATTAGTCAAAGTTAGTTGAGGGCTTATCCCATTAATTCCATATTCAGACAGTTCAGTTAGAGGCTTTCCAGACTAAACTAGTTCAAATAGTATTCAGTTTTACAGATGTTATTATCAGTTATTATACTTTTCAGTATTCAAATTATGAACCTTATGGCATTTTAACTTAACTTTCACAGTATTTCAGTATTATTATTCAGTGCTCATAGCAGGTATCGGTCATGGGTTAGCTTGTGGTCCTTCGAAGTTGTAAGCATCGTATGACGTCTAGGGTGCAAAATCGGGGTGTTACAAAGGGTTGAAAGTGGTTTTAGATGAGGAAACTATAGGAAAAATTATTTATATCTCTATTGATGGGATCAGGTTAGTGAATCACCAGTACCCCTTAGTGGAGTTCATGCAGACAACCTCAAAAGTTGGAGGGACCTCTACTGTAGAGGTTTGGACAAAATTTTTGAAAGGCTAGTTTTGATTGCCTTTTATGTTTGTCAATAAGGTCATACTGACTAAGTCTATAAAAAGAACTATGGCATCAGCAGTAGTCCTGTTTCTGATGGAGTACCTAAGAAAATTTGAGTTGATAAACCTCCACACGTTTATAATTGAACATATGCATAAGATTATGCATGTTAAGGATGGAAGACATGCAATGCCCAATGGGTACTTCTTTTATAAAGTGTTCAGTTATTTCAAAGTGGTGTATGAGAGAGGTGTTCCTGGAACTGTGAAGTAAATGTTTACTTTGAACACTTTAATTGAAAATGAGTCTGTTGAGGGCAAGGTTAGGACCACGTCCTAGGTTTTTTAGTTGATAGATGTGCATTATAATTTGAATGGAGAAGTGGAAGAGTTAAGGTTGGAATTGGAAAAAAAAGTACAGAGATAACATATCTCAAATTGAGGATACAATAATTATCAATAGAGGAACCTGGTGCTTCTGAGGAGTTAATGGCTGAAGATATAGCACTAAAAGCTCAAGTTACTATTTTATCTAGTGGAGTCAAGGAACTCAATGTTGAAGTTAAGTGCAGCTTCTAAATACTAACACTACTGAGAGTTGTAGGATGGAAATGCTTCTCAAATCTCTTTCTCCAAAACCTCCTCCATCTTAACCCCCTTTCAAAATTATGTTATCTCAAAGCCTTCTTGTGTCAGTTTTCCTTTTATCACAGTGGCTATTATAATTAGTTCATTATTTTATTTTGTAGAAGGTTGTTTATGGAACTTATCCTAGTTTACTAATGAATGAAACTCTTCTATTTATGTCTATCATTTATCTCTCTTAATGTTTTGTTCATTCATGTTACCATTGCCCTAGCGGCGATGAGTTAACCTATAGCACTTATTGATTATCTTGGTTTACTTATTTACTCTTTTATGATGCCAAAAGGGGAAAGATTGGTCTCACTTAATTAGTCTTGTTCCAATGGACCTAGTCCCTTTATCTAAAGATTTATACTACGGGTGTAAAGTCGGAAGCTAATTGATATGAGAAAATGCTGGTGTAAGGAGGAAATTCAAAGTTCTTACAAATATTTTTTTCCATAATCAAAAAGGAAAAAATTATTGTATTGAGTTTGATGATGACATTCAGTACATTCAGGAACTAGGTCCGTTGCATTCTAACTTCTTGAGGAATATTATGGGACAACTATACACTACTGCATACTGTATAATTTTGTCATATAGTATAATTATTGTGCACGTACACATTGTACAACATGGGGACACTTGGTTCAATAGAATACCTACTCGAATTGATCTTCAATATATATAAGCAAAGAGGTGATCAATTAAAGACCTAGTTTAGACACAAATATGTTTTCCTGAAATGCAAAAATTGCTATTGCTTAAGAATTAAACAGCTTCTCTTTCAAGGACCTATTAGCTTTTAGCTTTTTATTTTCTTGAGTCTTTGAGTCTTGTTCTAGAATAGAAGTTTACTTTTGTAGTTGTTAGTTGCAACTCTCTTGAATGTCTTGTGTCTTAGCTTAGCTAGAGTTACCTAGGATTATTTGATTAGAACAGTTTTATTAAATAGTGGTGTGGCGAAGTTGTCACATTTAATTGTAATAGAGGTATTACAAGTGAAAGGATTTAGAGTTAATTTTTTTTAAGTTTGATTGAGTACATAATCAGTTGGTTGCTTGATTATAGTGCAACAATGGAAAATCCTGTGAGGACATGTTGGATTTTCCTCCCTTGAGTAAGGTGGTTTCCACATAAAATCTCGTGTGCCTTGTGTTTCTACAAATTTTGCTTTAGTTCCTCTATTTCTATAGTCTAATATTTCTTAGGGATCCAGTCCCTTGCTGGTGGTGAATTCATATATTTTATCCAAGCCAAGTGGGTATTTCAAAATAAACTAAATCAAGAAGGCAAAGTCATAAGAAACAAAGCAAGGCTAGTGGTTCAAGGTTATGCTTAATAGGAAGGTATTGATTAAAATTATACCTTCACCCTTGTGGTAAGGTTAGAATCTATTCACATTCTCTCAGCTTTTGCATTTTAAATTGTTTTAACTTTTTTCAAATGGATACATAAAGTTCTACTTAAGTGGTTTTATAAAAGAAGAGGACTATGTAAAACTACCTCTTGATTTTGAAAAATCTTCTTTTCCTGAGTACGTTTCAAAATTTACCAAAGATCTCCACAGTCTCAAAATAAGCCCCCAATGCTTTTTATAAACGTTTGAGAAATTTTTAACTGAAAAACAATTTTCAAAGAGAAAAAAACTAATACAACTCTATTTATTCAAAATGTCTATTCTAGCATTCTTATTGCTCAAATTTATATGGACAATATTAATTTTGAATGTTCTATCTCTTTGTTATATGAGAAATTTGTTGAAGTGATTAAAAAAGAAATTAAATAATCCTCATGGAAAATTCACCTTTTTCGAATGGTTACAAATAAAGCAGTCGACTAATGACACCTTCATTAGTCAAAAAAATTACATAAAGGAACTCATTAAGAAGTTTGGTATGGAGAAATGTAAGTTTTTTGGAACTTCTTTGAGCCTCACAACTTATCTCAAAATAAATACACCATAACAAGATGTTGAAGAAAAGAACTATCACAGAATGATCAGATCATTACTATTTTCATAGAAAGTCAATCCGACATCATGTTTAACATATGCAAATATGCTATGTTAAAAAAATCATTCAATAGCTCCTTGTGCAAGAATATGGATTATGGTATCCTCAATCAAATAATTTTGATTTAATCATATATTAAAATGTTGATTTTGTAGGAGATAAAGACAATTGAAAAATACTAGTGGGATATGTCAATTCGTGGTGAAGCACTTATCTCTTGGCACAACAAGAAACATAACATATATAGTCCTATCTATAACAAAGTCAGATAATCTAGTTGTAGGTATAGTTGTGGTACTCAAATATTATGAATGATGCATCAAGTGATTGATAATGAGATAGTTACAAGAGTTGTCTATTTTATGTGACAATACTAGTGCTAATAGTATGTCTAGATACATTGTGCATAGTTTTTGTGCTAAAAATATATATCAAGCATCATTTTATTCATTATCATATTGAAAATAGAATTTTGTTTCTTGAATTCATTGATTTTGAAAATCAACATGCTGCTACTTTTACAAAACCTCTTTTGGAAGATTGCTTTTGTTTTCTTTGTGATATTTTAGGTGTTACAATACTTTAATCTTAATTTTTTTTACTTATTTATGACTTGTTTGTTTTTATTTTTGGTTATAGTATGATCCTTTTAATTATTATATTTGATTTTGTACTGCCTTTTCCTCTTTCCCACAACTTTTTTTTTAAAGAATCACGTCCAATAAGGCCTAAACCCTTTATCTTCTCATCTATTATCTTTATATTCCTACCTCTCTTCATCTCTCATAATAACTCTCTTCACTCATACTTTCATGAGAAAGAAAGTATCCATGGCCACCTTCGCCAAACGTTCCAATAAAAGACTCCACAATGATTCTAAAATTGATGTCCTAAATATTAAATCCTTGATCCAAAATAAAAAATTTCCTACTTCTATATCTCATTCAAAGTTTAAGGAACACTCTATTTCTACTTTATAAAAAAAATATACCTAACAAAAATTGAAATATCATTATTCTTTTTCTCTTGTAGATATACGTCTCTTTTGGAATACTGAAGATAAAAGAAAGAGAGTGGCATCAAAAAATTGACTTATTGTGACTAGAAGGATTAACTTGAAACAATTGGAAAACTATCAATATATTGTAAGTACTTATTTCAAAGCATAAAAATTGCATTTGCATTTTCAACTTTGTTGGATTTGTACAGTTTTTGCTATGATGCAGTTGACCATAATGGCTACCCCTAACTAAAATAACCATCTCACAAAGAAAAAATGGATTAGGTGCAATAATTTATAAATGTTGCTTCTGGAAAGTTTATCAGGAACTCATTCATATATTTTATGCAAATCTAAGATTCTCTAAAGATAGTGGGAAATTAGAAACTGTAGTCTTAAGAAATTAATGTATTCTAAATAATTTTCTATTCATCACAATTTTGGAAAAAATTCTATGGGTTTATACCTTTCATGTTTGGTAGCTGGACAAAAAATTTTGAGTCAGCTTTGGATAAAGTCTAACTCTTTGTTGCAGAGAATGGGTCAAACCTTTATTCATTTGGTCACTCTACTATGTGTTTTGAAACTTACATATTAGCTCATATTATGGCAACCATTTTACTTCTTAGAAATGGTTCTTTGAGTTGCAAACCTAGCAGGTATATATTTGTTTCCTATCATCTATTGAAAAGGTATTGTATTGAATAGGATCAGTTGTTACATGATTAAGAGCATTTCAAAATCTTAAAGTCACACTAGTCTTTCTTATCAACTGATTATCTCTCGTATTCTAGTGGATTTAAAGTTAGATCTATCAACCTATAAGCCAGTTGAAGTCTCTACTGCCTGTTACTCTCATGCTTTTTAGTAGTGTGGGATATGTTTTGGTTCAAAAAGATTCAAGGAAGATTAAGCCCGAAGTGCCAAAGGCAACCAAGGTAGAGGCCTATTCAACTACTAAGTTAATAAAGGAAATGGTTAAAGTTAAGGGATGGTTACCTCTGCTGGAATATAAAATGAAACTCATACAAGTGAAATGGACTGAATTATTCAACTCTCTAAGGATATAAGTGTTGAAGTTGGTACACTCGGGATTGCACTAGAGGGACTTCACCATGAATGAATTAAAATTGTTAACAAGCTGCTCACCTAAATCTAGGCTTCACCTGCTTGTGTAACTCTAACCAATATCAACCTTAGGTAACTCTACCTAAACTGACTTTAAAATCAAAGAAAACATTACTCTTATAGCATTAGTAATTCAATTACAAACCAAGGCTCTACTCAAGAACTCACACGCTCTTTCAGTACATAAGAAAATCAGAACTCAAGCACTTGTTACAAAGTTTAGTTTTTGCCAATTTAATATATCTAGATTTATATGAGCAAAATCCATTGGGTTATCCTTAAGAGCAATGTCAAAATCATATAAGAAAAATCTTATTCCATAAATGAAGATAGTAAAATATACCTCGATAATACAAATCTAGATCCCATGTTTGAAGATCTTAAATTAAGCCTCAATTTTACACTATTCACAAAGACTTGTAAAATAAGATAAAGAATGAGAAGAAAGAAACATCACTTGAGAAAATACTTAGTTTCTTCTGTATCTTACACAATATACGATATTCTATAATAGATTATTTGTTTTCATAAAATACAAAAGATACTAAGTAGCTTTACAGGCAGATGTTGTAACTATTGAGGAATAGGGAAATAAATCTAATCAGCATACTAAGGTTATATCCATTCATTAAAAGCACTAAGGAAATCCTTATAACTTAAGGGACTAGACTAGACACCAAACAAATGATCAAAACAAGTATAAACTCTTGTATCTTTTACTTTTTTTGCATTTACTTGTATTTAGTTATCCTTTTCTCTATACACTAGCCTTTCCTTTGCTGTATAAAAAACTAAATGATGTTCCTATTTACGAAATATCATTTGTAAACTAAAAATGTATAAAACAAAAAAAATATTCTTTCATTAGCTCTCATTCACCTCTCTAGTTATCTCAAAGAGTCATTTTTCTATCCTCTATGTATTTTTCAATATTTATTTTTATGCAACTCAAAATTTCAACCATGAGTGTACATGGAAGAATTGTGGAACCTTGGAAGTGACCGGTGTTAGTGATTTGAATTAGAGTCTAGCCGAAATTACTTTCAAGGTAGTGGCTTACCATGATATAGTATTTTCGACTATTCACTTACTATTTTTGATTTTAGTTCAATATCTATTTATCATGAATTTGATATAGTTAAATTTGTAAGTATTTCAAGAGCATGCTAAGATTTAATCTCACTCAAGGTTTGATTCATTATCGGTTAGAGAAATTAACTATTAAGAAACTAATATTAACATAGATATATTAATGAGTAAGTAGAAAAATGAGTGGAGGCGATCCAAGGTCATCTCCAAATGCTCTGGAAGGTTGCGATCGTTCTACGTATGAGACCTGATTAAACTAGAAAACTATTGGATAATGCAAGAAAATAAAAAAGCTTATAGACCAAACAACTAATATTATATTTATATGAAGTGTGAAAAAGAAGGGAGAATATCCCTTTACATGTGAGTAAGGGTGGTTATTTATAGTGTACAAAGTTATTCTTTAGACATTATTTTTCAAGAAATAATTTTGTAAAAGAGTTCTGGATTTCTTAGTATTCCACCCATCCTGATTCGTTAGTTGGAGGTAATAGTCTCCTAGCTCTGTTCTATTAGGTCTTATCCATCTTTCTATGAATTTGACAATATTTTCTCCTGCTTATCCTTGGTGCTGATGGATGGGAACTTTCTTATCCCTTTGAGAGAATTTTCTTACAATATTGCCTCTAAGTGTGTGTTTTAGTAGCCATGGTATTTTCTGTGGTAGTCATGCATTCGGGCTATTCACCCAAAATTTGTCATGTTTGTAACACCAATTTTGTCTTATATAAATAGTACTGTCTCTCAAGGCATTATGTTACGCAGTTCTCGTGAGATGCAAAGTGAATTGAAGGTCATTATTTTAATAGATTTCCAAAATACTGCATCTGATAACAAATCAACCCTTGACATGTGTACAAATAAGAAACCATGCTCTTTTTTAGGTGTTCTATAGGGTTGGCCACTTTTTTTGCTTTATAAAATCAATGTTCTCTATCATCCTATTCTTTTAGTTTTCTTTGCTCTCTACCATTCTATGTATTCAATTTTCTTTCTCTGCCCATGAAACATCCTTAGAGCATTTTTTGTCTATACCACATCTTACTTTACCATGTCTAGCATCACCCCAAAGGTCAAGGATAAAGTGTTGGATTTTTCTGAGCCAAACATTGATGTGATTCTTCCTTATTCTTACTCTTTCAATAAGGACTACTTTTGAGTAGAAGAGGCATAAAATAGGAGGGCAAGATGGAGAGTGAGTTATGTTTCCTTATAAGAAAGAGTTATTTGGTTCCTGTTCTTAGAGATTGTGGTTAGCTTGCAAACATATTCCAAGTTGAAGTTCCCCATCCTTCCAAGAGACTTAAACTATCTCAACTTGATCATACCTTTATTTATATCTATACATTCATAATGGGTTTTGTTGACCCTGTAAATAGAGTGATTACTTTATTCTATAATATCTTTATGGTTTTCCTCGATCAGTTTGGCCTAGGGGTTTAGAGAATCTTTATATGCCTATGAGTACTGCCTGCTTGCAAGGAGCTTTCTTTGACCCGATATATCTTTTATTATTCTCATATGGTTAAAGAGGGGATAATTTAACTACCTAGATGCTATAAAAGGTCATCCGTTCGTTGTTTGCATGATTCTAGAGAACATAGTTTGGGTCAATCAAGTTGGAATATTGTGCCATTTTGGTCTATATAACAATATTCATATTATCACTTGATTTTCCAAATATAGGTGATGTAGATTATTACACTTTTGTTCCCAATATACTTCTTTGATGTTAGCTACTAATCTATCTCTATTTCATACAACTTCTTGTTTGATTCCCCCCATAAAGATGTCCTTTATCCACTTAGTTGAGCAATTTTATTTGTGAGCTGAGAAGATTTTGAGTTCATCCACTATTGATAAGTGCTCATGCATTTATTTATCCAGACTCTTTGGCGGGCAAACCAAGAATTATAGCGATTTTATTATCCTACAATCGTTGTTGTTCCTTGCTCATACATGATTTTGGATGCCTTTTCTTTATTGGTATATCTTCTGACCTTGTGATTTTGACATCCCAGGTTTTCACCCTTAACTTTATAACTAAAGAATTGTGCAGGAAATTCAATGCTCTCATAGGCGCTGCTAGCAGGCCTTCCCAAAGGCGAACTGGAGGCTCGATGCGGCTCAAGTTTTGAGTAGACCTGTTACAATTAACTCTGATACAAATCGCATGATTTGAGAGTTTGAAATCGTTAGGGGAATAGGATATGAAGCTCATGG
Organism: Capsicum annuum; assembly: GCF_002878395.1. Classification (NCBI taxonomy): domain Eukaryota; kingdom Viridiplantae; phylum Streptophyta; class Magnoliopsida; order Solanales; family Solanaceae; genus Capsicum; species Capsicum annuum. The sequence continues at coordinate 31,970,187 of NC_061117.1, read as the reverse complement.
CTTTGGGCTACCTCATGTAAGATATCCCCTATGTCCCTTAAGGATAAGCTTATTGATGCCTCCCAAACTCCTTTAGGAATCCCTATGACTAATCAAAGTTTGACACCTCATAGAATTTTGACATCAGAAGTCCATCCACTGGATGTTTTACTAAGTTGTCATGATACTTTTAATGTTTCTCCAAATTGAACTCAGGGTTTAATGCAGTTCTGGATGATATTTTGCAAATTGCTAAAAAGGTTAGCTTAACATCAAGACCAATAGAAGTGGTCAATTATTTTAATTATGTGTTTTTTATGAGAAATTGTTAAAAAATGGATAGAGTTCTTGATCAATGACTGTGCTTATATTTCTTTTAAGGTGAGTGATTTGACTCTCTCTAGTATATTTGCAAGTATTCTTTCCCTTTTTTGATGAATATTTGTGCATTATTATATTTGGGATATTATCTTGGTAGCAGAAGGTATTGGTGGGTCTTAAAAGAGATACAAGACCTCTTATCGAGATGCTCTCACCTTAAGAAGACTGGATTTTATATGATATTATCCCATAACAGTGATGGCCCTTAATCAATGAGACTGTATTCTTGAGGTATTAAGAGCTGAGAGTTATGTGATTTTGAATGAAAAGTAAGGGAATTTCCAAGATGTTCTTTGCAAATCTAAATAGATAAAATACTTGCAACATGAGAACACTAAGTAGGTTGGAGTTATCGAAAGGATATTAGAAAGGAAATTTGAATTCATAGAGAATATTTGATCAACTGTAGTTTATTTTTTACTCTCATCCATATCTTTTCCTACTCTAAGATTAACTCAAGATGAAGTCCATTACTTGTCAATGAAAATCAAAACCCTATTAGAGAAAATCAGGTTCAAGAATGAGTGCCTTGACATGAGAATAACCTGAGATACTTACCTCATTTGCTTTAGGATCTTAGAAGAGACTCAAGGGTTTTGAATTAGATAAGAATATTGTTGAGTCTTATTCCATAGTAGACCTCACAAACAAACTTGATTCAGAGAGGGAATTTATCTCTTTCTTTAAGGTCAAATATTAGAGGAGAGTCTATTTTGATGCATCAAGGATTATGGTCAATTAGGATAGAGGGTACTTCACCCATGTATATCTTTGAATAATTCATCTATTTGTATCGGGTCTCATACTTAGGACCATGAGATCAAACCTCTGTATTCAATACTAAATATATTAATAAAATTGCTCTAACTCCTTATTTTCTAAATTTTTCTTCTTTAGATAAAAGTAGGAGGTTTAGAAAACTCTTTTATAGATATGACCTATTAGATTTTTAAAGAGATGGAATGACTTTGATGCCCTAATTTTTGTGTATTGTTGCTTTGAACTTTACTTGAATAGACTGAACCAGTCATGTGTGATATTTTCTTTTAGCTCATTTATTAAGCTTATTCTATAAGTAGATACCTTTTAGCTTGGTCTTTTATTTCATTCCTATCCTTTCTTCATTAATATTTGAGTTAAAGAAAGAAAAGCAAGAAAAAAAACTTTCTTCCATGGCACTCCTTTATTTCTTCTAATATTTGAACTTTGAACTGGGTATTTCTTTATTTTTTTTCCTTATCCTTGTCTTCAATCTAGGTATTCTATCTAGATTCATCCCACTAACGTTGATGGCAGGGGGTAAGGTAAAAATTATACACATGGATAGGGGAGAAAGAGCTCATGTCAGTGTGTAATACAATTTTCTTCCTCCCATAGTTCTTGGTTTTGGGCTTCTCCTTCCTGATGCATTTTAAGAATGGATAAAGTATTACACAAAAATCCATAAATTTCTACATAGGGTGCTAAGTGGCTGAGGGTATCTCTACTAAGTCCCCAACTAGGCTCAATGTGATTATCTGAGTCAGGATGGTCCTTCTTATGGAAGCCAGTTGAGATCTTCTGAATTGTGAGTATCACTTTACCATAGCAAAAGGCCCTTGAGTCATATCCTATGTAGGTATATGGTGAGACTCGATTTTCTTCCCCCTTCTGAGGCCCCTGCCTTGGTAAGAATTTGTCAAGGATTCCTTCACAATGATGTGTTCTACCCGATCAAAGTTAACTTTCTTTGGAAGCTTTTGTTGTGGTTCAATATAAATATGTGTGGCCACTACTTGCATGCATGTTGAAGAGGATCATAAGCCATTTGTGATGAAAGTTGCTTTAATACTCGTAATCCCTTTTTATGGTGTTATTGAAGAATAACTTATGTAACGCTTTTATGTATGACCTTGATGCATTTTGTGTATTTCATATCTTTAGGTGAATAAGGAATCCATATTTTTTATGAAAGCATTGTATTTTATTTTGTTTTAGTTTAATAAATTCAATCTTGATATCTCTGTGGCTTATTTTTATATCTATTTTCTCAAAAGATAGTCTTCATGTGAGGTGGTAGTGATTGCCTTTTTCATAACCGTCCTTGAAGGGTTATACCCTAAGAGAATTTCATTGTTAGGGAAGCTCGAGTATGTTTCAGATCTTGTTAGTAATTGTTGAGTCGTATTTGAGGATGATGGAAGATATATGCTTGTTGTTTTTTTCTAATGTTTCTTGCAAATTCATTAATGAGGTTGAGGGTAATTAGGTCTTAGTTAAAATGAAAAGTATTGTAAATCTATTTATTTAAAACATCATGATTGAGGTGGGTCCCTATTTATATTATAAGATTGATGCTATGTCTGGATGTCTCTGACAGTTTTAGAGCAAAGCATTACGAGGGAAATTCTCAATTTTAGTCATTTATTTACTTAGGACTCTAAGATGGGAATTTTTTTTATTATCTAAGGTTTTTATCATGCTCGAATCTCCCTGAGGGACTAAAAGATGCATCCTCAATTTCTCATTTTTGGATGAACAGTCTGCACATGAAGTGAAGTTGAGACCTTCTAGTAAGGTGGCATATTGATGTTATCTTGACTGAATGTTATGTCCCGAGTCTAATATTTAAAGATCGATCTTTTGAACTTTTCAGCGGTCCCTAATATCGTTCTTTTCTTATTTCACAAAGTTGTTAGGCATATTTTGCCCTTGACATTAGGGTCTTGGAGGGCTATGTTGCTCGGTAGAAAGTCCCTAGTATAGAGTTTTCTTCTTCGTAAGTGTATGAGACTATGTGAGTGCTTGAGAGAAATCTCATCTCAATAGTCAAGTGACCCTTTATTGAGCTCTCATGTATTTATACACTTGAGTTTAGGGGTTTTGTCCCCTTAGTTGAAAGTTTTGAAGAATTCAGCCTTTTATTTTCTTACACAGGATTCGATACTCTAAGAATCTTGTTTATATATAATTTTGAGATTTTGATACCAATGGGTGATATGTGATTTTCAGAATGTTTTTTTCCCTAATATTCTTCCAAAAGTCCCTACTTCTACCATATTAAAAATCCCTACTAGCAAAAACCCTCTTTGGGAATAAAAAAGCTTGGTTGAAGTATAAATATGTATCTCGTCTTTCTGGTCCTTCATGGTTTATTCCCAAATTGATGGACTCCCTTTCTCCAGGTTATATTAAGGGGTCTGCTCACCATTTTCTCTGGCTTTCACTTCAGACTTTCATTAAGGGATTGTCCCTCTCTTTGAGAGCGAGATTTATTGTTGAGAAGCTGCCAAGTCATGAAGAAAAGAAAAATAAAAAGTTAAGAATAATTGAAAAGGTATGAGAAAGTGCCTATTATTTCAAACAAGGTTGTTTAATTTATCATCTTGCAAGGGAATCTTGGGTTAGTGGGCTACTTATTCCCTTCATCACATTTTACATAGCTGGGCATGGACAAATAACTCAATAATACCCTTAGGTATCCATCCTCGAGTAGCTCGACTATTGTTTCTGTAATAACCTGCATTTCGAGCTAGAATATAAACCATCATTTCTATGCGTAATAGTTTTAAAAGATAATAAATCTTATGAAAATTTAGTGTGTTAATCAATTATGTAGTGTGGGAATCTAATTGAGCATGAATTGAGATCATAGAGGTCCCTTAACTCAAAGACGAGTTGAAATCTTTTCTATCGATTGAGTATTAGTGAGAGTCTAAACTTGGATAAACTTCCATTGACCATAATTTATGTATATAATGAATTACGGGTCATACTATATATCAAATGAAAGGTATTTGAGTCCTATTTCCAATGCCACCAGTTTTTCCTTAATCCAAAATTGGGGTAAAAAATAATGCTCATTTTACATAGAGGTATCAATATACCGAAGGTGTGACAGCCAACCCGACGGACCGTCAAGTCAGTGATGGCCCATCAAGAAGATTGTCGGCCCAAAAATAGTGAGCTCAATTACTCGACATGACCTAACGATCAACGTGATGGTCCATCACCAGCCTGATGGTCCATCAACCAAGCCATCAGGTGAGTCCCAAGTTGCGTAGATGGGATGTTTTAAAAAAGGGTGTTTTGGTACTTTTCCTTTTCAGAAAACCTTCCCAATGGATTTAATTACTCTCTAAATGTTATTAGTCAATCATTAATAGTTATACAACATCAAAATCCTCTTTTCACTCTCAAAAATAAGATCAAACTAGAGTTTCCTCCAATAACAAGAAATCAAGAAAATTACTCCTTAGGTCCAAGGTTTCCAGGGAACAAATCAAGATTTGAGTTCTACTCTTTAAACCTTGTATCCTAAGGTACTTGACATTTTCCTAAACTACATGGGCATAGTGAAAAACATTTTTAATAACAATTGAATGTTGAGAAATCATGAGTTCATGAAGGGTTTTGAATTATATTAAATATCATACATTTTGAATTCTTTCAATGATGTAATGTTTTGATCTTGAGGCCTTTCCCCTAATTTGATTTGTATTTGTATACAAGTATGTATATAATTTAATTTGAATATTGAATTGAGAAAATGAACATATAGAATCCCTCTCTTGCTATGAATCCCCATTGTTTTCATACGATATAGATTATTTCAAATGCATATTAAGAAGCATGATACAAGTGTGTTTAGTGTTGTTTGAGACTTGTCTTTTGTTATCAACCGAAGAGAGGGAGTTTTTTTCTTGTTTATAAAAGTGAGAAGTGATGATTTTAAAGAGTTGCATGGTTTGTAACAAAAATACTTGGCCACCACATGTTTCATTGAGATGTTGAAAAGAGAGAGTCTTTGCATAATTTTGACATATGTTTTGAAGTATGAATTCTCTTGAACTAGTTGAATGATGTGGTAGTCCAAACTTTATGTTTTGAATAAAGAGACTGCAACATGATATTATATGGCCTAGACATATAACTTGCAAGTCTTGGTATGACGATACCAAAACAGACTCAGAATAGAATTAAAATCTAATTTCATTCAGATTTTTAGAATTTGAGTTGTTAAATATGATGTTCAGATAATATTAAAAATAAGCTTAAGAGATGTTAGGTGGTTATCCAAAGAAGGCATGAGTTTAGATAACTCATTGCTTGAAACCGTGTTTTATCAATACGGGTTATTGTGTCCCCGAGAGGGATTATACACTGGCCTAGTTCCCTGTGGCATATCTAAATCAAAAACTCCAATTCTTGCGACAAACTTAGGTTGGTGGCTTGGACGCCGGGTCCAGGGAGGACTCCATATAGACCGTGGGGTCATAGAATTATAGGGTGTACCACCTAACTCGAAAGTAATACAAAGAATAGAACCGTATTGACAAGAATGTTTTAAGATTATTATAGATTGCCCATGTATTTTAGACTATATCATGTATGATGTTTCATGACTTTCTCCCACCTATTTTATATATATAAATATATTATTTTCGATTGATCTACGTACTAATACATTTATATTAACCCCCTATATTTCAAGGTCTAAGGCTCAGTCAAGGGGTCCCGCTAAGCCGTAGATTTGTCAGATATAAGTGCGCAATTGGTGAGCCTCCCATATTTTGGAAGACCTATTTTTAGAACATCATTATTTCATTTTTGTTTTGGGTCCAACTGGGGGCCTTGTCCCAATTTAGACAAGATATTGGTTTTGATGTATTAGAGATTTCGTAGACTGATGTTGGATGTTGTTAGAGGATTATGGATTTCATTTCAAATTATTTAGTTGAATTATTCTATTGAACATGATTTCGTATTATGATTTTCTTTGTATTTCTTATTATTGTACGAACATTGTGCATGATCGCCAGATGGACAGGGGCGCCTGAGCCTTCATAGTTTGGGATGCCTATTATGACCAAGGCCTCAGCTCGGGTTATGACAAACTTGGCATTAGAGCATGATTCATGGTCTCAGGGTGTCTGCAAAATCATATCGGGTAGAGCTCTATTTATGGGTGTGTAATGCGCCACACTTATAAGCAGGGGGCTACAAGGCATTTAGTAATGTCTCTCTTGTTTCATGATTTAGTTCATGCTATAAAGTCTGCATGTCCTCTAATCAATGACTCCTTGTGTTACAGAAAGTTATCTTACCTCCCACCACTCCAATGAACATAATTCCCAAGCTAGGATGTCTACCCTACCCATGGGATGAGAACACATAATAGGGCCCATACTCCTGAGTTTGTTGCTACTCTAAGAGTCCCTCCTATTCATACTAGCTCACCTAGGGCTCCTTGGTCTGGAACTAATAGTACTCAACCTCTCCAGTAAGAAGTATCAAATGTTGAGTTCAAATAGTTGATGCATATGATAGCTCAGTTGGTGGATTTCCAGGACAGACAGACTAAAGATATGGGGTCTGCGTCTGGTGCATCTAAGATTACATGGGTTGGTTAGTGCATGAGAGTTAACCCACCTAAGTTTGTCGGTACAATGGTTAAGGAGGACCCATAAGGGTTCATTAACAAGCTAGAGAAAATCTTTTGGGTCATGTATACGAATGAGGTAGGCGGAGTTAAACTAGCGGCCTACCAGCTTAAGGATATGGCCAATCACTTGTATAATGAATGAAAACAATTGAGGGGAAATAATGTTGAGCCTTCTTTGTAGGGTGAGTTTGTGGAAGCTTTATTGGATCGACTCTTTCCCCAGGAATTGAGGGAGTCCAAGGATGAAGAGTTTATGAACTTGAAACAAGAAAAAATAAGCGTCAAGGAGTACACCCTAAAATTCAACCAGTTATCCTACTACACTCTAGAATTAGTGGGTAACATGAGGGCCCACATGAGAAAGTTTGCATCTGATCTCTCTGATGATTTATTATTTGAGTGCAAAGGATCAATGGTGAATAGAGACATAGAATCCTCTAGGCTGTCCATTCATATGCAATAGATTAAAGAGCAGAAGAAGAGGCTGGCAGAGGCAAGAGAGAAAGATAAGCAGGACAAGTAGGCCAAATCTATAGACCAGAACAACAGTCAGTAACAAGGTGGTAATTGGGGTAACAGGTGGCAGAAGAAAAATTTTTAGGGTAATGCTCAATCTGCAGCCAGCGCTCCAGTGCCTAGACCTCTAGTTGATCGGCGATTTTAAAATTTTCAGCCTAATAATGGATCCGGATTACAGGGTACCCAGTCCTAGGGCAGTGTGGCTCATCCGTATTGAACTTTTCTGTGGTGTGAGACTTCCGGTCAGCATCACCTAGTGAGGTGAAGTTGGACAGGGTGGTGTGCTATACTTGTGGTCAGTCGGGCCATTTTCAGAAAGATTATCCTTCTGCTAGAAAGAACTTTGGTGGTGCTAAGTCCCAAGCCAACTCTGCAGTGCAACTGGTACCTCCCAAAGGTACTACTTCAGCCACCGAGGGTGGTCGTAATTGGTTGTATACTTTATCCAATCATCAGGATATAGAAGCTTCGCCAGATGTCTTCACGGGTATATCTCAAATCTTTTCTGAAAATGTGTATGTGCTTCTTGACCCAGAGTCTACTTTGTCTTATGTGACCCCATATATGACAGTCAGTTTTGGGTTTTATCCTGATGTTATTTTAAAACCCTTCTCTATTTCCACTCGTGTTGGTGATTTTGTTGGTGCTAGAAGGGTGTATAAAAATTGTGTTGTGTCCATTTGTAATCGTGATACTCTGGCAGACCTCATAGAGCTTGATATGGTTGATATTGATGCTATTTTAGGAATGGACTGGCTCCATTTGTGTTATGCCACACTAGACTGTAAGACCCAAAAAATCACTTTCTCCTTCCCAAATGAGCCAGTGGTAGAGTGGGAGGTGTATTCTGTAGCACCTAGGGGGAAATTCATATCTTATCTTAGAGCCCATAAGCTTATTTCCATAGGTTGTTTGTATCATCTTTTTTGGGTTAAAGATTTTAGTGCTGAAAGTCCTTCTCTCTAGTCTATTCCCATAGTTAATGAATTTCTAAAAGTCTTTCCCAATGATCTCCTAGGGATACCACCTGATAGGGAGATAGATTTTGGCATTGACTTATTGCTGGACACTCGTCCTATTTCTATCTCACCATACAGAATGGCTCTTGCAAAATTAAAAGAGTTAAAAGAACAATTAAAAGAGATTCTTGACAAGGGCTTTATCTGTCCTAGTGTTTCTCCCTGGGGTGCACCTGTACTCTTTGTGCATAAGAAAGACAGTTCCCTTCATATGTGTATATACTACCGTCAGCTTAATAAGGTCACTATTAAGAACAAATACCCTCTTCCTAGAATTGATGATCTTTTTGACCAACTTCAGGGTGCTAAGTGTTTCTCAAAGATAGACCTTTGTTTATAGCATCATCAGTTGAAGGTTAGGGAGGCTGATATTCCTAACATAGCTTTCCAAACTCGATATGGCCATTATGAATTCTTAGTCATGTCCTTCGAATTAACTAACGCCCCTGCAGCTTTCATGGACCTAATGAATAAGGTGTTCCATCAGTTCCTAGATCTGTTTGTTATAGTCTTTATTGATGACATTTTGGTTTACTATAAGCGTGAGGAGGATCATGTCAGTCACCTCCAAATCATCCTTTAGACCCTCAAACATCATAAATTGTATGAAAAATTTTCTAAGTGCGAATTCAGGCTTAGTGTTATTGTTTTCTTGGGGCATATTTTGTCTAGTGAGGGAATTAAGGTTGACCCCGAAAAGATTGATGCAGTGAGAAAATAGCCCAGAACCATGACTCCAACTGATATTCGAAGCTTCTTGGGTTTGGCAGGGTATTACAGAAGGTTCCTAGAAAGTTTTTCTTCCATAGCTACTCCACTTACCAGGTTCACACAGAAAAAGGGGAAATTCGTGTGGTCGGACACCTGTGAGAAATGTTTTGAGAAATTAAAAGACAAGTTGACTACTGCATCTTTTTTTGACCTTTCCTGAGGGTACAGAGGATTTTGTTGTATACTGTGATGCTTCCCGAATGGGACCTGGGTGTGTACTTATGCAGTATGACAAGGTGGTAGCTTATGCATCTAGGAATATGAAGGTGCACGAGCGAAATTACCCCACCCATGACTTGGAGTTAGCGGCTGTGGTGTTTGCATTTAAAATCTGGCGGCATTATCTTTATGGGGTACACATTAATATTTTCACTGACCACAAAAGTTTACAGTATGTTTTCTCGCAGAAAGAACTGAATCTCAGGCAGAGGCATTTTTGGAACTGTTGAAGGATTATGACATGAGACGCACTATAATCCGGGAAAGGCAAATATGGTGGTCGGCGCCCTTAGTAGGTTGTCAATGGGCAGTCTTGCTCATACTGAGGAAGGAAAAAGGGAGATGGTGAAGGATATTAACCGGCTTGCAAATCTAGCAGTTTGACTTTTGGATTTCGAAGATGGAGGATTTATTGTTCATGAGATAGCTGATACGCCCAAACTACACCTCTCTTACGAGAGCGTAAGCGGTCGTTGTCAAATATATAACCCAACAAGGTTAGGTTCGAATCCCACAGGGAATATGGTGCTAATTAAGTCGTATGCAGATTAGTTGACTTTTAATCATTCGTTTCCGTAAAATAAATAGGGGGATTTGATTCAGTTCACAAATTAATGGTTTCAGTTTAACAAGATGAAATAAGTGTAGTAGTATTCAAATTCAGAGAAAGAGCAAGCTAGGGTTATGTCCACTTTGTAGTTTTCAATACTTTCTAACTCTGGGCTTTACGAATTCATACATGCATTATGCTTATAGAGAAACGTATTGCATTTAATAACATAATCCTAGTGTTTCTCAACCATCAAGGACTAATTCACTTTAGTTCTCTCGAATCAAAAGCGTTTACCAAAAACAATACGAAATCTCCAAGTAGTTAATCCTTCTAAGGCATTAACATATGAAATAGGGGTTGGTAATAACAAGTTGTGTTTTAAGGCATATCTTCTATGTTTGCAACCACGAGAATTCAAGATAAACGAAGAGAGTATGATGTAAAAAAATCAATGCATAATGAATTCAAAACCCAAAGTAATAGATTGTATGCTACAAGGCTTCCATATCCCTAACTAATAAACTTAGCTACTCATGAATAAAATGAAAATCACAATAGAAATATTCATCATACCAAAAACTAGAAGACACTCTTGGTGTGCAATACTGAGAGCAAGAGCAAAAAATGTTTTCTCTCTCTCTCAAGCTAAGCCGCCCTTCTCTGCTCTCTCTAAAAAAAATACAAAATAATGAATCCTCCTTAAAAATTCAGCATTAAGCCTTTTAATAATCTTTTCTCTCATAATTGCCTTCTAGGTCCCTAAACTAATTATTAATGATAAACTAGTCTTGGACATAGTTTCTAGACGCCACATTTGGTCCAGATTGTAGTTTCTAGGTGCCACATTTGGTCCAGGTTGCTACTCTCTCTTGTGTCATATGCCATCCGCATTCCATAGTCCCATAATGTCTTCATCTACCTCATTAATTCCTGAAATCATGCTAATCACATCGGTTTGCTCAATAACATAGAAGTAGAGTAAAAACATAAGAAACTAGGCACTTTGTTCTCTAAACATAGCTAAAATATGGATAAATCATGGTGCTTAGGCTTATAAATACACCCAAGATCACCACCCCACACTTAAAGCTTTGTTCGTCCTCGAACAACATATCCATTTATACATACTACACAAGCCTTATCACCCACAAAGGATGACAAGATGCTCAAATAGGCTCACACAACAATTATGAACAAGAAGTAGATTCAGGAATCATTACTAGAGACAACCTACCCTCAAGAATAGACTCACTAAGTTGGCAATTTCATGCATATCGTTTAAGCATAGAAATAATATAAATTAACCAACCTTCATCAACCATGTGCCCTCACAACAAGAAAGTTACCCATAATCACTCATAATCATGCAATTTCTAACAAAATGGGTACAAGAATCAAGTTGCGCTCACTCTCACAAAGAATTCTCAAATTACAACTGATGACCATATGCTTGCCCTTAGTGTAATACTCCACTAATATCAGAATGCTAAGATTAGGATCATATAGGTCTTTTACGGGTTGTAATCCAGTCTAAAGGATAGGTAGGAACTATTTTGGCCAGAAATAAAGACTATCTTCCCTAAGCGCTTTAATACACTACATTATGCAATCAAGACCAATCTCTAACTACCAACTTCCACTTCTGCTATCTTCACAGATTTGCTTTTCACCCCAACTCATTAAGCTCAATTAATAATACTATGGTGGGAGTATGCAACCCTTTCAAATATATATATATATATATATATATATATATATATATATATATATATTTGCACCCTTTTCACGTTACGCACCCCTATAAGCCAACCTCAACTTAAGCAATTTGCCTTAGTTGAGGTGCACAATGTCCAAGAAGGACCAGGGCCAAAACAGGTTCATTGTAACATGTTCAGGATAAAATTTTGAATTTTTTCAACAATTTTAGCTACTCCCAACCACATCAATTGCTCATGCCAATAACTAGACTTTGGGGAATCAATTTCACCTTTTTCCTCTTATTTTCAAACTCCTAACTCACAATGAATTTTACATTAAAGCGATTAGGAGCTTTTGGATCAAATTACGATCTATTAAAGAATGGAATAGGCTACATATGAGGCTAACAAAGAACTAGCTAAAGGCTCAATGGGGATAGCTAAGATAATGTACAAAGATAGGTCAAAAGAAGGTATGAACAATGGATATCAAAGAAATGCCTAAATCATCTCCTAAACTCATAATCTTTATTTCGCTTTGCACACACACTAGGCAAGTTCTAGCATCATTTGCAATAAGGAATATACAATAGTCTCACACACTCATGGCATATGGTCAACTCAATTAGGAGCATTATAGATTCTCTACCCAACAATTACAAGAATTCAAATAAAACCAACAATCAAAACAAGAGTCACAATAAGAGCTTAGGTGTTTCAAACATAATGATCCATCACATACTTATAATATAATGTCATGTGACCCACAAGAATAGTTACATGCAATTAAATGACTAATTTTATCTTAAGACGGTCTTCATCCATCCATCATCGAGAAAAGCACCTAATTATGACTACATAACTAACAAAATAAACAAAATAGCTAATCCTATCACAGAAAAATGCTAAATCCTATCATAGAAAAAGCTAAGGAGAAGGTCCTATTCTCTTACACAATAAGAATAACAGTACCCAGCCACCCCACACTTAAGCTCAGCACTGTCCCCAGTGCAAATAACAAGATAAAAAACCTAGCTAGTAGTACTTCTCATCCATATTAGGAGTCATGCCACTTGCATGGAGATCATCATTGGAGCAAATATCAAAGTTATTTGGTACTATTTTCTTACAAAACAAGTAGCAAAGTAACCATTCAGTAGGCATAGGCGATTGGAAATGTGGTGCATACCCTATCACCTATGTAAGGCAGTGAGCATAGGCAATGGTATAAGTGGTGCCTAACCTATCGCCTATGTTGATATAGGTGGCGCCTAAGCTATCGCCTAAGTGAGGCGGTGAGCATAGGCAATGGTATAAGCGGCGCCTAACCTATCGCCTATGTTGACATAGGCGGCACCTACGCTATCGCCTAAGTGAGGCAGTGAGCATAGTCAATGGAATATGCGGCGCATACCCTATTGTCTATATTTTCATATGTGGTGCATAGGGTATCGCATAGTTGGTCCAGTGATCATGTGCTATGGGATGTTCGGCGCACTCTTGGTCGAAAAGGTCCATACCACGGGGGCTTCAGCCCCACACCCCTATCGAGGTTAGTGGTGGGCTTTGAGATAGGGCCTATCAACCCAATCCCTATGCTACCACCATAGACCTCATTGAAAGTCATAAAATAAAGTCGCACCGCGAAACTTTTTGGGTCGGATCATAATTCGAAGCGCGACTCTATTGCGAATCATACTTGAGCCTTACACATTTGACCACTCCAACTTAATTGTAATGTTCCCATTACTCCTAAACTTACCATCATTGACATGGCTCACTTCCAAATAAAAATTGGTACTAATCTTCTCCTTAGTACTTCATGCACCTACACTTAATCAAAAACAATAAATATGATTAGAAAGATGGGTTGCCTCACACCAAGCATCGTAGTTTCGGTCGTGGCTCGACTCTTCTTTTTGCATTTTTGTTTAACATAATAAAGTGAAAATAACATCATGGGTTGCCTCCCATGCAGCGCCTGATTTAACGTCATGGCACGACTTGATTATCTTGACTAACTCAGACTTCATCAAGATACATCGATGATACCTTTTGTACCTTATTTTCTGGATCAAGAAAATGCTTTATTCCTAGTCCAACCACTTTGCAGTCACTCACATCCTTTCTTGGAAGTTCAACTAAACCAGAAATAGTCTCACCAAAAGATATATCCTTAACTGCTACATCTCGTTCATCTTTATAGAATACATCAACAATCGAGGAGACACTATTCTCTTTTTGTTGTTTCATAGACCGACATACTTCAAAGCTAACTTCTTTCTCATTAAGCCTAAATTTTAACTCATTTAACTCCATGTCAACTAACACTCTCCCAGTTGCTAAGAACGGCCTACCCAAAATTATGGGTACTTCAAAGTCCACTTCCCAATCAAGAATTACAAAGTCAGCAAGAAATATAATATCAGCAACTTTTACAAGTACATCATATAGAATCCTAATCGGCCTTTTTACCGATCTATCTGCCATTAAAAGCCGCATATTGGTGGACGTAGGATCTCCCAAACCCAGTTTCTTAAGAACCATTAATGGCATAAGATTGATACTTGCCCCAAGATCACAAAGGGCCTTTTCAAACTTTAACAATCCAATCGTACATGGAATAGTAAATGCTCCCAGATCAGCTTTCTTCTAGACAATAGATCTTGTAGAAATAGAACTACAATGATGAAGATTTTCTACCATTTCATAGCTCACAGTCCTTTTCTTTGTCAACAAGTCTTTCATAAACTTAGCATATCCGGGCATCTGTTCCAGTGCTTCAACTAAGGGCACATTCACTGTCAACTTCTTCAACATAGCCATGAATTTGCTAAAATAGCCATCATCTTCTTTATTATTTAATCGTTATGGAAATTGGGGTGGCGTCCTTAGGATTTGAGTTGGAGCAACTTTTACCTCTTTTCTTATGCCTTAATCCACATTACTAACATGCTTCGGCTTAGTTAGTTGTTCAAATTCTGCACTCTTCTTTTTCAAACCTCCCAACTCTATAGGCACCACTGGAGATTCATCAACCATCTCCCAATCCATTTCAACCTCATCAGTATAAGAGGAAGCTTCCAAACCTGGACTAGATAACATCTTACCGCTCCTAGTGGTAATGGTCATACACGATCTATCAGTCCTCAAATTCTAAACTTTATCACTTGGTAGAGTCCCATTCTAACTTTGGTTGAATGTTGTGGATAATTGGCTCATCTGCTTCTCCGATTCTTTAATAGCGACTGACTGTGAATTTACTAGTTGACTCATGGAAAATATTTCACTCTTTACAGTAGTCACCCCAGAATTTATCGCCTTAACTCCCTTTAATAGTTTCTCCATCATGTCCTCCATGGATATTTTTCCTGAACTGGTGGCAGCATTATCATAGCTTCCAGGAGGTACATACAATGCACTCCTATCACTTTTACTCTTCCAATCTCCTTGATGGTTCCAACCGTGATTTCTTTGGCCACCCCTTTCTACATCTGTTTGTTATAGTCTTTATTGATGATATTTTGGTTTACTATAAGTGTGAGGAGGAACATGCCAGTCACCTCCAAATCATCCTTTAGACCCTCAAAGATCATAAATTATATGTAAAATTTTCTAAGTGTGAATTCAGGCTTAGTGCTATTGCTTTCTTGGGGCATATTTTGTCTAGTGAGGAAAAAGGTTAACCCCGAAAAGATTGATGTAGGGAGAAAATAGCCCAGACCCATGACTCCAATCAATATTCAAAGCTTCTTGGGTTTGGCAGGGTATTACAGAAGGTTCCTAGAAAGTTTTTCTTCCATAGTTGCTCCACTTACTAGATTGACATAGAAAAAGGGAAAATTCGTATGGTAGGATGTCAGTGAGAATAGTTTTGAGAAATTAAAAGACAAGTTGACTAATGTATCTATTTTGACTTTCCTGAGGGTACAGAGGGTTTTGTTATGTACTGTGATACTTTCTGAGTGGGATTGGGCATGTAATTATGCAGCATGGCAAGGTGGTAGCTTATGTATCTAGGAATATGAAGGTGCACGAGCGAAATTACCCCACCCATGACTTAGAGTTAGCGGCTGTGGTATTTGTATTTAAAATATGGTGGCATTATCTTTATGGGGTACACATTAATATTTTCACTGACCAAAAAATTTTACAGTATGTTTTTTCGCAGAAAGAACTGAATCTCAGGCAGAGGCGTTGGTTGGAATTGTTAAAAAATTATGACATGAGACTGCACTACAATCTGGGAAAGGCAAATATGGTGGCCGGCGCCCTTAGTAGGTTGTCAATGGGCAGTCTTGCTCATGTTGAGGAAAGAAAAATAGAGATGGTGAAAGATATTAATCGGCTTGCAAATCTAGCGGTTTGACTTTTGGATTTCAACGATGGAGGAGTCGTTCATGAGATAGCTGATACGCCCAAACTACACCTCTCTTACGAGAGAGTAAGCGGTCGTTGTCAAATATATAACCCAACAAGGTTAGGTTCGAATCCCACAGGGAATATGGCGCTAATTAAATTGTATGCAGATTAGTTGACTTTTAATCGTTCGTTTCTGTAAAATAAATAGGGGGGATTTGATTCAGTTCACAAATTAATGGTTTCAGTTTAACAAGATGAAATAAGTGTAGTAGTATTCAAATTCAAAGAAAGAGCAAGCTAGGGTTATGTCCACCTGGTAGTTTTCAATACTTTCTAACTCTGGGCTTTACGAATTCATACATGCATCATGCTTATAGAAAAACGTATTGCATTTAATAACATAATCCTAGTGTTTCTCAATCATCAAGGACTAATTCACTTTAGTTCTCTCGAATCAAAAGCGTTTACCAAAACCAACACGAAATCTCCAAGTAGTTAATCGTTCTAAGGCATTAACATATGAAATAGGGGTTGGTAATCCTATTTTCTTGTCACTACTCTCTTTTCCAAACAACAACCTTTCTTTTGAATAAGTTGTGCTTTAAGGCATATCCTCTATGTTTGCAACCACGAGAATTCAAGATAAACGAAGAGAGTATGATGTAAAAAAATCAATGCATAATGAATCCAAAACCCAAAGTAATAGATTGTATGCTACAAGGCTTCCATAACCATAACTAATAAACTTAGCTACTCATGAATAAAATGAAAATCACAATAGAAATATTCATCATACCAAAAACTAGAAGACGATCTTGGTGTGCAAATACTGAGAGCAAGAGCAAAAAACATTTTTCTCTCTCTCAAGCTAAGCCGCCTTTCTCTACTCTCTCCAAAAAATATACAAAATAATGAATCCTCCTTAAAAATTTAGCATTAAGCCTTTTTATAATCTCTTCTCTCATAATTGCCTTCTAGGTCCCTAAACTAATTATTAATGATAAACTAGTCTTGGACATAGTTTTTAGACGCCACATTTGGTCCAGACTGTAGTTTCTAGGCACCACATTTGGTCCAGGTTGCTACTCTCTCTTGTTTCATATGCCATCTGGATTCCATAGTCCCATAATGTCTTCATCTACCTCATTAATTCCTGAAATCATGCTAATCACATTGGTTAGCTCAATTAAATAGAAGTATAGTAAAAACATAAGACACTAGGCACTTTGTTATCTAAACATAGCTAAAATATGGATAAATTATGGTGATTAGGCATATAAATACACCCAAGATCAATAGCTAAATCTTCCCTATGTGCTGAAGTTAAAGAAAAACAAGTCGAAGACCCCATCTTAATGCAAATAAAGAAAGATGTTGGTCAACAGAAGGTGATGGCTTTTGAAATTGGAGTTGATGGGATTTTAAGGTATCAGGATAGGCTATGTGTACCAAATATGGATGGTTTATGAGAAAGGATTCTAGAATTATCCCATACGTTGAGGTATGTTGTTCACCCAGGATTTACTAAAATGTATCATGACCCTAAGACAATTTATTAGTGGAACAATATGAAACGTGATGTTGCTGATTTTGTTTTAAGTGTTTGAATTGTCAACATGTAAAAGTGGAACATTTGAGACCAGGTGGTACTTCCCAGGAGATAGCCTTGCCTATGTGGAAATAGGAGATGATCAATATGAATTTCATCACGGGGCTTTTGAGTTCCCGAAACTAAATGACTACATTTGGGTAATTGTAGATCGGATAACCAAGTCAGCTCACTTTCTGCCTGTAAGGACTAACTATTCGGGGGATGATTATGCCAAGCTGTAAATTAAGGAAATAGTTCGCTTACATGGGGCACCAGTATACATTATATCTGATCAAGGTACGCAATTCTCTTCATCATTTTAGCGGTCTTTTTAGAGGGGTTTAGGTACCCAAGTGAACCTGAGTACTGCCTTCCACCCCCATACTTATGGGCAAGTTGAGTGCACCATTCAGACCCTTGAGGATATGTTGAGGTCCAGTGCAATTTACTTTAAAGTTAGTTGGGTAGATTATTTAACACTGATAGAGTTCGCCTATAATAATAGCTACCATGCCAGTATTCAGATGGCTCCTTTTGAAGCACTTTATGGGAGGAGATGTAGATCACTAATTGGATGGTATGAAGTGGGTGAAACCTAATTGTTCAGGTCTGATTTGGTTCATGAAGCAATGGAATAAGGTGAAGATCATTAGAGAGAGACTTAAGACATCTCAGAGTTATCAAAAATCCTATACCGATATTAGGAGAAGCGAGTTGGAATTTGAGGTTGGTAATTGGGTATTTCTCAAAGTCTCCCCTATGAAGGGAGTCATGCATTTCATAAGGAAAGGGAAGCTTAGTCCTTATTACATAGGATCGTATCATATTTTAAAGAGTATCGGTGGGGCTGCTTATGAGTTAGATTTGCCCACAAGCCTGGCTTCTGTTCATCCAGTATTCCATATGTCTATGTTGTAGAAGTTCATTGAAGATCATTCCCTAGTGTTGCCTGTAAAGGAGATAAATCTGAAGACTTTTTGTCATATGAAGAAGAACCCATTGCCATTTTGTATCACCAAGTTTGAAAGTTGAGAAGCAAGGAAATAGCTTCAGTTAAGGTTATGTGGAGGAATCAAAAAGCCGAGAAAGATGCTTAGGAGTCAGAAGATGATATGAGTGAAAGGTACCCGACTCTTTTCAAAGCCATGGATGATAATTTAGAAGGTACAAATCCTATACTACTCTTTTTCTTCAATTTAGTTCTTTAAATCATGCTTGTTGTGTCCCGAGTCATCATTTGGGGATGAAGGATCCCAAGGGGGATAATGTAACAACCCACATTTCGGGCTAGAATGTAAACCGTCATTCTGATGCGTAATAATTCTAAAAAACAATAAATCCTATCCAAATTTAGTGTGTTAATCAATTATGTAGTGTGGGAATCTTTTTTGAGCATGAATTGAGATCATAGAGGTCCCTTAACTCAAAAATGATTTGAAAGTTTTTCTATCGATTGAGTTTTAGTAAGCGTCTAAACTTGGGTTAAATTCCATCAACCATAACTTTTTGTATATAATGAATTATGGGGCCTATTATATATCAAATAAAAGTTCTTTGAGTCTTCTTTCCAACACCATGGGTTTTGTCTTAATCAGATATAAAGGTAAAAAGAAATTCCCATTTTATAGAGAGGTGTCAATATGTCAAAGGTGCGACGGCCAACCCGACGAACCGTCAAGTCAGTGACGGCCTGTCAAGAAACCCGTCGGCCCAAAAATAGTGAGCTCAGTTACAACACATGACTTGATGTTCAGGGTGATGGTTCTTCACTAGCCTGATGGTCCATCAACCAATCTGTCAGGCGAGTCCGAAGTTGCGCAGATGGGACATTTAAAAAAGGGGTGTTTTGGTACTTTTCCTTTTCAGAAAACCTCACCAATGGATGTAATTACTCTTAAAATGTTATTAGTCAATCATTATCAGTTATACAACATCAAAATCCTCTTTTCACTCTCAAAATAAGATCAAACTATGGTTTACTCCAAGAATAAAAAATCAAGAAAATTACTCCTTAAGTCCAAGGTTTTCAGGGAACAAATCAAGATTAGAGTTCTACTCTTTAAACCGTGTAATCTAAGGTACGTGGGGTTTTCCTAAACTACATGGTCATAGTGAAAAAAGTTTTTAATAACAATTGAATATTGAGAAATCATGAGTTCATGAAGGGTTTTGAATTATATTAAAGATCATGCATTTTGAATTCTCTCAATGATATAATATTTTGGTCTTGAGGACTTTCCCCTAAATTTGATTTGTATTCGTATACAAGTATGTATGTAATTGAATTTGAATATTGAATTGAGAGCATGAACATATAGAATCCCTCTCTTACTATGAATCCCTATTGTTTTCATACGGTATAGATTATTTCAAATGCATATTGAGAAGCATGATACAAATGTGTTTAGTGCTATTTGAGACTTGTCTTTTGTTATGAACTAAAGAGAGGGAATTTTTTTTTTGTTTATAAAAGTGAGAAGTGATGATTTTAAAGAGTTTCATGGTTTGTAACAAAAATACTTGACCACCACATGTATTGTTGAGATGTTGAAAAGAGAGAGTCTTTGCATAATTTTGACATATATTTTGAAGTATGAATTCTCTTGAATTGTTTGAATGATGTAGTGGTCCAAAATTTATGTTTTGAATGAAAAGACTGCAACATGATATTATATGGCCTAGACATATGACTTGCATGTCTTGGTATGATGATACTAAAATATTCTCAGAAAAGAATAGATATCAGATTTCATTTAGATTTTCAGAGTTTGAGATCTTAAATATGCATGTTTAGAAAAGGTTAAAATATTCTTAAGATATGTTAGGTAGTTACCCAAAGAAGGCACGAGCTCAGATAACTCATTGCCTGAACCTGTGTTTTATCGATACGGGTTATTGTGTCCCCAAGAGGGATTATATATGGTAGACTAGTGTCCTGTGGCATATCAGAAACTCCAACTCTCACAGTAAACTTGGGTTGGGAACTTGACCGCTGAGTCAAGAGTGGACTTCATATAGCCCATGGGGTCATAGAATTGTAGGGTGTACCACTTAACTCAGAAGTAATATAAAGAATAGAACCGCATTAACAAGAATGTTTTAAGATTATTAGAGATTGCCCATGTATTTTAGAATATATCATGCATGATGTTTCATGACTTACCTTATTTTAGATTTCTCTGCGTACCAGTACATTTGTATTGAACCCCTATATTTTAGGGTCTGAGGCTCAGTCAAGGGGTTCCGCTAAGCCATAGATTTTTTAGACAAAAGTGTGCAGTTGGTGAGCCTCCCTTATTTCAGAAGGCCTAGTTTTAGAACATTGTTATTTCATTTTTGATTTGGGTCCGACTGGGGGCCTTGTCCCATTTTAAACAAGGTGTTGGTTTTTATGTATTATTGATTTCGTAGACTGATGTTGGATGTTGTTAGAGGATTATGGATTTTATTTCAAACTATTCAATTAAATTATTCTATTGACCATGATTTCGTATTATGATTTTCTTTGCATTTCTTATTATTGTATGAACATTGTGCATGATCACCAGATGGACAGGGGCGCTCGGGCCTTCATAGTTTGGGATGCCCGTTATAGCCAGGGCCTCAGCTCGAGTCATGAAAGTTTCTCTCAAATAGTGGAAACCCTTAGTGTCATTGAAATACCTGGTTTCGACCTTGACAAATTCCTGAGCTTTGAGCTCATTATCCTTGTGACGACTAACCATATGAGTCATATGGTATGGGTACGGATCAGGTGACCCAACTCGGTAGGTATCTAGTGTATCATGTATAGTTTTCTGTTGTGGTTACAATTAGTGGGTATGGATCATATGGCATGGTGATGGGTTGGGAAGGGGAGTATGTTGGACGGATTGTGGTGTCCAACTTTCTGACCTAGTGACAATTTGAAAGTACCACTCGTATGTGGTGGTGACGAATTGGAGGGTCCACTCATACCCACCTGTGAGTTTTCTACAGTTCTAATTTGGAGGTATTCTGGTCATTTTCGCTCTTAACCTCTTTTGACCCCATGACATAAAACACCTTTAGGGGCTACATTAACCTATTATTCTCAATCAATCACTCTAAAATCTCTCTCAAGCTCTTGGTTCAAGAAAAGGCTAGGGTTTCTATGAGGCAACCAATTAGGGGCTTTCAAGGGTGAATCTCTCCGTTTTCTTTGTTGTCTAAGACATGTTACTCCTCCCTCATTGTTAGTTCAAATAAAATCAAGTTTCGGTGAATGTTTTTCATGGTATTATTGTGGTATTGGTTTGGTTTTGAAATTAATGTTGGGGGTTTTGGTTGTTTATGTTTGGATAATGTTTTCTCATGCTTTTATAATAGTTTCATGTTATAATTATGGTTTGAAGATATGGTTACACGAGAATGGTCAATTGATGCTTGGTTTTTTGTTTTGGAAACTATATGCCCTCAACATGATTGTTAAAATGCCAATGAGCATGATTTTTTCACATAGTTTGACTATTCTTGAAATCCTTGCATTGCATAGTATGGTAATGGAACTTAAATTGGTTTGGTTGGTTTTAAAAGGCTTGGGAAGGTCTTGATGGCGATGGTTTTGGTTTAATTGGTAACTTTGGAGTCACTTTAGTTTAATGGTTCTGGTATGGCATAAAAAGATAGACTTGCAAACTCTAATTTAGGCATGACCATACCAATGGTTAATGCCTAATTAAAAGACTCCTTGGTAAATTATTAGTATGTGTGAATGGTTTTAATATGGTCTTAAAGGGGTTTGTGTTAGAAAAGTCGTGGAAGGTGGAGGTCCCGAAGGGACCAATACTGGAAACTCATGTTTGCTGATGTAAGATTTGGTCATGGTGACCATGTGTATGATGTCACACTTATATTTTGGGAGATGTACTAGTCATATTAGGTTTTATTCTCCATTTCATGCGGCTAACACGCATCGAGTTCCTTTCAGCAGAGGGTGCTGAACCCATATAGCCCATGGGTGGTTTTAAGATGGTAAAGGTACATAACCCAGGTAAAAGGTTTTAAATGAATGCGAAACTCGGTTCCCTTTCCCGGCATGATATATATGTATGTTGACATATACCAAAATCGGGCCATGTCGTGTGGGTATCTCAAGCCCAATTTGGATCAGAGATCACCCCGTCAACCCAACCTTATCATCTATTCAATTCATAAGTGTCGGATGAACTCCGACAAAATATCAAAGTAACGAAAAATAAAGATAATGGTCAATACTTAGACAATATCTAATATTTCATTAATGAAAACAATATATCCAACATACCCAAGTACAAAGTCATCCACAAAGCCTCTAACAAACCGATGTCAATAATATGTCGGGACCTGCCCCCGACAATAGCCACCAAGTCTATATAAGTCTATGACTTAAAGTAAAATACTATGAAATGTATACCCTCCGGAGAATGGAAGGTCACCACTTCAATGTTTATGTTCGAACTGCTCGAACACTTCGTTATTACGTAGAAGAGGAACAAGAAGCTTTAGCCCCTATGTCGCATGGGGACATAGTGTCTAGAGATGGTTAGCGGTTAAAGCGTTAGCATATATCTCGAGGATAAGGATAAAATAGATAATTAGTTCAATCCAAGTCAAACCATCATATGAAATCACATTTTCATTAGTATAGGTATATATAAAGATACACATACATATGTTTATATATAGCATGCCAAGTCATGGAAAGAGTCATATCAATCATTGTTAAAGCATTCATTCCTGAGACATGGAGTGAAGAACTTTCAACCTTTTACCTTACCAACTTTAGAACCTTAAACTTCTTGGTTACTTTACTCAAGGGGATCCAAACCTCAAACAACCCCAACCAATTCATTAGGCTAGGGAATCCAACCACAAGCCATCCCATTGGGCGAGGGACTCCAACTATAAGCCATTTCATTGGGTGAGGGACTCCAACATCAAGCCATTTCATTGGGCGAGGGACTTTAACCACAAGCCATTTCTTTAGGCGAGGGACTTCAACCACAAGCCATTTTTTGGGGCGAGGGACTCCAACCAAAAGCCATTTTATTGGGCAAGGGATTCCAACCACAAGCCACTTCATTGAGCAAGGGACTCAAACCATAAGACACTTCGTTGGACGAGGGACTCCAACCACAAGCCATTTCATTGGGCGAGGGACTCCAACTACAAGGCATTTCATTAGGTGAGGGAATCCAACCATAGGCTATTTCATTGCCATTGCTAGTCAACATTAGAGTCAACCCCTCTAGTTTATGCCTTAACATCCATACAATTCATGTCAACTCTTAAGGTCTTGAACCATTTATCCAAAACATAACCACGTGAGACCATAAGGTCTTCATGGGAACATTTAACCATTTAACACTTTACTAGGCCAATGCCTTAACTCAAATCATCATTCAATTCAATTGGTGGTCATCAAGACCCGTACCAAACCCAATATTCTTCATTAGCATTTCTATACCACTCCTAAGTTCTATACACAATTAAAGTTCATGTTTAGGGGATTAAATCCCTTTCTTTTCCATCAAACCAACATGGTTATAATTTTACTAATTATTTGGATAACAACATCATTACAATACCATTTATCAACCATTCATACTTATTGGTCCATCACACCATCTGAAGTCATAAATTAATCCATTACATAATCAACAAAGTTCTTACCAACCATTTAACAAGCATTCATATTCATTATGACTAAATACATGGCCAACAATGCCTTTACCAACCACTTATCGAGTATTCACATTCATTATAATAATATCATATCTCATTCATATTCACTAGACCAATACCATAGTTCAATACACCATTAACATGTGACTATACATTTCATTTAAACATTTTCACGAACACCTTGTGTGCATACCTTTATTAAAGCCAAATTCATGGTAGAATTCATTAATATTAGGGTTAATCAAGACCCATTTTTTAAACCACATACAAAAAACACCCACATACGCAAACCACCACCAATATCATATATAATCACAAGTCTAAGTAAGAGCAAACATTATTCATCATTTGACAACAAAAACCCTTTTTATTTGATTTCAAAATAACCATCTCCACTTACTAATACAAGTTTGAAATACATGGTTTTGATTTATTTAACAAGGAAGAGAGTTACATGCCTTATCCGAGTTGAATCACCAAAAGAGACTTGACTTCTCTTGCCCCAAGATGAACACCCTTGAAACCCTAGCCTCCAATTTCCAAAATGTGCTTGAGAGAGTATTTAGGATGTTTGATTCACTAAAAATATGTCTTAGGAGGCCACACACACTTATATAGTAAGGGGAATTAGGGTTTTGGATATAGGAAATGACTACAAGGACCTTAGTTAAAAGCTAGAAAATGAGCCCGCCCTTGGGTACGACTCAATTAAGGAACTATACCCTAGGGCACTAGTGGTGCCCTAACTCATACCCTAGTCTTCTCGCTTCTCCTAGGTCATCCGCGCAGGTTAGGATAAGAATACCCCTCATTGAATCGTATCCAAAGGTTATGACTCATGCCCTAATTTGTATCCATCAATCTTACCAAAAATAGTCCACTCCAAGCTAAGACTTCACTCTATACGATTGGTCTAGGTATGAATCATACCTTAAGGTACAATTGGTTGGAGTCTCAATTATACCTAGGACAGTGAGTGACCCTTACTGCACTACCTAGGGTATGATAGGGGAGGGAGACTCATATCCAAGGGGTATGAATTATACCCCTAGTCGTACCTAGCTTAGAGACACCAAATAAGGGAATTTTTCAATAGTTCAAAGTCTAGGTGTTTCAATTCTCCCCCACTTGGATCATTCATCCGCGAATGATGGGTAAGGAAAGCATAAACACAAGTTAACCCATTATCACACATCAAACCAGCCTTTTAAATAAGTTAGAACAAGGCATAGAACAAGGATATAACACTTATCACAATCATCATCAATCCATAATTCATTTCATTGTCTTTGGGATTCAAACCCATTATTTATCAAAAACACTTGATCAATTTGAAGCTTAGTGACTTGAACCCATTGTCTATCAAAGACATACATCAAATCAAGAGGATTAAAAAATATCTCGATCATAAGTTTTTGGAAGGGGGGAGTGGACTTCATGTCCTCCTCTGCCTCCCAAGTAGATTCTTCAGACTATTGGGTCCTCCATAGAACCTTCACCGAAGCCACTTCTTTCATTCTCAGCCAATAAACTTACCGATCAAGATCCTCACCTTAACCTCTTCATAGGACTAGGAGTCTAAAATACCAACGTCCTCCAAGGGAACAACCAAGGAAGGGTCACCCACACATCTTCTTTGTATCATAGATACATGGAGAATCGGGGAGATGGAGTTCAATCTAAAAGGCAACTCCAACTCATTGAAAAAATTTCCATTCCTTTTCAAAATCAAATAGGGAAAAATATAATGGGGACTAAGCTTCCCCTTTTTACCAAATTGCATCACTCCCTTCATGGAAGACACCTCCTAGAATACCCAATCGCCAACACTGAACCCTAAATCTCTTTACCTCACGTCTGTATAGGACTTTTGGCAACTTTGAGTGGTTTTCAACCTCTTATAAATTACTTTCACCTTTTCTAAGGCTTGATGAACTAGACCAGGGACAAAAAACCTACCTTCACCAACTTTGTACCACTAAATAGGAGATCGGCACCTCTTACCATACAACGCCTCAAAAAGGGCCATGTTAATACTAGAGAGCAAGTCTAATTCAACTTATAGCTTTCCAGAGACATATCGCTACGAGCCTAAGTCTAGCCATACACTACTTCTAAATTCAAGCCAATATCAAATTTAGAAGAAGTTAGTTTAAGCCACTGGGCTATATTTTTTACATCCATCCCAAACACTACTCTGCTCCATTACCATTATCATATGTAAACTACAAGTAGATGACATAGGAAGACTATAACCAACTATTATAGCCAAAATCACCAACATAGGATTGAAAATCCAAAACCATAACACAACTATGCCATAAAACAATTCATACACATGCCTTCGAAAACCATTTAAGCACCCAACACGACTATTGGTATATCTACCAACAGCAACACTCAAGCCTACTATTTTTATACGAGTGGTATGATCTATCATTGCCAAGATATAGAATCCTCTATCATTTCATGAAGGTTTTCACCATCTTCTTCTTTCCAAAACCTTCATTCTAAAAGTCGCCCTTAAATATCCCTCACTTAGGGACTTCTACATTTCCTCATTTAAAAATATCACCATCTTTTCCTGAGCCACTATCACCCCAACATAAGAAGGGTCACAAAGGAACTAAAGAAAAGAAACCACTTGTCACTCAAGGAAAGACCCCAAAAAGAGATACATCACCATAGACACGAAGGGTTTTATAGCAACCACCTAGGTAATAAGTGAGATCCATACCGACACAACATACCAAAGAAGGAGTCCTTAGGACTGAACACCAAACAACACACCACCGTATATACCATTAGTAATGCAATATAAGGTCAAGATTCACATCTGAAGAACAAAATATTTGTAAGATGTGAACCGTAGCTGTAAGTGCTAATAGAATGCATTCCACACTAGTAGAGCGCCCTCTCGACCGATATAGGAGAGAATCATTAGAGTACGCAACCCGACCATCTTTGGGGACCACTGTTAGAAAAAAATAGGATCAATCTTCGACCTTCCTTCTATTACGCTAATGAGCACAATAGTCTAATCTAATGGGTATCACTGGGGAAGTACACTAGGGAAACTTGGTCTTCCTATACCAAAAACCATTCTATAAAGGAGGAATAAGAGTTAGACAAGCATCTAAAACAAGAATAATCCTACACTCAACATCCCTATTCATCAAATCAAAGAATGTCAAGAGGGCATTGGCCAACCCAATGGACATGACTAAGAACTCGTAGTGACCATACCGAGTTCTAAAGGTGGCCTTAGGGATATCCACTTCCCCAACCTTAAGTTGATGATAACCCAACCTAAGATCAATTTTAGAGGAACACTCCACACCTTGAATTTGATAAAACAAATTGTCGATTCTAGTGAGAGGATACTTATTCCTTATGGTCGCTTTATCCCAAGGACAATAATCAATGCACATACGAAGGGAGTCATCCTTCTTACGCACGATCAACATAGGAGAACTTCAAGGAGTCATACTAGAATGAGTTAACCCTTTATCTAATAGGTTTTTCAATTGCTCCTTAAGCTTATTCAACTCCATCGGAGCCATTATGTAAGGAGAGGTAGAAATTTGGGCGAGTGTCCATAATAAGATCAACCCCAAATCAATTTTCCTTTTGGGAGGAATACCGAAAAGATTACCGAGAAAACATCAGGAAATTTATTAACTATAGGAGGGGCTCTAGGGAAGAACCTTTTGAGTTAGAACCTTTATCTCAGACCAAATGAAACAAACGACCTTTTGAGGTTAACCTATGGACTCTAAGACACGAAATAATCTCCTTTTATTCACAAAAGAACCACCTTCCCATGCAATAATCGGCTCATCATAGAATATGAACATGACCTTATAGGTCTGACTATCTAAGGAAGCACAACACGAATGTAACCAATTCATCTCTAGGACAACATCAAAATTAACCACGTCCAACTCTATCGAGTCTACAAGAGTTTTTCTACCACTAACAGATATCACACACACCCTATAGAACCTCTTAACAACTACAGAGTCTCTTACTGGGGTAGAAACAAAAAGGGAACTGAGAGACTTTCAGGACAAAACATAAAATGCATAGTCACAGGCAAGGTCACATAAGGAAAAGTAGAGCCTAGGTCAATCAAACAGAACACATCACAAAATAAAAGTTTCAATATACTTGCATTAGCATTATAAGGTGCCTCGAGCTCCCGACAGATAGTAAGAGCAAAGAGATGGTTCTGACTAATATTAGAGCTAGAAGCGGCACCTCTAGGTACAGAAGCTAGAGAAGTGCCAATTGGTATCTTTTTTTGCCCATGTGGCAATTTTTATAGGATACTCATATTCATATGACCCAATTGACCATATTTAAAACACCAATTCTTTTCCTCCTCACAATAACCATGGTGTGATCGACCATAAAATCGATAAGGAGGATAGGTAAATGAGGATTGGGGTCCCCTCTGACTTAATGTTGACACCTTGTGCCCTATAAGCATTACTAATTTAAAAATTCCCACCTCCTAATGTGTTTGAGTAGGGCACACTAGCTGCGGAATAGAGGCTAGGACGTACCCAATACTTTCTCTTGGACTACTTTCCACCAACCTGAGCCAAAAAAGTAAAGAAGCGATGGAACCCAGCATTTTGAGGTGACTAAGGGGAAGTATCACCCCCCAAAAGTAGGGTTATTAGGAATAGATGGAACCCCTTGAAGACAGTCAGATGTCATGACCCTTAACCGGGTTTGAATCCCAAAAATTGGATGAGCTTTGTCCATATTGCCCTCAGTTGGGATAGAGGAGCTTGCTTGAACATCAGATTCTTTTGGATACATGATCTAAAAGATGACCAAGCAAAAATCAGAGAAATCCAAGACCTTAGACTCTATATAGTTTGAGATTGAAACACAAAAAGGAAACAATTTCTATATGTCTCATAGCCCCTCTTTTATAAGTATAATGCAGTACACACCCATAAAAGAGACTCTACTTAACAAGAATTTGTGGACTCTCAACTAACCATGAAACTAGGCTCTGATACCAACTTGACACACCCTAAAAATAGGCTATGTCGTGTGGGCATCTCAAGTTCAACTTGGATCAAAACTCACCCCGTCAACCCAATCTAACCTTATATTCAATTCGTAAATGTCAAATAAACTCTGAGAAAATATAAAAGTAGAAGAAAATAAAGCTAATAGTCAATACTTAGACAATATATAACATTTTTTTAATGACAACAATCTAGCCGACATACCTAAGTCCATATTCATCCACAAATGGAGTGAAGTCTATAGTCCATAGCAATCATTCTTAAAGACTTTATTCATGAGACATGGAGTGAAGAACTTTCAACCTTTTACCTTACCAATTATAGAACCTTAAACTTCTCTATTACTTTAGTCAAGGGGATTCAAACCTCAGACCAAATCAACCAATTCATTAGCAAAGGGACTCCAACTACAAGCCATTCCATTGAGCGAGGGATTCTAACCATAAGCTATTCCCTTATGCGAGAGACTACAACCATAAGACATTTTATTGGGTGAGGGACACCAACCATGAGTCATTTTATTGGGTGAGGGGGTCCAACCACAATCTATTTCATTGGGAGAGGAAATCCAACCTTAAGCCATTTCATTAGGTGAGGGACTCCAACCATAAGCCATTTCATTGGGCGAGGGACTCCAACTATAAGCCATTTCATTGGGCGAGGGACTCCAACCATAAGTTATTTTTTAGTCGAGGGACTCCAACCACAAGCCATTTAATTCGGCGAGGGACACCAACCATAAGAAATTTCATTGCCATTGCTAGTTGACATTTGATCTCTCAACTTTTAATGTCTTGAACCATTTATCAAAAACATAACCACATGAGACCATAAGTTCTTAATGAAAACATTTATCGATTGAACAGCTTACTAGAATAATGCCTTAACTCAAATCATCATTCAATTCATTAGGTAGTCATCAAGAACCTTACAAAACCAATCGTTCTTCATTGCATTTCTATACCACACTTTAGTTCTACACACCATTAAAGTTCAGGTTTAGGGGATTGAACCCCTTTCTTAGCCATCAAACTAACATGGTCATAATTTAACTAATTACTCATCTAAAAAAATCATTACAATACAATTTATCAACCATTCATACTTATTAGTCCATCACACCATCTAAAATCATAAGTTAATATATTACATGATTAATAAAGTTCTTACCGACCATTTATCAAGAATTCATATTCATTATGACTTAATATAAGACAAATAATTCCTCTACCAACTACTTATCAAATAGTCACATTCATTATAACAATATCATATCCCATTCATACTCACTAGATAAATGTCATAGTTCAATACACCATTAACATATGACTAGACATTTCATTTAGACATTTTCACATGCACCTTGTGTGGGTACCTTTATCAAAGTCAAGTTCATGGCAGAATTCATTAATAATAGGTTTAATAAAGATCCATTTGTTAAACCATATACAACAAATACCCAATTATGCAAACCACCACTAATATCATATATAATCATAAGTCTAAGCAATAGAAAACATTATTAAGCATTTGAAATACATGGTTTTTGAGTTATTTAACAAGGAAGAAAGTTACATGCCTTATAAAAGTTGATTTACCAAGGAAGACTTGACTCCTCTTGCCCCAACATGAACACCCTTGAAACCCTAGACTCCAATTCACCAAAATATGCTTGAGTATTTAGGATGTTTGATCTACTAAAAATATGTCTTCGAAGGCCACACACACTTATATAGTGAGGGAACTTAGGGTTTTAGGTGTAGGAAATAACAGCAAGGCCCTTACTTAAGAGATGGAAAATGAACCCATCCTCGGGTACAATTCACTTAAGGAACCATACCTTAGAGTATGAGTGGTACCCTAACTCGTACCCTAGGATTCTCCTAGGTCATCCACACTAATAAGGGTATGACTACCCCTTATTTAGTCATATTCAAAGGGTATGTATCATGTCCTAATCTGTATCCATCAATCATACCAAAAATAGTTCACTCCAAGCTAAGACTTCACTCTATACAATTAGTTAGAGACTCGCTCATACCTAGGACAGTGAGTGACCCTCACCATACTGCCTAAGGTATGAGAGGGAACGGAGAGGAGGATATAACTTATATCCAAGGGTTATGACTCATACCCTTAGTCATACCTAGCTCAGAGACACCAAATGAATAAATTTTTTAATGGTTTAAAGTCTAGGTGTTTCATATGTAATTGTATAAGATTAGTTACCTTGGTTTTGAATTACTGGAATTATTTTATATTATCCCTGAATATATGCTAGCATTCACTATGCTAACCATATTTAGGCACTGTATCCCCACACGATGCAGGAATCAGCTATACTACCATTCCTTCTGCTCTGTGACTTGGATTCGGGGATAGCTTTGAGTCAGATTAAAGTGGTGAGCTTCCATACACTGTAAGGCTCTATTGCATTTCTATGGTCTTATTTTTTTTATTATTTCCTTGGTTTGGATTTTGCTATGGTCGGGGGCATGTCCCAACTGAATGTTATTGATTTTGGTTAGAGGCTTTGTCAAATAACTATGGGCATGGGCTATGTTGATATTGGTGTCAGGCTTTGTATTGGTATTGGAATTGGGGTTGACATTGTTGGATATTTTTTCGTATATTTAGTTGGTTATGCTTATGGACATTATTAAATGTCTTTCAATTACTGTTGCTTCATCCTGTTATATGTTTGAAATTCATCCGACATTGGGTGCAGGACAGTTATGGTTGGGTATTCCGGGTAGTCTTTGGTCCTGATTGCACTTGAGATGCCCGACATGACTAGGCCTTGGTTTTGATCGTTTAAGTAATGTCCTCACATTCTATGAAATTTACACCATGTGATGAGGCTTTGACAGTTAAGGCTGGGTAAATTGGGTTTCACAAACACGGTCTCTTTGATGTCTCGAATGTCCAACAATAGTTCCCTCAGGTTGATATAGAAGAAATTCTCTGGTAGAGGGGGAATGTTGTCAGTAACGTATACCATATATTTTTTAGCTTCTCTAGCTTAGAGTCCCCTCTATTAAAATTCCTAATTTTCTACGCAAGGTGAAACTTTGGAATAGGGGTCTGGTTGTCTGCACGAACCCACTCTAAGATCTATCACGTAAAAGGTGTACCATCCCCGGGGTGTTTTCTTCAAATTTCCATAACTCAATATGATTTATCCCCTCAATTCCAAGGGTTATTTTTAACCTTTTATTCATTTCACACTCAAAAGTGTTGATTCTGGCTCACTTGGAATTATTCTCAATCTAAATTATGGATTCTTATCAGCTGTGCACTTTGGCGCATATTATGGAATCAAACTTGTCAGGTTTTCTTTTAGTTTGGATGAAGTGATTTAGCTCTATGGATTCAGCACTTTTGTGAAGTCATCCATGGCCCACTTGTTCAGTATAGTTGATATTTTATAAGACCTTGCAAAATTCTAATTATTTCAGTCTTATATAGCATGCCAAAGGGGTGCTAGACTTAGAAAAATTTAGCTAAGTGTTAATACTTATAAGCATTTTTAGACTTCAAAATTAGATGATCTTATTTTCAATCTTTCCAATATTAAAATGTCAATTTTCAAGTTGATTCTTGATCAGGGATGTCAATAGGTCATATTGGGTGAGTTTCAGAATTTTTGAACTTCGTTTGGGTCGTGTTTTGATGGAGAAAACAACAAGCCAACAAGATCTTGACCTGTCACATTGGCTATCACATTGCACCCATCAATACGATGCGTCAGTAATCGTGTCAATCCCATCGATGCAGAGCATCACCAATCGCATCGTTAAACCAATTTTGTGTGTTAAATTATGGGTTTCCAAGGGCATTTAGGTCCTTTTCCCCTCACCTAATTCAACTAAAACATGAGATTAAACTCCCAAAGGGGAAAATTACATTAATTATTCTCAAAATCCTCTCAAGAAATAAACCCTAGTTCATCAAGTTCAAGTCGAAGTTCTAAGGGTTCCTCCATAATCTTCAAAAAATCAACGATCAAGGTATGATAGGTGTTCTCCCTTGGGTCTCCTTCCACTCTTGGAGTTCAAGAAATCTTTTCAAAAACTTGAATTATGATTTTCAAGTTATGAATTGAATTATGCCCATGTTTGAGTTGTTGTATGGATTTAAAGTTGAGATCTTGTATGGGTTCCATGAAATTATGTTAGCATGTGTGTTGAATTATGAATCTTTCATGTCAAAACCCTTGAATGTGCAAGTTTAAGTTGTATTCATGATGCTTATGTATTGTCCATTATCATGTGCATTAGTTATGCTCCCCAAGTGTTTGATAGAATGTCCATGTGAATTGAATAGTGAAATCATGACATGTTAGCATGTGCTCTCAATCATGTAAAAGTCCATGACCTCCAAGTGTTTGACAAAATAACTCAATGAATGAATTATGAACAATTGACTATTGCTATGCTTTTAAGATTTGATACATTTTATCCATTATTCTATCGAGATCGGGGGGTTTTTATTATTCAAAATCTAGCTATTTACTTAGTTGCAGTAGTTATAGAATCGTTCTAGTAAAGTTGAAGAATCGTAGTACTTAATCTGTTAATAGAACTCAGTTAACTCAGTATAGTTCAGTCAGTCAACACGATCAGTGTTAGTTCAGTCAAACCTAGTACAGTCTAGTAATCAGCTCAGTGTCGATTTAGTTGGGAGTAGGATTCAGCACCTACTGAACCCAGGGATGGAAGCATTCCTGCCAGAAGAGGGTTTGACCCTTAGTAGTAGTACCTGTGTTATAGAACTACATAGCCATCTTAGGGTAAGTTGTCTTCCTGCCAAACTAGGGTTGACGCAATCATATATATATTTCATGAGTCTTCCTGCCAGATTACGGTTGAACCAGAATTGCTAGTATCCCATGGCAAGGTACTAAAACCATTCCAGCTAGGGTCACAGGTTGGACCCAACTCAGTTTATAATGGGGGTATGTTGGTTAGATAAACACTCTCATAGTTGCAGTTTCAATCTCAGTATTCAATGAAGAACTCAGACAGTTCTATAGAACTAGGGCTATCAATTATCAGTTACATAGCCATCAGAATTCAGTACTTCAGTATCAGTCTAAGCTTTCAGTTACTAGTATTTAGTTATCACAACTCAGTACTTCAGTTTTAGTCTAAATTAGACATACGTTATATGCGTAGTATTGCATATTCAACCTATTCAGTAGTTACAGTTTTGCATGTACTCTTATCCAATTACTTCATGATGTTCATTTAGTCAGTTATCATCTTATGCATATGAACACAAGTATATCAGCCTACCTCACTTAGCATACCAGTATATTTTACATACTGACGCATACTCTTTCTTTTCGCTATAATGTCTCATATCATAGGTTGGACGCTCAGGTTCCTAACCATACTTAGAAGCTCAAGTTATCAGCAGTAGTTATAGTAGTGAGTCCTCATCCATCAAGGATATTATTTTATTTTTAGCATTTTATTATTTCAGTTAGTTCAGTATCTATTTCAGTCAGAGTTTGTTGGGGGTTTGTCCCATCAACTCCATATTCAGACAGTTAGAGGCTTTTAGACTAGCACAGTCGAATATTCAATTTTTTAGATGTTATTATCAGTACACTCAGTATTTATTTTAGTATTTTGAGAACCTTATGGAATTTCAGTTTTACTTTCGCATATGTTTTTAGTTTTATTATTCAGCGCTCAAGCAGGTATTAGTCATGGGTTAGCATGTGGACAATCGGGATTGTAAGAGCCATGTGACATCCAAGGGGTAGACTCGGGGAATTAAGAACTTGGTATCAGAGCCTAAGGTTCTAAAGAGTCCTAGTAAGTCTAAAATCCGCATGAAGTAGAGTCCTTTCTGTGGGTATGTAGCATGCCACACTTATGGATATAAGGTTTTGAGATATTTTAAGAAAAGTTTCTCTTCTTTCAGTATTCATATTATGTGAGTGAGCATGAGCTCAAGTTAAACTCTTTTTATAATCTGATTTCCTCTTCCATTTATAGAACATGCCTCCCAAAAAGACCAACAGAAGAAGAATTGGAAACTAGTCATCACATCCTCCTGTTCAGGAAAATGCCCTGAATAAGCATGTTTCTCATGTAGAATTCAGAGCAGCTTTCACCACTCTAGCACATTCTTTAGTAGCCCATAATAAATGTCCAGCTGCTGTTCAGGATAACCCAGTGGCTAATACTGCTATAGCTAGAATTTGGGACTTCACCCGAATGAATCCTCCTTTTTATTCAGGATCCAAGTCTAAAGAGGATCCACAGGAATTCCTCAACATAGTGCAAAAGGTAATAGATATTATAGGGTTAATCGCTAGG
Source organism: Capsicum annuum (assembly GCF_002878395.1). Lineage (NCBI taxonomy): Eukaryota > Viridiplantae > Streptophyta > Magnoliopsida > Solanales > Solanaceae > Capsicum > Capsicum annuum. The sequence continues at coordinate 31,934,608 of NC_061117.1, read as the reverse complement.
AGTGTTGATTTAGCTACCTATCAATTGCAGGATGTAGCTCATACATGGTTTAAGCAGTGAAAGGTAGATACGGCCGCAGATACAAGACCTATAGAAGGGAAAGAGTTTGCTACTGCCTTTCTAGATAGGTTTTTCCCATTGGTGTTGCAGAAAACCAAGGTTTAAGAGTTTATTAAATTGAAGTAGGGCAGTATAATAGTGAAGGAGTATTCTCTCAAGTTTACTTAGTTAGACAGATATGCTCCTTATTTTGTAGCTGATAGAAGATCTAAGATGAGTAAGTTTGTGTTTGGTGTGTCTGGCTGTGTGGTCAAGGAGTGTAGGATTGTAATTCTAATTAAGAAGATTAACTTAGCTAGGTTGATGGTCCATGCTCAGTAGTTGGAGGAGCATAAGACTGAGGAGAAAGAGAGGGAGAGTAAGAGGGCTAGAACAGGTAGCTTCAACTTTACTCAGCCTAAGTTAGAGACTGGTGATCGTCCTCAGTTCTGCCTAAAATCTTTAGTTTCATCTCTATCCACAGCTAGTGCTCCGGTGCCTAAATTCAAAACTAGTAATAAGGATAGGGCACCAGTCTCTAAATCTCAAGGTAGCGTTAGCAGTGCTCGCAAATCCTCTTTGTTAGAAGTGTGGCAGAAACAATCAAGGTTTCTGTAACGCTGGCAGTGTTGTATGTTTCGAGTGCAGTAAACCAGGCCATAGGATCAGAGAGTGTCCTCAGGTGGGTTCACAGATTCAGGATAATCGTCCCCCAGCTTAGTTCGGTTGCCCATCTCAACAAGGTGCCATTTCCAGTTCCACCAGTAGAAAATGCCCAAATAGGCTTTAAGTGTTTCAGTCCTAACAGGATCAGGAAATATCTCCTGATGTGGTCATTGGTACGTTATAAGTTTACCATTTACATGTTTATGCTTTGCTAGATCCAAGAGTTTCTTTGTCCTTTATAACTCTTTATATACCAGTTAGCTTTGGAGTCAGTCCTGAAATCCTAGCAGATACCTTCTCAGTCTCTACCCCAGTAGGCAAGTCTATCATAGCCCGGTAGATATATAGGAATTATACGATTATGGTGTCTCAGAAAGTTACTTCAGCAAACTTAGTAGAGTTATAGATGACAAATTTTGATGTCATTCTCAGCATAGATTGGCTTCATTCATGTTATGCTTTAGTTGACTGTAGAAATAGAGTTGTCTATTTTCAATTCCCAAATAAACCTTTCCTAGAATAGAAGGGTAGTACTTCAGCACTTAGGAGTCAACTTGTTCCATACCTTAGAGCGAGAAAGATGATATCCAAGGGGTGTGTCTATCATCTTATTTAAGTTAAAGATTCTATCTCCGAGACTCCTAATCTTGAGTCAGTTCTAGTAGCAATTAAATTTCTAGATGTGTTTCTCGAAGACCTTCCCAGAGTTCGTCTCGAAAATAAAATTGACTTCGGAATAGACCTTCTTCTAGATGCTTAGCCCATCTCTATTCCACCATATAGAATGGCTCCAGCTAAACTTAAAGAGTTAAAAGAATAATTAAAGGAACTCCTAGATAAAGAATTTATCAGACCCAGTGTCTCCTCATAGGGTACACCAGTTCTATTCATGCATAAGAAAGATGATTATCTTAGAATGTATATTGACTACCATTAGTTGAACAAAGTCACAATCAAGAACAAGTACCCCCCTTTCTATAATTGATGTCTTGTTTGACCAACTTTAGGATGCCAGTTACTTTTCTAAGATAGACCTTAGATCAGGCTATCATCAGCTCAGAGTCAGAGAATATGATATTGTGAAAACAGCTTTTAAAACTCGGTATGGTCACTTTAAATTTCTAGTCATGTCATTTGGTCTTACCAATGCCCCAACAGCTTTCATGGATGTGATGAACCATATATTCAAGAAGTACTTAGACATGTTCATCATAGTCTTCATAGATGACATTTTTGTCTGCCCCACAGTGAAATTGATCATGCAGACCATCTCAGAATAGTATTACAAACTTTCAGAGCCCATCAGTTGTTCGCCAAATTTAGTAAGTGTTAATTTTTATTAAAGTCAGTAGCTTTTCTTGGTCATATCTTTTGGTGATTGTATTAGAGTGGATCCTCAAAAGATCAAATCAGTGAGAAACTAGCCCAGACCTATCTCCCCATCAGATATCAGGATTTTTTGGGTTTGGCTAGCTATTACAGATGATTTATTGAAGGATTTTCATCTATTTCATCCCCCATGTCCAGATTGACTTAGAAGAAAGTCAAGTTTCAGTGGTTAGATTCTTATGAGAAGAGTTTTCAGGAGTTGAAAACTCAACTCACTACCACCCTAATTTTGACTTTACCCGATGGTTTAGATGGATTTATTGTGTATTGTGATGCTTCTAAAGTTGGTTTGGGCTGTGTTTTGATGTAGAAGGGTAAGGTTATGTCCTATGCCTCTAGATAGCTTAAACCCCATGAAAAGAATTATCTCACCCATGATCTTGAGTTAGCACTTGTTGTGTTTGCCTTACAGATTTGGAGGCACTATTTGTATAGGGTGCATGTTGATGTGTTCACAGACCACAAAAGCTTGCAGTATGTATTTTCTCAGAAAGACTTGAACTTTTATTAGAAAAGGTGGTTAGAGTTATTGAAATATTATGACATGAGTGTTATATATCACCCGAGAAAGGCCAATGTAGTGGCTAATGCTAGACAATCAAAAATTAAACAATGATAGAGCGGCATACGAAAATAAAGCAAGAAATAAGAACGAAGTTTTCCATGGGTAGTGTTGCTTACATTAAGGATGGTAAGAAAAAGTTAGTTCAGGAAGTTCATCAGCTCGCCAGACTAGGTATCTATTTGGTTGATTTGGCTAAGGGTAGTGTTTGGGTGAAGAATAGTTTAGAATCATCTATGGTTTCTGAAGTCAAAGAAAAGTAGGACAAGGATTCCAGTTTAGTTAAGATGAAACAGTTAGTCAGACACCAGAAAGTAAAAGTTTTCTCCCAAAGGGGAGATGGTGTGTTGTGGTGTCAAGGTAGGTTATATATGCCATTTATGGATGGCGTGAGACAACAGATTCTTATAGAAGTGCATAGTGCGTGTTACTCGAATCATCCAGGGGCCACTAAGATGTAACGTGACTTGCGAGAAGTCTATTGGTGGATTTAAATGAAAAGAGACATTGCAAAGTTTGTAGCTAAGTGCTATACATATCAACAGGTTAAGATTGAGCACCAAAATCCAAGTGGTTCCATGCAGGAGTTTAGTATTCCCATATAGAAGTGGGAAAAAGTAAACATGGACTTTGTGACGAGTTTGCCTCGTACTCATCGTCAGCACGATTTGATTTGGGTCATTGAAGATAGGATGACTAAATCGGCCTATTTCTTGCCAGTTCATACCTCTTATTTAGCTGTGGACTATGTCAGGCTCTATATTAGAGAGTTAGTAAGATTGCACAGTGTCCCATTGTCCATCATTTCAGATAGAGGTACATAGTTTACCTTTAATTTTTGGAAAGCATTTCAGAAGGGTCTTGATACCCATGTTCATCTCAGTATAACCTTTCACCTCAGACAGATAGTCAAGCAGAAAGAACTATTCAGACTTTAGAAGATATGTTGAGAGCGTGTGTTGTTGACTTTAAGGTCACTTGGGATGAACACTTATCTTTGATTGAGTTCGCGTATAATAACATCTATCATTCCAGTATTTAGATGGCTCCATTTAAGGCTTTTTATGGAAGAAGATGTAAATCTCCCATTGGTTGGTTTGATGTAGGTAAGACCACAGTAGTAGGGACTGACTTGCTATTTGATGCTTTAGAGAAAGTATAGTTGATCAGAGGGAGGCTTAAGATAACTCAGAGCCGACAGAAATCATATGCAAACGTGAGGAAGAAAGATCTCTAGTTTGAGATTGGTGACTTTGTGAATTTAAAAATCTCTCCCGTGAAGGGAGTGAAGAGATTTGGAAAGATGAGAAAGCCTAGTCCCCGATATATTGGTCCTTATAGGATTATCAGTCATTTTGGTAAGGTAGCTTATGAGCTTGAGTTTCTTGTAGACTTATCATCAGTGCACCCAGTGTTTCACGTCTCCTTGCTAAAGAAGTGCAGAGGTGACCCAACAATTATAGTCCCTATAGAGAGTGTAGATAGTCATAACAGTCTCTCTTATGAGAAAGTCCCAGTTGAAATCCTTGATCATTATATTCGCAGACAAAGGACAAAAAAGTTTCTTTGGTCAAAGTTTTTTGGCACAATCAGTCCATTGAGGGAGCTACTTGGGAAGCAGAAGCGGACATGCGAACCAAGTATTCTCACCTCTTCTTCACAAACTTAGACTCGGCCTAAGGTAATAGTCTTCCTAAGATTTACTCTATTCCATGCCCAGTTATAGTTGCCTAACATTCTCATATCATTCGTGCATTCATGAAATAGTTTAGTCATGTCTCTTGTCTTGAGAATTCAGTTATGCTTCATTTATGTATGTCAGTGTAAGTACAGTTCCTCAGTTACTGTCAGTTCAGTCAGTCTCATTCGAGGATGAAAGTTCCCAAAGGAGAGATATTATAAGACCCCACAAAATTCTAATCATTTTAGTCCTATATAGCATGCTAAAAAGGGTCCCAGACTTAGAAAAATTCAGCTAAGTGTTAAGACTTAAAGAATTTTAAGCCTTCAAAATTGGATGATCATATTTTCAATCTTTTCGACCTTAGAATGTCAATTTTTAAGTTGATTCATGATCAGGGATGTCAATAGGTCATATTGGGTGAGTTTTACAATTTTTGGACTTCGTTTGGGTCATGTTTGGATGGCCAAAATAGCAAGCCAATGTGATCTTGATGTGTTGAGTTGGCTATTGCATTGCACCCATCGACGCTATGCATCGGTGATCGCATTAACCCCATTGATGTGGCGTGGCACCAATTGCATCATTGGGCCTGTTTTGTGTGTTAAATTCTGGGTTTTGAAGGGAATTTAGGTCCTTTTCCCCTCACCCAATTCATCTAAAATATGAGATTAAACTCCTAAAGGGGCAAATTATATTCATTATTCCCAAAATCCTCTCAAGAAATAAACCCTAGTTCATCAAGTTCAAATTCAAGTTCCAAGAAATCCTCCACAATCTTCACAAAATATTAATAATCAAGGTACGTTAGGTGTTCATCCTTGGGTCTCCGTCCACCCTTGGAGTTCATGAAACCTTTTCAAAACTTGAATTATGATTTCTATGTTATGAACTGAATTATGGCCATGTTTGAGTTGTTGTATGGATTTCAGGTTGAGATCTTGTATGGATTCCATGAAATTATGTTAACATATGTGATGAATTATGAATCTTTCATGTCAAAACCCTATAATTTGAAAGTTTAAGTTATAGTCATGATTCTTATGTGTTGTTCATTATCATGTTCATTAATTATACTCCTCAAGTGTTTGATAGAATGTCCATGTGAATTGAATAGTGAAATCATGACATATTAGCATGTTCTCCCAATCATGTACAAGTCCATGACCTCCAAGTGTTTGACAAAATGACTCAATGAATGAAATGTGAACAATTAACTATTGATATGCTTTCAAAATTTGCTATATTTTATCCATTATGCTATCAAGTCCGGGGGGTATTTATTACCCGAAATCTAGTTACTTACTTAGTTGCAGTAGTTATAGAATCTTTCTATTAAAGGTAAAGAACCACAGTATTCATTCAGTTAACAGAACTTAGTGAACTCAGTCCAGTTCAGTCAGTCAACACGATCAGTGTCAGTTCAATCAAACTTAGTATAGTCTAATGATTAGTTTAGTATCGATTCAGTTGAGAGTAGGATTCAGCACCGAGTGAACCCAGGGGTGGGGGCATTCCTACAAACAGAGGGTTTAACCCTTAGTAGCAGTCGCTACGTTATATAACTACATAGCCAGCTAAAGGTAAGTCATCCTCATTCCAGACTAGGGTTGACGCAATCATATATATATTTCATGAGTCTTCCTGCCAGATTAGGGTTGACCTAGCATTGATAGTATCCCGTGGCAAGGTGCTAACACCGTTCAAACTTAGGTCACAGGTTGGACCCCAACTCATTTTATAATCGAGGTATGTCAGTTAGATGAACACTCTCACAATTGCAGTTTTAGTCTCAGTATTCAGTAAAGAACTCAGATAGTTCTACAAAACCAGCGCTATTAGTTATCAATTACATAGCCATCAGAATTCACTACTTTAGTATCAGTCTAAACTTTTAGTTACCAGTATTCAGTTATCAGAACTCAGTACTTTAATTTCTATCTTAATCAGACAGACGTTATATGCGCAGTATTTCATATTTAGCATGTTCAGTAGTTACAGTTTTGCATGTAATCTCATCTAATTACTTCATGATGTACATTTAGTCAGTTATCATCTCATGCATATGAACCCATGTATATCAGCCTACCTCACATAGCATACCAGTATATTCCACGTACTGATGCATACTCTTTCTTTGCGATATGATGTCTCATATTATGGGTTCGGAAGCTCAGGTTCCTGACCGTACTTAGCAGCTCAAGCTATCAGTAGTAGTTATAGTAGTGATTCCTCATCCATCGAGAATGTATTTCAGTTAGTTCAATAGCTATTTCAGTCAGAGTTAGTTGGGGGTTTGTCCCATCAACTTCATATTCAGACAGTTAGAGGCTTTCAGACTAGCACAGTCAGATATTTAGTTTTTCAAATGTTATTATCAGTACACTCAGTATTTATTTTAACATTTTGAGAACCTTATGGAATTTCAATTTTACTTCTACATATGTTTTCAGTTTTATTATTCAGTACTTACAGCAGGCACCAGTCATGGGTTAACTTGTGGTCCATCGGGATCATAAGCACCGTGTGATGTCCAGGGTGTAGATTTGGGGCATTACATATTTACTTCCGCTCCTTTTAAAAACTCTCAAAGTAGCTCAATGTCTTCGTGTTTTATTTTAAGTATATGGCATACTTTTGTAGCTCCGACATGAGTCTAAGAAAGTTACTTCCCCCATTTCTTTTTAGTTGGCCATTATTGACTTGACACACACTTTAAGAAAAATATTAATTAGGGGTTTATTTTACTAAACTTGCCTTCTGAGTTATGCTTTTAAAATATAAAGTTGAGATTTATTTATTTTATGTAATCATTTAATGACATTAATAGTGGAAGAACATGATAAAATTCTCATTATATCATAAATTGGACAACTAAATTAAGACAACTACTTTATTAAGAGGGTCAACTAAAATAAAACAGAGAGAGTATATGCCAAAATGTTAAAATATTCAATAGAGTTTTCGATAGAAGACACCACCAAACTAGATCCCCCCAGAAGGGTTTTACTAAATTATTTGACCATTACAAACTTGCCTCCCCCATTGGCATATCATTCCTATTTACATCCATAATGAAGAACATTAAATGTTCCTGAGGGTTAATAGTCCCATCACATTTGGCAATGTCTAGCATATTGAACCTCTTGGGGATGGGCATGGTTACCACAGTAGCCTTGTAAAGAACCATGGCATAGCTCCTCAAGTATAGACCTTTGGCAATGGAAAGAACTCCTAAAATGCTATTTATGTGAGTATGTATCTTTGTGTTCAACATCTTCATCTCCTTCCTCAATATTTCCATCACAAACTCAAGCATAAGGTATAAGGTTCGACTTACCCTTTAAATTTATGACCTTACATCCTTTATACCAGCCTTTAAACTTCTTAGTCATCCTCCTTGTTTTCTTTGGAGGAAATCAGAGTTTCTTAGGTTGGACCATGCTGAAACTCATTCATTTTCCTAACCTGGATTTGCACCTTTTCCATGAGCTTCCTATTTTCTTCAACAAAGATTTTGAGTATTTGATGGAGGCTTTCTAAGTCATTCACTCCTTCTTGTATCTCTTCCTTTTTGTTGAGAAGGTTGTGTACCTATTTTTGACTATTCATTTTTATGAGACACCCATTTATATGTGGTATTTCATTATCATCATGGGTCATTTGACCATTAGAGTTAGTCAATTCTAGGATTGAGTTCTTGTTTTATATTGTGTTGTAATCACCCCTTCCTTCTACTATCTATACTGGTCATTTTCTTAGCGTAGATCTGTAATAACACAAAACAACAAGCTAACAAAGGATAAGAAAGATAAAACTACACAATTACTCTGGCACATGGTAAGCACCAAACTTTTTACTGTGGATTTGGTACAATTGAATTCATAAGTGAGTTAAGAGCATTTGTTAAAATTCAATCTTGCTTGAAGTTTGATTTGCTAGTGATTAGAAAAATTACCTATGAAGGAAAACTGATACTAACATAGAGACAATAATGAGTATGCAGAAAAATGAGGAGGGGGGAGCTGAGGTCATCCATTATTTCTCTTGAGGGATAGGATCATTCGTCAAGCAACACCTAAGTAAACTAGAAAACTATTGAATAATGCAAGACAATAAATACAAAGAAAGAGGAAAAGGGGAGACGATCCCTTTACAAGTATGTAAGTATGGCTATTTACATTGTACAAAGCTATGCCTTAGCCAATAATATTCTAACAACAAAGATGTAAAGGATTTTTTTCTTTCTAAATATGTCACCTATTTTGATTTATTAGTGGCTTGTCTAGTATTCTCCTTGCTTTGTTCTACAAGTTCTAGTTCTTATTTCTAAGGGATCAGATATTCTTATCCCCTTTTTGTCCTTTGATGCCATGTTACTATTGGTGGTGGATGGGAGTTTCCTTATCCATTTGATAGGACATTCTTTCAATGGTGCCTCTGAGTGTGCCCTTTCATAGTCGTGGTATCTGTTGTGGTAGTCATGCGCTTGAGTTATTCTCCTGAAATCTTCCACATGTCGTTACACTAATTTCATCCCATCAATATCAAAATTGTATAACTTTTTCAACACACTGGTGAATGTGTGCACCTTCAAATCCCATGTCTATGTATCAAATCAAATGCCCGACAGACTCCTACATAAAAACTTGTTTTCTATTTTATTTCATTCTTTTCTGTGTTTCTTTTTGTTGCTCGTTCTTTTCTCATACTTTTTTTCCTATTTCATTTGTATTTGGACTCCTCTTTTTATTTTTTCTTTCTTTTGGGTTTATTCTTGGGGTTTCAAAGATATTTAAAAAATTAAAATTGTAAGCTAGATTTGAATCTTTTTTATTTTGTAGTTAATTCAATTGTTTCTATTTTATGCTTCTTTTTTCATTCATTTATTAGTTTATATTTGGATAGTTGTTTATATATATATATATATATATATATATATATATAGAGAGAGAGAGAGAGAGAGAGAGAGAGAGAAAGAGAGAGAGAGAGAGAGAGAGAGTTAAGCTGTTTGTAATTATAAATAACGATGCTATTATTTTTATTTTTTCCTTTTATTCAAAGATTGTCATGAATGTATTTACGTTATAGTAAATGTCTACCAATAATATAGATAATATCCATCAAGATCTAGTTGATATCTATTAGGATATAAAGTATCTACCTTTTAGAGAGAAACTAGGAGTATTTTCTCTTATAAATAGAGGAGTTTTTGTTCATTGTATTCTGAATCTCTCACTCCAAGAGAATAACTCAAGAGAAATAATGATCAGTCTCTTATCTCTCTCTAATCTTGTTCTTCTCTAGTTTATTTTTCATAACACATTATCAGCACGAAGTCTCTAACCAATTCAGATCTCCACTTTAATTGGTCCGATGTTCACATGCATGAAGAGAGAAACTCGCATAGATAACATATTGGTTTACAATAAAGATCCGAATTGGAAGATTGACATCATACTAGACTAGTCAGATTCTTTCTTTTACTTTCCCCTTCTTGGCTATTAACATGACAAGCTTTCTCAAATTAGTCTAATACTTACAGTTTAAGGAATCTAGTTTAAATTTGCTTTTAAAATTATGTCTTGACAAAAAGATATTAAATCTCTTTCGTGGATCATAAAAATATTTATGTTATTTAATTATTCTAACAATATTTGTTTTGTTGTATGGTAAAGGATTTCTTCACTGGAAAAGGATTTCAATGATTTGAATCCGCAATGATTTTCATTAAAAGGCCCTATTGAACTCTGATAGAAGTTCTCGAGGTAAATCTCAAAGAAATACATGGCCTGATTATGTACTTTGCCATATTATGTCATAGTTGTGAGTAAGATGATGGATTTTAGTCCTATCAAATAAAAAAATTAAGACATTATATTAAGTCCTAATGCACCATGATGATAAGATGTTGAGTTCAAGTCCCATCGATTTATGCCAAAGACGTCTTTATATGGATAAGATATTGAGTTTGAATCTCAATGCACCATATTGATGATGTGATGGCTAAGGCAAAATAATGTGTATTTGGTTAAAATTCATGAAATCTGTGTCATTAAATATGCTTCATTCCATGAGGTAAATGTGGCAGTAATATATGATAGGTCTGAAAGATGACAATTTGCTCCATTTTTGAAGTGAATGTGGTAGCAATATATGGTATACTTTGAAAGATATGTATACCTCGATGTGCTCATGAAGTCGAAATATCATGAAAGAAGTTATAAGCTATTAGAATTTAATAGGCTTAAGGCACGATTATATTCTATTCTTGGGGAATGTGAAACTTATTAATAAAAATTGCACTTGATTGTGATGGTATCACAACTCACCTCTGAAAGAGGCTGATAATTTAGAAGATTTATTTTAAAATCTACTTCTAAAGTAGTAGATCTGAAATTTATTCATGTAATAGTAAATCTAAAATTTACTAAATCAAAAGGTACATGTCATGGTAAACTTGGAGTTTGCTAGAATAAAAGTTCATAAATTAACATGAACAACTACAACATCCTAAAGATGTGCATACTGAGTATTGAACATATATTGAAGAATTATAAAAATTTTCATTACTTTTAATGTTTTTTGTTTTCATGATAAGTTTGTTGGACCAATTAATTTTGGGATTGGATTACTTAAAATCTGAAAAGTATAAAAGGTGAATAAGGGTCCGTTCACCTATCATGTGATATATTTTGAAAAGATGCATCAATAAGATGATCACATGCACATTTATTATCAACATATAGTTTGATATTCTTAAAGTTTCTTGCTTAATATGAATTGAGTTAAGAATATAATTTTCAGATTATGTAATCAGGATAATTCATCTTGATGATAATGGTATGGCATTGAATGCCCTCGATAAATAGATGAACCATTTCTAATGAGAACAAAGATTTATGTGTTGGTTTAAATATGATATATTATATACAAAATTACTTGTATGCGTCAAATAAAAAAATTATGATCAATTTCTCCCTCTCAATTGGTTCAAGGTTAGGAACCAAATATTCCATCTAAAAGTTTTTGATATGTTGCATACAATTAATAAAATACCATGATGCACAAAGATGGATTCCTCAAAGAAAATGGGGGATGTATATCAGTTTTCCTAATATAAGGGGTAAATTATAAGCAGCTATGAAATATGTTAGAAATTATCATTAGATCCTCATTCAAAAGATAATTCAAGTCAAATGTCGAAAGCATCTCATACTTAAGTTGCAAGTGCTCCTATTTTGTGTTCCTAAAGGACAAAGTCTATGCATGTGTGATGCATTGTAGATCAATCAGCTGCAAATGAATAGTCCTTGAAAAGGATAAGAAGCAAATAATCATAATAAGAAGGCAATGTGCTCTTAAAGAGCCAATAACATAAGACTTCATGAAACCTTGTCAGAGGTTCCGTTACCAGAAAATAATGAAGTGATGAGATCTTAAAATATTATGTCACATTATGAAATGATACGAAATGGTATATCATCAATATTTTTGATATAATATTGGCACAATATTATGAAAGGTTACGAGGATCCGAATCATACATTTATTTAAGCATGGTGACGTAGAAATATTTATCAAGTAACGTGAAAGGATGCATTTTAGTAAGTAAAAAACTTATTTAATTTGTAGTCTAGACACTTGAAGATGTCATACGAAAATGTTGAATATTTTCACTTGACAAAATTTATATGAAAACTTTTTTATGGAATCAAAATGTCTGAAGCATGTAAAAGTTTCTGGAAAACTTATTTATAATCCTTATATTGTATAAGCTTATAGCTTGAAAATTATTGAAACTCTTGGAGAGTTTTCAAAAGCAATAGATTATTTGCTAAAATGAGAAATATACCAATTTGAATTAGTTATGAAGTATCATATTTTAGTGAAATTGGTGCATTCATGTATCTTGCAAATACTACAAGGCCTGATATAGCCTTTTTTAGTAAATTTGTTAGCAATGTACAGTTCTGCTCCTACTAAGAGACATCAAAATGAAATCAAATGCATGATCTTATGTTATTTTAAAGATTGTAGTCCTAATCTTGTTGCTTATGCTGATGCTGGGTATTTATATAACCCGCATAAAGCTCGGTGTCAAACAAGCTATGTGTTCACATGTGGGGATACTGCTATATCTTGAAAATATATAAAGCAGTCTATCTAGCCACTTCATCGAACTATGTTGAGATAATAGCTATTCATGAAGCAAACCAAGTATGTGTGTGGTTGAGGTCAATGATATATCTCATTCAAAAAAAATATTATTTTAAATGTGATAAAGTACCCATAATTTTATATGAAGATAATGCAGCATAGATAACACAATTTAAGGAAGGATGCATAAAAGGAGATAGAATGAAGCACGTTTTGCCAAAGCTTTTCTATACACATAAGCTACAAAAGGAATGGTGATTTTAATGTGCAACAGATTCTTTCAAGTGGCAATGTGGCTGATTTATTCACCAAGTCTCTTTCAACTGCAACTTTCAAGAAGATTGCACAAGATTGGGATGCAAAGTTCATTGATGTTCTCGTCGAGGGAGAAAATATGTGTTGTACTATTTTTCCCTATCAAGGTTTTGTCCCAATGGATTTTCTTTGTAACGTTTTTAATGAGGCAGCCAAAATGCGTATTATTAGAGATGTGCATTTTTTTTCCTTCACTAGATTTTTTTCCACTGAGTTTTTTCTACTAAGATTTTAACGAGGTAGATTATCTATCTGTTAGACATTCAAGTGGAAGTGTTATAGATGTATTGACATTATAGTGAATGTCTATCAAGAATATAAATAAGATATATCAAGATCTAGTTGATATCTATTAGAATATGAAGTATCTATCTTTTAGAGAAAAACTGGGAGTATTTTTCCTTATAAATAGAAGGGTTTTTTGTTCATTGTATTCTGAATCTCTCACTCCAAGAGAATCTCTCAAGAGAAATAATAATCACTCTCTTTTATTTCTCTATTTTTGCTCTTCTCTATTTTAAATTTCATAACAATGATGATATTCTTAATAATTTTTAAGCAGCTAAATTGTTCACGGACAATTTTAAAGATAGTAGTGTTTATACTAAGACATCATAAACATGAATTACGTTATTTGAGCATAGGAAACAATAACTTTACCTATATTTCAACTTTATACATCATTATCGAACCACAATGCCGCATGAAGTTCAAGGTAAAAGTATAATACACAATTTGACATTTTCATTAACAATTCATGGTAATTAGTTGATTGAAACTAGAAGATTGTCTCAATCTGGTGAAATATTTCAACCATCAGAAGAAACATTATATTATATAACAGGTTTAGTTGATTTCCTCCAATGGATCATATCTATGACTATCTGATATTTAGGGGAAAAAACATATTTAAATGTCTGTATCATACAGTAAAGAAGAAGTCAAAAGTTTCAATAACAAAAAAAGATGGCGGATCGAAAGTAGTTGATAAGTATCAAGTTACAAATTATTTTTATAAATGAATAATTGTATATTTTTTAGTACAAGAGTTGAAATCGATATACATATCACTAATGCAAATGTTATACTCCCTCGGTTCCATTTTATCCTTTTCACTTGACTGAATATTCATGGAAACATAGACTCTTGAAACTTATGTGGTAAAACAATCTCACTACTAGAAAATTGTAAATTACATGGGATTTTACCTGGGGAATAATATCACAGGAAATACATGTAGATTTACCTACGAAAATATTAAATTTCTCAACATTAAAATATATTACCTGCGAACTATATATTTGCAACAAATACCGCAGGTAAATTTGGCGCCATATTGCGCAAATTTCTTACTTGCGACACTACCTGGGAAAATATATCGACGGATATTTTATCTCTAGGTAAATCCGCAGGTATATAGAGAAATATATATATTTTTTAAATCCATAGAAAAATCCTCAGGTAATTTATCTTATGTATTTACTTAGAGATATTTTGGTGAAAATTTAAGTAATGAATTTTATTACTTACGAAATTATTTGGGGATTTTATGGTGAGAATTTGTTGGAGATTTATTCTTGGGGATTTACCTATGAAATTATTACTTGAGACATTACCTGGGAAAATATATAAGTGGGTATTTTATGTCTAGGTAAATTCGCAGGTTTATTAACAAATATATATTTTTAAAATTTGTAGAAAAATCCCCAGGTAATTTATCCTACGGATTTACTTAGATATATTTTGGTGGAAATTTATGTAATGGATTTTATTACCTAGAAAATTTGGGGATTTTGTGCTGCGAATTTTGTTGGGGATTTATTCTTGAAGATTTACCTCAAAAATTATTACTTGAGACATTAGCTGAAAAAATATATCGGCGGGTATTTTATCTCTAGGTAAATCCGCAGGTATATGGACAAATATATATATTTTTTAAATCCATAAAAAAATCCTCAGGTAATTTATCCTATAATTTACTTAGAGATATTTTGGTGGAAATTAATGTAATGGATTTTATTACCTTGAAAATTACGTGGGATTTACCTGCGAAATTATTACTTGCGACATTAGCTGGGGAAATATATCGGCGGCTATATTATCTCTAGGTAAATCCGCAGGTATATTAACAAATATGTATATTTTTTAAATCCATAGAAAAATTTCCAGATAATTTATCCTACGGATTTACTTAGAGATTTTTTGTGGAAATTTATGTAATGGATTTTATTACTAGAGAAATTATTTGGGGATTTTGTGATGGGGATTTATTCTTGGGGATTTACCTGTGAAATTATTGCTTGCGACTTTACTTGGTTTAATGTATCGGCGAGTATTTTATCTCTAGGTAAATTTTTAGGTATATGGACATATATATATATATATATATATATATATATATATATATATATATATAATTTCCAGCTAATTTATCCTACGAATTTTATATAGAAATATTTTGGTAGAAATTTATGTAATGAATTTTATTATCTGAGAAATTATTTGGGAATTTTGTTCTGCGAATTTTGCTGAGGATTTATTCTTGGGGATTTACTTGCGAAATTATTAATTGAAAAATTATTGAGGAATTGTGTTGTTACAAATTTAGCTGAAATTATTTCTTGGGGATTTAACTACGAAATTATTACTTGAAAATTATTGGGGGTTGTGTTGCTACAAATTTAGCTGAGTGACTTGAAAAATTTAAATAGGAAAAGGATAAACTTGAAGAATAAAAAATATAAAATAAAAAAAATTAGACATTAAATCGGTGGACACGTATTATCAAGCAAAAGATGCTCATGAAATTAAAATTAGTTTATTGACATAGATGGTATCACAGATGTATTATCAGCAATTTTAAATTTTATATTCAAAATTTATAGGTGTCCATTTTGAATTATTGGCATCGTTAATTTTAAAGTAATATATTATGTGCCGTATTTTTATTTACACAATTTATTTATAACTAATCTGTGAATAATTATATTATTTATTTTACTATTCTTATTATTGTATTAATCCGCAACCTTAGTTAATTTAATTTTTTTCAATTTATTTACTTTCTGGCCTGATTTTCTCAATTTATAATAATTTTAGTCTAATTTTATCCGATTTATTACAATCCTAGTCCAAATTGTGTCCAATTGAACTCAATTTCAAATTTCATTCAATTTTTTAAATCAAATTCTTAATCTTTAGATCTCAACCATTGATCAATATTTATTTATTATTATTATATTTAAATAGCAGTCTAAGTCGATTCAATCATCTTCTCAATTTTATTTAAATTCTAGCTAACCTTATATCTAATTGATGTCAATTTTAATTGATTTTTGAATTCAATTTGATTCATTTAAAACCAAATTTATATCGAGTCTTATTATTTTCCTAGTTATTATTATTATTGTTGTTGTTGTTGTTGTTACGGCTTTCCTACATTTATTAAATAGCTGTCTACTCAATTCTTAAAAATAATAATTTTATTTATTTATTAATATTAATTTTGTATAGTTAATATATTTATTAAATATCAGCCTAATTCAATTCAATTTTCCTAATTTATTTAAATTCTAGCCATTTTATACTCAATTTGTGTCAATTGAGTTTAATTTGACTCAATCGAAATTTCCAATTCAATCTTTTTAACCCAATATCTAATCCCAATTTGACTCATCTCCATAATTCTACTCTTAACCGCTCATCATATTTGATCAACGGTCAATATTAAATCAATTTTCACTAATATTTTTGTTGAAATTGGATAGCTTCAGACTATTTTTCTTGAACCGAGGGTCTATTGAAAACATCTATTTACCTTAGCGGTAAGGTATGCGTATATTGTACCCTCCATAAATCCCAATTGAACAGACTTAATCGGGTTAGTTGTTGTATTCATTTTCTCGAAATCTCATAGAGAAAACAATCAAAAGATGTCACCTTGATTTTTATTAAATTATTATTATTATTATTATTATTATTATTATTATTATTATTATTATTATTATTATTATTATTATTATTATTATTATTATTATTATTATTATTATTATTATGCTCAATTTATTTCAAATTTATTATCTCTAATTTTTATATAACCAGCCACCACTACTGATCAGTAAACCAGGTTTGGGCATCGATTGCTTGTTTCCCTAGTACAAGAGCGTCGATTGCTTGTTGCCCTAGTAAATAAGGTTTGTTTTTTTCTGATACTCTTTTTCTTCCCTGCTTTATATGAGTACAGATAGTAAGGTTGTTTGTTGATATTCCATTCCACAGATAAATTATGTGCTAATGTTGGACACATTGGCAGTCTCTTATTTAATGTTCCCTTTGGTGATAGAAGAAAACGTTACCTTTCTCCATTTTGGGATTTCCAGGATTCCTATTCTTATAATTTCTCTTAGCAATTAAGCTTTCTATACTATATGATATATTATATATATTTATACGTATTCTTCTTTTCTTCGCTTAAATTAGTTTATGTAAATTTTTGTAATCCCTCTTATCTTTGGCTAATATTGTTGATTCTTGTTTATTTGAGATCAATCAATTATTTCCACCTTGTTGTTGCTGGCGTCCAAATACAACCTTAAAGCAATGAAGGAAGTTTCAAAAATTTAATGTAGTGTAGTGACTTGTAATGTGTACTTGCGACTAAAAAATATGATTAAGTGTAGTCACTTGGAATATGAACTAAGTTACTTTAAATTGTGAACTCAATACTTGAAAATAATTAAATATAGTATTTTGAAATGTATACTAGTGACTTGAAATGTGTACCGGTGACTTGAAAATAGTTAATTGTATTCTTGAAATGTGAACTAAGTTACTTTAAATTGTGAACTCGTGACTTAAAAATAATTAAATGTAGTGTCTAAAGACGTATACAAGTGACTTGAAAATGGTTAAGTGTAGTGACTTGAAACGTGTACTAGTGACTTGAAAATAGTTAAGTGTAGTTACTTGAAAATATGATTAAGTATAGTGACTTGAAATGTGTACTAGTGACTTGAAAATGGTTAAGTCTTGTTACTTGAAATGCGAATTAGTTACTTGGAAGTGCTTGTGTACCTCATCGATTGATTTATAAGAGAATGATAATTATAAATCTTTTTAAATATATTTATTTGAAGAAAATAATACTATATTCAGTGTTGATAATAATATACTTATCTTTTTTTTGAATATAGAAAGAAGCTACTGGAAAAGATCCTTCTGTTTCAGAATTTTATTTTCGAACCCATCACAAGAAAAGTGATGAAAGTTGGGTAAATGAGAAAGCTGAAGCTACTTATGTAAGTGTTCATTTACTCTGTTTACTAGTTGAGTTCATTTCAATCTTGAAGTAGTGAAGCCGTGTGGGGCCAATTTCGATTCACTATAACTTGTTGCAATCTTGTACTCTTAAAATCTAGTTTTTGTTGTAATCTTGAAGTCTAGTGAAGCCGTATGTGGCCTATTTCGATTCACTAGCATTGTTGTTGACATCTTGTTGTTCTTGTTGTGGTTTTCTATCTAGTGAAGCCATGTGTGGCCTATTTCGATTCACTAGTACTGATCCATATACTATTTTAAGAACTCCTGAGACACACTAACCATTCCAAAAACCAATGGCCGAGGGAGCACTATAGAAGTTAAAGTTGGGGTTGAAATACCTGTAACCCCCTTAATACCTGCCATAGAAGTATACATATGATAAATTCTAGCCTTGGCAAAACCTTCTCCCAAATTGAGTTGTCGAGCTACTCCGTGGGATAGGGAGTGTTTTCATGGATTGTGTAATTACTCACATGATAAATTCTAGCCACCACACTCGGGTTTAAGCGTTTCCTGGCCAAAGTTAAGCAAAGATAGAAATAGAAATCTTGGATTTCAATTAGATACCTTTTTTCTCTATTCAGGTAGAACTTACGTTGAATTTACAAATTAGAATTCAGTGGTAAAAGTATTAAAATCCATAATTATGTCTCGTCTAGTTGGCCGCTTGCTTAACACGTAGAGTTATCAGTAATGTAAATGCTCTAACATTAGATTCGGGAAATGTAAGACAACAAGTCGTTTAAGCTCATCTGGTGATTAATAATTCTTAGTTGTTGTGTCAATCAAAAATATGTAAAGTACTATGTTTGTAAAAAGCAGTTCACTACTCTCACATTATCAAATATGGATTTACTAGACTTGAGTTTGGCATATGACCATTCATTATCTCCTCAACTAGACATGAATTTGGCATCAAATACAAGACTAGCTGTATTGTTGGTGAAATGTCCATCCTCTGAATTGTTCTAGATTGCATTGTCATCTTCTTCATTCTACCCTAACTTAATGGTACCGATGTGAAGAGCTATTTGAGCTATTGTAAAGCTTCTGAATGTTTCAAAAATTGTTCATAAAAATCCTTGACTTAGTATATGGAGTTTCCAGAGTTCATTTGATTAGGAGATATTTATGCTAGTGGCCATTCTCTATCAGGTATACAACTAATTTCTTCCTGGTAAATTTTTTAAGTGACATTTTTTCTCCTTTGTCTCTTGCAGTAAGAAGATGAATTCTTGGTATTTATAAATTATGATAAGCTTTGTATCTAAAGTAGACCCACTCATGATTTATTAAAAAAAAAAGTTGTGAAAATTTAAAGCATTTAACCCATAAACCTAAAATAATGTGTAGTAGTTCACGATAGTTTACTGATAACAAGATGACTTTTAGGACTTCCCATCTATCTACATTTCAACTTATACACGATAGAAATTTAGTTGTGTTAATGTCATTGCAAGCTTAACCTGCTTACGTGCAACAAAAAACACATCATATACTACATTTCTCACCACTATCTTCACTGTACCAACTTTCTTCTGAAAGTGTCTGTTGTTCCTTTTTAGCCAGATTTGGTATATGCACTATGCTAATAATATCTTTCTTACCATTTTTTATGGTCTGACTTAACATATCCTTATGCAGAATGAGTTTGAAAGAAAGAAATAAGAAATATTAGCTACTCAAAGTGCATTAGTTGTGGATGGAGAAACTAATTCAGCTAGTCATCCAGCTTAGTTAAGTGAAATGGATAACTGGGTGCAATCTGTTGGTAGAAAGAAAAAAAAAAGAGTCAAAGGTCTTGGCTCCCTGGGTCGAAGTATAAAGGCAACTAGCAGTTCAACATCAACTTTGCCAATAGAAATTGATGAGATGATTAAGTGTCAGGTTGATGCTTTAAATGCTGATTTGTATGCTCAGTTGCAGGATGAGCGAAAGAAAAATAAAAGGATGAGAAAGGAATTACACTTTTTGAATTATGTTTTTTCTTAGCTGTAATGGTTTACATTAAACTTGTTTTGAATGATGTTTTTGAGAATTATTGAAGGTTTTAAATAGATTTTTGATTAATTGTGAAATATTTCTAGTAATTTACGTGTAAATTATTTTCATGAAAATTCATAGGTAAAATTCTTTTTTAATAAAATTTTATCAAATAATTAATTCAAAATTTTGCTAATTAATCGCAAATAAATCCTCAAATAACGTACCTGCGGATTTATTTCCATAGCTAAATTATCTAGGGATTTACTTGGCAATCTTCGTGGAAAATAATTTGTAATTTTTTTTGTGGAAATCCGCAGGTAAAATCCTTTTTTTATGAAATTTTACCAAATAATTCATGTAAAATTTTGATGGTTAATCGCAAATAAATTTACAAATAACGTACCTGTGGATTTATTTTCACAGCTAAATTACCTAGGAATTTACTTGACAATCTTCGTGGGGAATAATTTGTGATTTTTTTCGTGAAAATCCGCAGGTAAAATTCTTTTTTTATGAAATTTTACCAAATAATTCATGCAAAATTTTGATAGTCAATCGCAAATAAATCCACAAATAACGTACCTGCGGATTTATTTCCGCAGCTAAATTTCCTAGAGATTTACTTGAGAATTTTTGTGGGGAATAATTTGTAATTTTTTTCGTGAAAATCCGCAGGTAAAATCCTTTTTTATGAAATTTTATCAAATAATTTATGCAAAATTTTGATAGTTAATCGCAAATAAATCCGCAAATAACTTACTTGCGAATTTATTTTTGCAGTTAAATTACCTATGGATTTTATAAATCCGCAGATAATAAATACCTACGAAGGTATTTCCTTTGGATTCTAATTGGCAAGAAAATCCGCAGGTAATTAAATTACTTGGAGATTTTACCACATTATCCCTATGAAAATCCCCAGATAATAAGCAGTTTTCTTGTAGTGTCTTTAGATACTTATGTTGTTGTAAATCATTCAATTAAGGGTAAATGAAATTTCCAAATTAAACTATTTCTAATTATAGTAAGCTAACATTATTTTTTGAACGATTAAAAAGAGAGATGACACATAAAATAAGACGAAAAAACTAATTTTCTTTTTGAATAAAATTTTGTGAATCATTAATGTACAATTTTTTATACCGTCGGGTAACATTTACGTGCTATATGAGGTTACCATTCTTTAATTTTTTCTAAAGTTCAAACATTGCGCTCCCTCAGCCCTTCAAACACTCCGATCCGTCTTCTTTCGCCCTACAGATATCTTGATCCACTTTTTATCCTCGACTTCCACTCCCCGTCTGCCTCTGCCTCTTCTTTAAAATCTTTAACCCCCCCCCCCCCCCCACGCCCCCCCCAAACACACCCCAAATCTAATTGTAATCAATATTAAAATGACTTGCAAAAACAATAAGTGGAGAATAATAGGAATTGTTAAAAAGATGTTAGAATGAAAAAATTACGTGCAGTAGAAAAGATGAATTCATAATTATTAGGCGTAGCTAATGTCTAAGTAATTTTCATTTGTAGCAAAGGTTTAAATTAAATAACTGAATGTACATTTTCTTTCTTATTAGTATATTTCAGAGCTCATATATAAATCTCTAATCATAAGGCTCATATACGTTTGTATTTCTATATACAGAGCGAATTTCGAGGCTCATCTACAAATCCTTAAAGATTTGTATTTGTGTACAACGCAAATTTTGAGGCTCATATAAATATCTGAAGCAAATTTATATTTGAATATACAATCTCTAATTTGTGTATTTACCTACTAAACTATAGTTACATCATGTAATTAGATAAAATTTAGCTATACCGACTCATTTATTGCCTAAATATCAACTATATTTGAGACTAGTGAAGGTGTTCGCGCTTCGCGCGATCTTTAAAATATATTTTTAATTTATTTTTTAAAATTTTAATTAGTTCAAGAAATATTAATTTGAAGACAAAAATAATGATATTGTGACTACAAGAATGTACACTTTATATTTTTACATATACATATGCAACCGTTTTATAACAAACATTTTGAAGTAAAAGTAACATATATTTACTAATTATACGAATAAAGAAAAATATATATGATAAATCTTTTGACCCTATCCATCCTTTAATAAAATCGTGTTGTCATTATCATCAATTATAAAGTTTATTTTTCCTTTCATAAATTTTAGATAAAAGTTCTTTATTTTTAAACCATCATGAAATTTTTTATATCTTTCTGTGTCATTATATTTTTCATTATAGTAGTATAACCGAATACAAATAATTATCTTTACCATCTAATTTTTTTCTAGAAACCCGATACGTACAAAACAACTTCTTTAATCAAATAATTCTCGTACTTATCATAAAGAAAAGTGGAATGAAAAATAAACAAACAAACAAAAAATAAGGAAAAGAGAGGGCATTTTTAAAATGAAAAAGAGATGTAGCATGAATTAAAAAGTTTTGACAAATTAGACTAAAAAGGAACGAAAGTAAATTTTCTTCGTTATTTTTTTCTATTTATTTATCTTTTTCTTTTCGTGCTTCCTTCCTCTCCCTCTAGTTTCTCCGTCACTAAGAGAATTTTCATTCTTTTGAGATAACAACTATTAATTGAGTGATCTTTTAAGAATTTAATTCAAAAAATATACCATCTCAAATAATTAAATATACAAATTAATGCAGTTTAAATTCGACGCATCTTTATTTCACCTTCTCTTATACATTTAATCCAAATAAAAAAGAGAAGAATTTTTATTTATTTTTTTTAAAAAAAGAACACAAAAATTATTACAAAGTTATTTCTCCTTACCGTTTTTCCTTCTTTTTCTCCCTCTAGTTCCTCAGTCAAGTCATGCAAAAAAGAAAAAAATTCTCTGTTTTTACAAATTAGCGGAAGAGAAAGGAATACGTGCTATTATTTTATTTTTCCTTTTTCCATCTCACCTTGTTCTACCATCTCATTTAATTTGTTGTTTTTGATAGCGTCCTAATATCAACTTATTGATCTATGTCTTTGAAACCTGAAAAGTAACCAAGTGCATGTTAGAAAATTCTTCTATATATAGTTTCATCTTTGTCTTTTTTTTTGTAGCATCTTAATTTCAACTTATAAATCACCACCTCATCGAACTTGAAAAGTAACCAAATATATGTTAGAGTATGTTTGTGAAGTAATTATTCTATTAAACAAAATTCCGTACAAACATGCAAGTATGAAGATATACTAAAAACAATTAATTGTCTATGCAAACAATCACATAAAATGATAAAAGTATTTGTTTATGTAAACAATCATATAAAATGATAAAAATGTGAGAAAATGAACTATGAAGTATACAGAATAATTTGAAACGTGAAGAGAGTACCCAAATGAAATATTGTAGATGACTAATGAGAATTGAGAAAAATATGAAATTTAAAGGAAAGGAAAAGAGGAATACAATGCAAAAATAAATAAATGAAACGTTTCAGTAATGGAGGTAAGAATAAATACGATTTAAAAGAGTAATTAATATGTAATAAGCATTTTAAAATGAAAAGATTTAATAATGCCAGTGTTTTGGATGCTTCAAATCGCACTAACCGTTCGTTTCAAATTAAATAGCCAGTAAAACTTTTTTGATTAATTTAATGGAGAGAGAGAGAGTATTAAAATTCAAGAAAAAAAATTTTAAAAAATGAGAATAAAAATAAATATATTTCTTGATCAATGAGGCATGCCACATCAACATTTTCTAAACTCTTCTTTTATATATATATATATATATGATTGGCTGCCAAAGATGAATCAGGGTAGAGGCGATAAATAGGTGGATTGATTTGAATTTGAGCAGGCAAAAGTTGGTTAAGTTAATGACTGACCCAAAGTTATTTTGGCCGAAATGAGCCAACAAGTGGACCAAAACATAATTTATCCAATTCTTCATAAATTGTAATGACTCTCCAGGTGATTTTCTACATTTACACATATTTTCACAGTTTAGAGCTTTCCTATGGTTGTCCCAAGTCATATATCACTTACTGGAACTACCAGTTGAGTTATTGGGCAATTTATTTTATTTTTAGATCCAATTTTCTGTTTTAAGGTCTTCAATGATAAGGAGTGGCTATTGGTTAAAACATTAGTGTAATGACCTCGAATGTCAATTTTGATAGTTTCATCAGCTCTAAAACGTCGATTGTAGGCTGGGGGACCTATGGTTTGGGTCTAGAGACTTATAGTCTCATTTCGGGCTATTGATGAAAAATGATAAAAATGGCCCTTGGATGTAGGGCCCACATTTCATTAAAGTGACCCCAACGAAAATGACAATTGCACCATTGAGTCCAGAACGTAGAATTTGATAGGCTAGCATAGTTCATTAGCATTCATGAGATTCTGAATGAATCTCAAGGGGTCGGTGGAGACTTGAAATTTTTCCAAGACTAAGCTGGTGCATCTGCTAAAGTGGTACTTAGGTCGTTTTAGTAAAGGGAGCTTAAGTAGCTAGTTGATTGCTTTAGTATCCATGGCTTGCCTAGCTGAGCCACTTAAGCAAAGGTTGATCCGCTAAATCGGATGCCTCTTAAGCGGCAGCCCGTCTTCTTGAGCCGTAGGCTAGTCTTAGTAGGTACCTCTTCAGCGGTATTTAGCCGTTTTAGCTGTGACCGCATAAGCGGTCAAGTAGTATCTTAAGCGGCACCTGGGAGGCCATTAAATGCCTCTTTTGCCTGATTTTCTCCCATTTTTCTCACAACTATGAAGTGTCAAGATCCTAGAGAATGTGCAAAATTGGGAGAGCAATTATTGGGAGATTGTGGGTAATTGTTAGCTAGGATTAATCATCTCTTCATTGAAATCTTCATAAGGTTCCATCAAATTATTTGTTTAATTTCTCAATTTAGACTCAAATCCCTAGATTATTGTTGGGTTGATTTTAGTGTCATTTGTACTTGGAATTTACCCATTCTTGAGGGTGAATGATTCTTGAGCATAAAAAGATACATTGACGGTTTCAAAAGTGTAATTTCACAAGTGGGATCACATGGGAGTTTGACATGATTTTAGACCTGAAGCATAAAAAATGCAATAAGGGTACCATTGTTCTCATATTGATGAGTAGATTTTTATGAGACATTCTTCGGCGTCTAGGTAGGCTAGGCTTACCTTTATCTTAGATTGAGCTTAATTATAGTATGAATATGATATTATGCTAGTTTTGTGATGAGATTTAGTTCTTGGAGGTACATTTAGTATGGTTTGAATCTTTTAGCCAATTAAGGAACAGTAATTAGGCATAATTGACTTAGCTACTCATTCAATAGGTAGATTTGCTATCTTAGAACTCAATTGTGGCTTCTTTAATATCTAGTGGTGACATCAAATACGTTTGCCTAGTTCGAGGTAGAATTTGCCTTAGATAGGATTTTGGAGTTAGAAGTTGGACCCTCCAACCACCTTAGGCAAGGATTGGTATTAATTTCATATAGACTCAATAGGCCTTGCACATTACTTTAATTATATTCTTTGGCCCGAGGAGGCTTAGATGCATGATACTTTATTCTAGATAGATACTTGAAATGATGATATGAGTTTCGGTTTTAGTCCGACAAATGATTATGAGTTTCATCAAGTCCAGCAAATAATGATATGAGTTTCGGTACAAGTTTGACAAATAATGATATGAGTTTTGGTTCAAGTCCAGCACAGAGAGGTTATTTATAATGGTTATAGAACCGGTTCGCATTCAGTATTATACGATATGAAAGTCCTACTGTTATGATTTTGAGATATGGTTAATTAGTGTAATTCATGTTATTATTTCTTCTTGATTGCACCCTCAAATCTTATGGTTCCCATGTTGGGTTATTTACCTTATTCATACTTTCTAGCATATGAGGGATAGTTATGCAGAGCCAGTTATATTTTTTCTTATTATTATTACTATGATTGTTCACTTTCAGCATTTGAAGCGTTATTCCAGGTTTGCCTTATTTACCTTAACTCAGCTTATTTAGCTTGCATGCTATTATATTTATATTTTGATTTAGCTCAGTCGGCCGATGATGCCAAAACTAAGTACCCATGGCTTTGGTACTCATACTACACTTTCGTACCTTTTTGGTATAGATTCGAGTATTAGCCTCCACCGTTGATGCTGAGATTTATGTTGGTCAGATTTTGGAGATAGGGCAAGCTCTCGAAGCTAGAGTTAACCTTTTTTCCTTCTTTTGTTTTTGCTAGTCTTTCTATTTTGAGACTATTGTATATTGACTTGATAGTACTTGTATTCTTTTGAATTAGAGGCTCTTTTACCGATATTAATAGGTCATGAGATATTTCTTCTCCTTTTCTATGTTATTATCCTATGATTTATGGCCTGTAATTCTGTATTTGCATATTTCCAGTAATTTTCTATAAAATTAAACCATTACTTCTAGTTCTGGGTTATATTTGGATTACTTACTGGTGGGTAAAAAAGTAGGTGCTACCATGTCTCAAAAATCTAGTCGTAAAAAATTTGTATCAAAGCATTAGGCTCACTAGTATTGTTGGTACAAGAGCAAATGTCTAATAGAGTCCCACAGAATGAAACAATGACGTTTATTTCTTATCTTTGAGAGGCTATAGAAAATTCTTAGAAGATTTTCATTTCTTTTACTAATTTTGTGCTAGGAGTCTGAGTTGGTTTCTAGTGATTCCTTTGGTTTTACTCTATCCCAGATGCCTAGGATATGTGCTGCTACTACATAAGATGAGGACCCTGAGTTAGTAACTAGGTATCCTATCAAAGCACGTAGATGACCACAGGGTCAAGAAAAACCAAGAGATGCAGCCCAAGAGAGCCCTCACCAGACCCTGTTCCTGCTCTCGCGCTAGAGATTTATCCACCCCGGCTAGTAGTGGGCCATAGGCCAATCTAGGCTCCACCGGGATTTATTTCTTCATTACTTCTCAGGGATTCATTTGTTCAACTCTTGGGTTTAGTTGGTGGTGCACCATCTAAAGGTGCTTAATCTGTAGACCTGAGTGGTACTAAGGCAGGAGCACAACCTATAGCTACAGATCCCAAGGTTGAGATTCCTCAAACATAAGTGGTTGCTTAGTTGGTAGTTGCCCAGCCTGCAATATCTATTGAGGAGTAGAAAATATTAGTTTGATTCTTATGATAACTTCACCTACTTATTTTAGGGCACTGGGCAAGGATGCTTATGAGTTCTTGGTTGCTTATGAGGATAGGCTCCATAATTTAGGCCTAGTTAAGACTTGTGATATAGACTACACCGCCTTTTAGTTAGATTTGGAAACTCTACATTGGTGGAGAAGTTATCTTGGTTTTGGGCCAGCTGGATCTTTCCCCTTGACATGGACTCAGTTCTCTGAGGTTTTCTTGGAGAAGTATATGCCTCGTATCCTTAAAGATCATTTGAGAGACCAGTACTTGAGATTGGAGCAGGGCTCCATGACTATTTTTTAGTATGAATCTCAATTTCATGAGTTGGCTATTGTAACGCCCCAAATCTGGTACCCGAAATGTCACTCGGTGCTTATGATCCCAAAGGACCACAAGCTAATCCATGACTGATATTTGTACCTGTATACTGCATAATATACTGTATAATGCGGAAACATGAACTAAAAGACCATAAGGTTCAAAACTGTAACATAAAATCTAATAAATCATAATATATGGATAAGGTATGAAATACCCAAAACAACTGAAATAAACTGTCTGAAACGTGATAGTCTGAAAAATCTCTAACTGACTGAACTGTCTGAATAAGGATTTGATGGGACATGTCCCCAACTATCTCCAAATAATAAATTAATTAATGAGATAATAAAGTAATGGTCATGTCCTCAAAGGATGAGGACTCACTGCTAACTCTAACTACTAAGACTGGAATACAATTGAGGATCTGGAGCTCGTGCTTCTGAACCTATGGTGTTCGCAAATACATTAGTACTTTGAATGTACTGGTATACATGTGAGGTAGGCTAAATACAAAGGGTTTACATGTATGAACTATACTAACTGACTGGATAACATGAACGTGAGATTACATGCATGAATACATAGTAACTATATCTGAGATCGCGTTAACATGAATTTACTAATAACTAACATGACTAATGACTGAGTTCTGATAACTAATATACTTATGACATGAGTGATTGTATCTGACAGTCCTGAATCTGATGGAACTAGCTGAGTTTCGTACTGTATCTAAGTTGACTGTATCTGATAGTCCTAATATCTGAAGAACTATCTGAGTCCTTTTACTGATACTGATACTGAAACTGTAGGAAGTAGTTATCTAACCGACATACCCCTAATACGCTATCATGGCTGAGCTGGGGTCCAATCTGTAACCCCAATTGGAAGGGTGTCAATACCACGCCACTGGTAAGGAATATCTGTGAGTAACCCTCATATAACAGGTAACTCTGGTGAGAATGGTGGGAACTCTCATATAACAGGTCAAGCCACCTCATCTACCCTCATATAGAAGGCTATAATGTATCAACCTACACTAGCTACATAGTTCTAAAACACACGGATTGCTTTTAAGAATTACATCCTCATATAACAGGTGAGTTCCCATCCTCGGGTTCGCTCGGTGCTAATTTTTATTCCCATCTGAATAGACACTAAACATGAACTAATGAATTAAACTGGACTGAATTAACTAAGTTTTGTTGACTGGCAAAAATATTACTAAGTTTTTCCTGAGTCATGAGACTGACTAAATTCTACTGAACATGGCTTGGCTGAGAGTATCTTAAAAATATGACATTGGCTCTAGGCATACAGCTAAATTGTTGGGTACAAGTACCCCCAGGACTTGATAGAGGGAAACTGACAAGGCATGACATTCTTGAATACATGACCAACATCAACAATCGATAATACAGTAATTGGAGATATTTCATGGGCATTTGATTATCATATCTTGGTACGTGAATAAGATAGCATATATACATAGCATAATTTCATAAGGCTAAACCATGAGCAATCCAACAACAATTTTAATATATAAGAATAACATGGAATTCATTTTAGAACACTATAGTGCATAATTTCAATCCTCTTAGGCATTTTACCAAACACCTTGCATGCACCCTTAGGGCATAGGCATAATCATCAAATTGACACATTATAAATAACTCAATTTATGAATTTTACTCACTTGCTAATGTGGTTTCATGAAAACACATAAATATTCCAACTTGGGAATCATATAACAAGAGAAACATGGTTACAACCAACCTATACCATAAATATCATGATTTACAATTTAAAATAGGGTTCTTGAGCTTTATGGATGAAAGGGATCCATAAATCAACACTATGCATACCTTAGTTCTTGATTTAGCAAATATTGATGGAAAGACTCTTCAATTTGAGTATAGAATTTGAATCCTTAATTAAAACCCTAGCTTGTTCTTGAGAGAAGCTTGAGAGAAGCATTATATTTTGGGTGAAAAATGGCTGAATCAGTGTTATTGGGTTTAAATAGGGGTGGAAAATTGACCCTTTTAACCCTTGGATGTGTCTTTTAAATTGAAAAAAATTCCTGAACTGGACCCCTGGCGCGACGCGACGCTATCGTACCATGTCACTAGATTTTGACAACTGTAATATTAGGGGATGGCGCGATGCGTAGCCATCGTGTTGCCACTTTATTTGCGACCTAGAAGTTTGGAGCGATGCACCACTATCGTGGACCCCTACTGGAATTTGACAAATGCCATTTTCTCTTGTGGCGCGGCGCGCCACTGACTTATATGGCGCTGTTTTACGATGAGAACTTGAAATAATCATAACTTCTTACCCGGTTATCGGATTTGAGCGAATCTTATATCGATGGAAAGCTTATTGAATTTACCACATGAAAAAAAGTGAAAATCTTAAAAATTCCCCATGGAATAAACATCATTCCATTTAGAAGCTAATTCTTGACATTCTTGGGACAAAATTAGTTAGGAAACTTCAGGGTATTACAGCTATGAATGCTACATCTGTCTTACCAATCAAGTCTGAGTGGGTTTGGTGCTTTGTTTGGAGATTGATACTTTCTCTCTATATGGCTACACAAAGTTTTGTTTTTACTGATATGTCTTTTACAGAGATTTTTTATCATGCTCAAATTATGAAGGAGAATCATCATGAGGCCTAAGGGGCAATGATAAGAGGTCGTATTATAATGGAAGTATCATTAGGAGATAGAGTAACTCATAGTTCATATGCAGTGATTCTTAGGATGGGTACCCTTTGCATCAGCTTTATCAGTATTAGGTTCAGTCTATTAGACCTATTTATACCGTACTTTAGATTATCGATGAGGCCAATCTAGCTACAGTGATCATCCTTGCAACAATAGTGGTCAACCTCTAAAAGGTTCATCTTCTGGCTATTCTAGATGAGGTGGTTATTCTAGTTTAGTTGAATTTTCTGGGTTCAGTACAACGCTAAGGGTGTGTTATGATTGTGGGGCCTTTCGCCGTTTCTCTAAAGAGTGTCCTAGGGATGGGGCAGTTGTACTTACAGCTCAAATTATTCCATCAATTATGGTAGTACTACCCCAGCTAGAGGTGGTATGTAAGGTCATTAAAGGGGTCCCTAATATGCTCGTGGAGGTCCTCGGGTAGGTAGGATAGGAGATCGTTCAGGCGCTCAACTAGGTGGCGGGTGAGGTCATTTGTATGTCATACCTGGTAGACCAAGGCATTGTGTTAGGATGTTTTTATTAAAGGTATGATTTTAGTGACATCAGTCGGCTTTTGCTTTATTTGGTCTGGGATCTGCTTATTCTTATGTGTCTACTTATTATGCCTCACAGTTAGAGTTGTCTTGGGATTTTTAATCTATATTGTTATTGGTATCTACTTCTGTGGGTGATCCATTAGTATTTGATCTGGTTTACAGCTCATGTATTATGACCGTTTGAGAGTTTGATACCTAGGCTAATCTTATTGTTTTAGATATGGTGGATTTTCATAGGATTTTATGCATGGACTAGTTATCCCTATACCATGCGATCTTGGATTATTTTGCCAAGATTGTTACCTTAGACATCTCGACATACCCCAGTTGTGTGGAAGGGTCTTTCAGTTGCAAGCGTATTGGGATATTTCTTATGTTTGGGCTAGGAAACTTATATCAAGGGATTGTGAGTCTTATCTTGCTTATATTTGCGATGTTAGTATGGAGAGTCTCTTACTTGACATTGTTCCTATAGTCTATGATTTTCCTGTTGTTTCTTTACTAATCTACCTGCTCTTCCTTTTGAGCATGATATTGAATTTATTATTGATCTTGAGTTGGACACCCAATCTATTTCTATGGCACCTTATCTTATGGCTTCTATCGAGCTTAAGGAGTTGAATTATCAGCTTCTGGATCTTCTAGGTAAGATTTTTATTAGACTGAGTATGTCACCTTGGGGTGCTCCTATTTTGTTCTTGAGGAAGAATAATAGTTCCTTGCATAAGCGTATTGACTATAGGCAGCTTAATAAGGTAACAGTGATGAATAGGTATCCCATGCCTTGAATTGATAAATTATTTGACCAGCTTCAGGGAGCAGTAGTTTTCTCTAAGATTGACTTGAGCTCGGTTACTACCAGTTGAGGATTTGAGTTGACAACTTCCCAAACACAGCTTTAGGACTTATTACGATCGATCATTATGAATTCTTGGTGATGTCTTTTGGGCGAACTAGTATCCAGTAGCTTTCATGTAGTTGATGAACTTTATATTCAGACATTATTTGGATTCCTTCATGATTGTTTTTATTGAAGATATTCTTGTTTATTTGAGTAGTAGGGAGGAGAATATGCATCATTTGAGGATTATGTTCAGATAAGAGATCATAGGATTTTTGCCAAATCCTCAAAGTGAGTTCTGGCTCGAGTCGGTGACATTTCTAAGGCATAGGGTGTCTAAGAATAGGATTATGGGAGACCCAATGGATATTAAGGCTATTTATGATTGGGCTAGGCCTACATCAACGTCTGAGGTTCGTAGCTTCATTGATATGCCCCTTTACTATAGGAAATTCATTGAGTGTTTTGCTACTATTGCAGCACCAATAACTAGATTGACCCAGAAGGAATTCCTTTCTTGTGGTTTGAGGATTTTGAATCAAGCTTCGAAAGTTTAAGTGATTCTCACTTCATATCCTATATTGTTTCTTATTATTGAGAGTGAGGGATTTACCATATATTGTTATTCTTTTGGGGTTGTCTTTGGATGTGTTTGGATACAGCAGGGTTGAGTTATTGCTTATGCATCGAGGTAGTTGAAGGTTCACAAGCGCAACTACCCCACCTATGATTTGGAATTGGCAGTGGTATTTTGGTTCAGCATTTTATGACATGGAGAGAGCTTAAATCTAGAAAGCATAGATAGATGAAGTTGCTTAAGTATTATGATATCTCCATGCTATACCATCTGGGAAAGGCGAATGTGGTAGTACATGCCTTGATTAGAAGGCAGTGAGTATGGGTAGCTTGACTTCTATTTTAATTTCCAAGAGGTCACTGATGTGGGACATCCAGTCCTTACCAACTTGATGGTGCAACTTGATAGTTTGGACCCTGGGAGAATTTTTTTTAGTTTTGAGGCAATGTCTACCTTACTTGAGCAGATTAGGAATAGTCAGTTTAAGGAAATGAGGCTTTGTATCATCCGTGATCAGGAGTTAAGTAGTGAGTCCAGCAGGGATACAATAGACTCAGAGGGTATTTTGAGGTATGATAGCTGCATTTGTGTTCCAAGGGTTGGTGACTTGATTTAGTTGATATTGCATGAGGTTCAAATCTCTAGATATTCTATCCACCCTGGTACAGCTAAGATGTATAGGTATTTGAAGCAATATTATTGATTGAGAGTCATGAGGAGAGATATGGAGAACTTTGTATATCGTAACCTATATTTTCAGCTGGTGAAGGCCGAGCGTCAGAGGCCTGATGGCTTGACTCAAGAGTTTCCTATTCCTAAGTGGAAGTGGGAGCAGATCAACATATATTTTGTTAGTGTTTTACCTTGAATATCCCATGGTTTAGACAACATTTGGGTTATTGTAGAACAATTGACCAAATCAGCATATTTTATTCCAATTCAGATTTCGTTCAATGCCAAGAGGTTAACCCATATCTATGTTTGAGAGATAGTTCACCTACATGGAGTGCATATATCTATCATTTTTGACTGAGGGTTGGCATTCACTTCTAGATTATGGAGAGATTTTCAAGAGGAGTTGGGTAATCAGGTAAATTTAGTACAAATTTTCACCAGCAGATCGATGGGGAGTTGGAGTGGACTATTTAGGTTTTGAGGATATGCTTTGAGCCATTGTTATATATTTTGGAGGTCAGTGATTGCAAAACTTAGCTTTGGCGTAGTTCACATATAATAATAGCTACCATTCGAATATATAAATGACACTATTTGAGGCATTATATGGTAGACATTATTGATCTTCGATTGTATGGTTCAAGACCTCTGATATTAGAACTCATAGCACCGACTTACTTTTGGAGTCATTGATAGAGTCAAGGTAATTAAGGATAGTGTAAGGGAAGCTCAGAGTAGAAAGAATGCTTATGTAGATTACAGACTTCATGCCTTAAGATTTGGAGTTGGAGACTGCGTATTCCTCTGAGTATCGCCCATGAAGGGTGTGATGAGGTTCGGAAAGAAAGGCAAGCTCTGCCCTAGATATATTGGACCTTTTCAAATCCTTCACACGGTTTGAGATGTGGATTAAGTGTGTGCCTTGACCTTATATTTAGCCATTGTTCATCCAGGTTTTCACGTTTCTATATTGGGGCATTGCATTCTGAATGAGTTACATGCGCTTTGATGGGACTTAGTTCAGATGGATCAGAGGTTGAACTTTATGAAGGAGCTGGTGCTCATATTAGCAAGGGATTTTAGGTGGTTGTGTTCGATAGTGATTCTAGTAGTTAAGGTTAGTGGAGATGCCACCCAGTGAGGAGGCTTCTTGGGAGATTGAGAGCAATATGCAAACCCAATATCCTCACTTGATCGAGCCTTCAAGTACATCCTAACCCTTTGCTTTTGCAAATGAAAGTTCTTTTAGTAGTTGATATTATAATGACCTTCCAGGTCATTTTCTAAATTTCCACACATTTTCATTAGTTAAAGATTTCCTATAGCTACCCAAGTCATTTATGACTTGTTGGAGCTGACAATTCAGTTATAGGGCAGTTTGTTTGATTTTTAGAGCCAATTTTTTATTTTGAAGTCTTTGCTGGTAAGGAGTGGCTATCATGTGAAAACTTTTGTGTAACGACCTCAGATGTCAATATTGATAGCTCCATCAGCTCTAGAACATCGATTTTAGGATTAGGAGACTTTGGTTTGGGTCATGAGACTTTCAAACTCATTCCGGGCTATTGGCCGAAAATTGATAAAAATAACCCTTAGGTGTGGGGCCCATATTTTGTTAAAATGATTTCGAATGAAAATTTCAATTGCGTCATTGATTTTAGAGTATCGAATTTGATAGGGTAGCATAACTCCTTTGCATTCACGGGAACTCGAATGAATTCGAGGGATCGGTGGATACTTAGAATTTTTTGAAGTCTTAGTTGGTGCATTTGCTAAAGCATTTGATCGCTTTAGCGGAGTCTGCTTAAGAGGCCAGCTGGTCACTTTAGCATCCATGTCTTTCACATCCAAACCATTTAAGTGGAGGTTGGTCAGCTAAAGCATATGTCATCCCGTTTGTTTTAACAGTAAGCCAACACAGTGGGTACTACTTAAACGGTACTTAGCTGCTTAAGTGGTTAATTGACCGCTTAAGAGGCACATGGGAGGCCATTAAATACCTATTTTTTCCAATTTTTTCTATTTTTCTCACAATTCTTAAGAGTTAAAACCCTAGAGAGTGTGCGAATTGGGAGAGTAATTATTGGGAGATTAAGGGTAATTGTTAGCTCCGATTAATCATCTCTTCATTGAAATCATTGTAAGTTTCCATCAAATTATTGGTTTAATTTCATAATTTAGACCCAAATCCCTAGATTATTGTTGGGTTGATTTTAGTATCATTTTTGCTAGAAATTTACCCATTCTTGAGGTTTAATGATTCTTGATCATAGAGGGACACATTGACGGTTTCGAAAGTGTGATTTTGCAAGCGGGCTACATATGAAAGTTTGACGTAATTTTGGACCTAAATCATAAAAAATAATATGGGTTTCATTTTTCTCTTATTGATGAGTAGATTACCATTTTTATAGGGTGTCATCATACAGGAGCTTTCTGGAAGAGAAAATCATTGATTTAGCAAACTTCATCGGGCTTTCTTAGGCGTCCAGGTAGTCTACGTGTATCTTTTTCACAGAATGAGCATAATTATAGTATGAATATGATATTATTCTAGTTTTGTGACGTAATTTTTTTCTTGGAGGTAAATTTAGTATGATTTTAATCTTTTAGACTATTAAGAAACCGCAATTAGGCATAAGACTTAGCTACTCGTTCTATAGATAGATTTGCTATCTTAGAACTCAATTATGGCTTCCTTTATATCTAGAAGTGAAATTGGATACCTTATCATAGTTCGGAGTGGAATTTTCCTTAGAGTGGATTTTGAGGTTAAAAGTGTGCCCCTCTAACCCAGCTTAGGCTAGTATTGCTATTAATTTCTTGTGGACTTAACAAGCCTTGCACATTCCTTTAATTATATCCTTTGGCCTAGGGAGGTTTAGATGTATGATACTTTATTCTATATTGATACTTGGAATGATGATATGATTTATGATTAAAGTCCAGCAAATGATGATATGAGTTCCAGCTCAAGTCCAACAATGATGATATAAGTTTCGGTTCAAGTCCGACACTGAGAGGTTATTTATACCGGTTAGGGAATCAATTTGAGTCTAGTGTTTTATGGTAAGGAAGGACCCATGGTTATTATTTTGAGATACGATTAATTAGTGTAATTCATGTTATTATTTCTCCTTGATTGTACCCTTCAGGCTTATGAAGGGTTGTGTTGGGTTATTTACCTTATTCACACCTTATGATTTATGGGAACCAGTTGTGTATAGATAGTTATATTTTTCCTTAGTATTATTAGGATTGTTTAATTTCAGCATTTGGAGCGTTATTTCAAGTTTGCCCTATTTTCCATGACTCAGATTATTCAACTCACATGCTATTATATTTATATTTTGATTTAGCTCAGTTGGTCGATGATGCCTACTGAGTACCTGTGACTTTTGTAACCATACTACACTTTTTTATCTTTTTTGTGCAGATTTAAGTACTAGTTGTCATTATTTACGTTGAGATTTGTGTTGGTCAAAGTTCGGAGACAGGGTGAGCTCTCAAAACCAGAGTTGACTTTTCTCCTTCTTTTGTTTTTGCTAATCTTTTTATTTTTGAGACTATAGTATATTGACTTGATAGTACTTGTATTCTCTTGGATTAAAAGCTCATGTATCGGCATTACTAGGTCATCGGATGTTATTTCTCGTTATTTCTCTTCTGTTATGTTATTAGTTGATGATTTATGGCTTGTAATTCTTTACATGCACATTTTTAACAATTATGCCACTTTTCACAAAATTAGCCCATCTAGTTTAGGGCTATGGTCTGACTTACTTATTGGTGGAAAAAAAGTTGTTGCCATTATAACTCGAAATCTAGTCGTGACATATTAATTGTTTTATTTGTTCTTATATAATCTTAGTGTACCCAATACAGTTGATAGAAAAATTATCATTTTTCTTTATTTTTGTCACAACCCGATTTCTCAAGTCATGATGAGGCCTACTTATTCCACCGGTAGGCAAACCCAGTCATAGCCCAAAACGATAGGTAATGGACTAACAGGAAGAAACTAGAGAAGATTAGATAGAAATGATAACAGTAGTATTATAAGATGAAACAGAGAAAGGACATATAAAATATATCAAAATGGGAAAAAGAAGAGGACTAAAATATACAAATGAATCCCTCTCGAGACCTGGTAAGGTCGGTAATAGAATCATTACTAAAAATTCCCAGAGTACTAGACAATATCCAAAATATACACAATATGTAAAAAGAAGTCTCGAGTACAAAAGACTATTAGATAGAGGAGGATCAGCCCCGGACGACAACAAGCTCACCATGCTATAGATCAACGCTAGGGTGGAGATATCACGTCAATGTCGGCTAATAGTACTTGAATCTGCATCAGACAAAAGATATAC
Source organism: Capsicum annuum (assembly GCF_002878395.1). Taxonomy (NCBI): domain Eukaryota; kingdom Viridiplantae; phylum Streptophyta; class Magnoliopsida; order Solanales; family Solanaceae; genus Capsicum; species Capsicum annuum. The sequence continues at coordinate 31,897,274 of NC_061117.1, read as the reverse complement.
AAATGTAGTATGAGTACCAAGAAATCGATACTCAGTATGCATCATCAGTTGACTGAGCTCAATATAGAAAAAGTATAATTAAAATGCGAGGGTGTAGTCTTAGTCAACAATATATGGGGATAGAAAGGGAAATAACTACCAAGATATGAAAATGCAATAAAAGAATAAGTAAAAGTGATACAGAAAGACAAATAACAAAGTAATAAGAAGGCAAATCAAGCACAATCTAACTGGATTCACATAATCCCTTCAGCCACACTAAAGAAGATAATTAACCCAATTGCGCCCCCATAAGCAACTGGGACACACGATGAGTAAATAAAGAAAAAATGTAAATAATCCATAAATGAACCAATCCCAAGACATCATAGTAATCCTCCAGTTGTGTAACGTGTTTGAACTGACACCAATGGGTAATAATGAGAGGCCAGACTTCAGGCTCGAACCGATAGTGTTGGATAATAACAAAAGGCCATATGCCAGATTTGAACCAAAAATAGTGGATAATAATAAGAGCCCACATATATGATATGTAATATGACTCATAATTATATGTTGGACTCGACTGAAACTCAGAGGAACCACAACTCCTAGAACAACAATTATCACTATCCGAACTCCCAGATCATATCTTAACCAGATGTCGGGCTAGAATCAAAACTCACGGTAACCATACCCAACTGTAAAACTAAAATCCAAATCATACTATAACTGATGCCAAAGTAGTGCCAATATTCACAATATATGACATAAATAAAGTATATGCGGGCCCTGAACCGTAACTAAAATACATTTAAATAAACATTCGCATATATTAGTTAGAAAGGATGAAACCAAGATTTTGCATCTTAATTCCACGTCCTCAGGTCATAGATACTATATCATAATAAAAGATAACAAGATCAAAATTTACTAGAACCGGGTCTTAATCGAATAAATAAGCATAAAATATTTCAAATGATACTCGATCTACAACTACCTACCCAAAACTAGCATAATAGTATACTAATATCATTCATAAGCTTAATCTAAAGATAGGGTAAGTCTATCCTGCCTAGACACCAAAGCTAAAAAGTCTTTTCGAGAAGCCTCTGAATAGTGCCACACTAGAACTAAAGCTTGAAAAACTTGAGATATTTATTTTCCCAGAGCAAAAGCACAAGAACTCAAAATATAAAGGTTTACAACTTCCACGTTTGATAGCTATATACATATCAAATTATGGGTAATTTTAAAAACAGTAGTCATTTATGTTAAACGAGATTAACTAGTTAGTTGCTATACAACGAGAACAAATGTTAGTAAATAATTAAAATGCTGCCACCTTGAATCTTAATACATAATGTACTCTCCCTCCACTTCCACATGGAAGTGGAGGAGTCGCCCTATCATTTTTAAATACCCTATTATATATATTGGGTATTGTATATGTTCACGATAAAATAAATATAATATTTTAAATATATCATAATTAATAAAAAATTATGTTTAATAAAATCTCTATTATATAATAATAATATTTTAACATATCTAGATTCACTATCTCCGTTCAAATATTAATAAATTATAAAATTGTTATAAATTAATATAAATATACTATAACTAAAAGTTTTTCTTAAACATCTAAAATATTTTAGAAAGATAATAAAATATATCTCTACCAACGTCTAATTTAATTTAACTATTCCTCAATGGTATAATATAATTCTCAAGCGAACTACTTGAAAATTGAACTGTCAGTCCCAACAAGTCGTAAATAACTTGAGGCAGTTATAAGAAAGCTATAAATGCTGAAAATGCACAAAAATAAGAGAAATGACCACGAGGGTCATTACAAGATCCACGATTAAAAAACTTTAATCCATAAAAGTAAAGGATAAGTAAATACTGAAGGCTTGAACATGTAGGGATACTGGGTCAGCATATCATGCTCAATCCCATAGGCAACCTCCTCAACTAAACGGTGACACAACTAAACCTTAACTACTAAAATCTCCATAGAGCGCAACCAACAAAATTGATATCGACTCCTCTACAAATTCCAACCTCTTGTCAAACTAAACTGAGTCCAACGGAAGCACGTGCAACTTATCTAGAATGTACTACCATACTATAGACACATAAAGCATCGGGTGGATGGCTGTAAAGGAAGGAGGCAATGCCAACACATATTCTACCTACCTAATTGTTTGCAGGATCTCAAAGGGCCTAATATACCTAGGGTTGAGCTTACCCCTCCTCCTAAACCTCATTATGCCCTTCATGGGTGATACTCATGAAATACCCTATCCCTAACATTGAATCCCAATCGATGGATTATGTGGTCAGCAAACTCCTCTACCAACTTTAAGCTGCTCGTATCTTATCCTGAACCACCCAAACTCAGTCCAATGACTAATGAAGCAAGTATGTACCATGAGGCCTAACCTCAAAGGACTCAAACCAGCCAGTCGGAGATTGACATCACCTACCATAAAACACCTCAAATTGTACCATTTGAATGCTGGAATGGAACCTATTATTTTGCGCATACTCTGCCAAAGGTAAAAACTAGTCCCACTAACCCAAGATCCAACACACAAGTGCGAAGCATCTCTTCAAAGACCTAGATAGTCCACTTTAACTGCCCATTATTTTGTGGGTAAAATATGGAGTTAAGGTTAACCTGGTACCCAAATCCCCTTGAAATATTCTCCAAAATAAAGAAGTTAACTGAGAGCCTTGATTTGAAATAATAAATTCAACCATCCCATGTAAGACAACTACCGCGCTAACCTCTCGGCACTGTAAGAGGTCCGAATGGGAATGAAATAAGCAAACTTCGTCAATCGATCCACGATAACCCAAATGCTATCAAAACCATAGGAGGGGCGAGGTAATCCGCCCATAAAATCCATCAAATCTCACTCTTACTTCTACTTAGGAATGGGTAGCTGCTAAAGTAATCCACCAGGCCTCTGGTGCTCGGTCTTTACCTGCTGACAATAACGGCATAGAGCCACAAACCCTGATATATATCTCTGCGTACCACTCCACTAGGAATGCTGACCCAAATTTATCTACATTTTAGTTGTCTTCAGGTGACTATAATACCAGAGCATATGCCTTATGAAGAATTAACTAAATCAAGTCTTCAACCCTTGAAACACAAATACACCCGTCAAACCTCAAAACAACCTCGAAATCTAAGGTATACCCTATGCACTCACCTCTAAACACTTTCCTTGAATATTACAAAGCTTTCTATCCTTAAACTAAAGACCCTAAATTTGCTCCAGCAAAGTAGATCTAGCCACAACACTAGCAGTGATCCTCCGAGGATTAGAAATATCCAAAGGAACTATCAAGTTAGCAAGGAATAGATTTTCAACCCCATGGGCCGTTGAGAAATTGAAATGAAACCTAAGCTATCCATACTCACTGCCTTCCGTTCAAGGTGTCCTCTACTATATTTGACTTGCCTGGATGGTATTAAATAAAAATATCATAACACTTCAGCAACTCAATCCATTTATGCTTCCTCAAATTAAGCTCCTTCTGGATTATAATATACTTAAGACTGTGGTGATCAGTAATGATCTCATAGAAAACCCCATACAAATAATGTCTCCAAATCCTAAGCATAAATATTACCACTGCCAACTCCAAGTCATGAGTGAGGTAGTTGCACTCATGCTCCTTCAGCTTCCTTGACGCATATGAAATAACACATACCCACTGCATGAGAACACACTACAAACCAATACTAGATGCATCATAATTGACAATAAAATATTTTCCCTTAACTGAAAGAGTCAGAATAAGGGCTGAAGTAAGAAAATCTAGGAGATTCCAAAAGCTTACCTCATAACCCATAGACCACTAAAATGGAACCTTCTTCAAGGTTAATCTAGTCATAGGATCTGCAATGGATGAGAAACCCTTGACAAACCATTTGAAGTAATCTGCCAACCCAATGAAACTACAACCTCAGTAGGCAAAGTAGGCCTACCCCAACTACAAATAGCGTCAATATTTACTGGGTCCACCATAATGCTATTCTTGGACACTATGTTCACCAAGAAAGCTGAAGACTCAAGGCAAAACTAGCACTTTAAGAACTTAAGATAAAGCCGATACAATCTCTCAAAGTGTGGAGCACAATCCTCAAATATTTCTCATGCTCCTAGTTACTCCTCAGATATACTAGAATGTTGTTAATGAACATTATCATGAAGTATTAAAATTATGTCCTGAACATATGGTTAATCATATCCATAAAAGTTGTTGGGGAATTAATCAACCCAAAAATATCACTAGGAAGTAAAAATAACCGTAACGAGCCCTGAAAGCTGTCTTAGGGATGTCTACATTCCTAACTCTTAAAGGATTTTAACCATACCTTAAATCTACCTTAGAAAATGTTGTTGCGCCCTAAAGTTCGTCAAAAAAAATATCAATACAAGGTATAGAATACTATTCTTCACTGTGACGTTATTCAACAAGTTGTAGTTGACACACAAATGCATAGAGACTTATTTTTTCTTCACAAATAAAATTGGAGAATCCTATTGTGACACACTTGATCTGATAAAGCCCTTACATAAAAAATCCTAAAGCTAATTATTCAGCTCCTTCAGCTCAGAAGCAGCCATACAATAATAAGCCATAGAAATAGATCAGTGTTTGGCTCAAGGGTCATAATAGACTCTATATCACTCTTAGGAGGAAGATTAGGCAGATTGACTGGTAACTCATCAGGAAACTTATAAACAACAGGAACAAAGTTAAGTAAAGGACTCTCAACACTAACATCCCAAACATAGGAAAGAAATGACTCACAAATCCTTGATATCAGTCTCCTATACCGAATGTATGAAATAATCCCCGTTGGTGCAAGACTAACAGAATGTCTAAGGTAACGATCTTGGAAAAGCAATCCAAGATCGCGTGGTAAAGGATATCCAGTCCATGCCTAGAATCACATTAAAATCTACCATATCTAGCACAATGAGATATGCTAGAGAATCAAACTCCCAAATAGTCACTAGACAAATCTATTTACCCGATCCACTAATAAAAAATCACCCACATGGGTTGCTATATGTTATGGCACGGATAAAGACTCTGATACAAAACCAACCATGATTCAAAATAAGTAGAAACATATGAAAATGTAGAACCAAGATAAAATAAAGTAGAATTTTACTGATGATATATGAAAATCATACTTGTGATCATAGCATTTAAAGCCTTAGTCTCTCGTCTACCCGGTACAATATACAAAGGACCATGTCTACTACTAGACTGGGTTTCTATCCGACCACAAGTCCTACCTCTCTGAAGACAACCTTTGGAACTTTAGGGGAAAACCCTCATGTCCTTGTTCACCACCCCTAGATGGCGGTGACACTGACCTAATCGACTGTACAATCTAAACTAAAACCCCAATGATCCATGTTGGGGAAACCCAAGGAGAAGTGACCAATAACTTTACAGTAATTATATTCCCTGAGCACCGTACTTTGTCTAAAAGGTCCAGCAGCCTAGAGTGACCACCCTGACTCGATGACCCTGACTAAAAACCCTAATAAGGCTGGCTGCTACTCTGACCATCAAAACCACTATAATTGAGTTGACCCCTATCTGATATCTAAAGAAATACCTAAAATATCCTACTAAGTAGAACTAATGTTGATAAGGTTGTTGCTGAGGGTACCTACCCTAAAACCCTCAGTCTCTAAAAAAAAATTTGTGCCTCCAATTATAACTGCCCAAATAATAAGGTGTCTTATCGCTTCCCCTTGGACCTTATGATCCATCTCCTCTATAGTATAAACATGCTCAATAATATAAAAAAAATATTTCCAAGGTCACCAAACTCTATTTAGCCCTATGAAGCAATAATATCAATCCCCTAACAAAGCATTAATCCACTTATAATCCATAGGTAGAATCATGGTGATGTGTTTGGATAACTCATGAAATCTCTCTTCATACTCAGCTATAGATATAGAACTTTATATCAAAGTAGAAAGCTCATTTTGAGGAGACTCGCGAATGTTGTGAGGCATATACTTCCCCAAGAAAGCTTTAAAGAATTTAGTCCAAGTTACCGGTAGAGACCCAACTAACCTATAATCAAGATAAGCTCTCCATCACCTTCTCGTTGTCGTGTCTAACTGATAACCAAAAAAGTTCACTCCATGCAACTTGACCAACTCCAAGTTTCATAACCTCTCCTCACAACTGGACAGGAACTCATAAGAATCCTCTCCTGGGGTCCCAATAAATCTAGGTGGAGTAAATCTTAAAAATCAGCCCAACATTTTCTACTCCTCCGCAAAAATTATTGGCCAGGATATTATCGATTATTGGAATTTGGTGTTGGTGGAACATCTACCCTAGGCGTCATTGTTGCACGTGGCACCTCTAATACTAGCCTATACTGCTGGTTGATCTCCCTCACTTAACGGACCCCAACTAACCCTAATAAATGTACCAACTTATCTCGAAGGACCAAAGAAGATATAAACCTATATGGAGCTTGGGCTGTCCTTTGGCCCACATGCTAATAGGGTGGTAGAATACCTAGAGTTATCTCAGGCGAAAGAGTTGTGACAAGATCGAGTGATGAATCCCTAGCCTCTCAAACTAGGGTTGCTGCTATATCCTACCCTAACCTCTAGGTCGACCTTAGGCCCTGACTGGAGCTCTAGAAGTGGGCTAAGCGTCCCAATCCCCAGTTCCAGCACCTCGTGTCCTAGCCATCTTCACAAAGAGTAAACCAATAAAGATTTAAAACTAACTTAGACCAAGCACATGAAAATAGATTAAGAAAATGATATTTTTCCTTACAAATGCTCTATAGCCTCTCGAAGATAGGATACATACATCTCCGTACCAATCTGCATTACTCTACTAACATCATCTCGAGTACCAACAATACCAGTGAAACATGGATCTAACATCAAGTTATCATAACCCGATTTCTTAAGTCATGATGACACCTGTCTTATCCTACTAGTAGGCAATCCAAGCAGAGGCGAACCCAGGATTTGAAGTTTGTGGGTGCACCGGTGTTTTCAAAGACACTCATAAGCCTCGAAGAAAGACTCAAAATATGTTGAGTGCTCGCCTCGCTTAATATGCAGCTTAGGTTCTAATTTCTAATACATACTTTCCCTTGTCAATGAGGTTTTCTAAAGAGACAGACTATTTCACTTTATCAAAAAAAAATATTTTTTTTGTTCATATATTTGTCATTCATGCTTATATTATTAATCTTGGACTAGGCATATATTTATATTTTTTCTCTCTTTATGCCTTTTTTCGTTAAATCTCTCACTTTATTTGTATTTTGTGCTTAAACACAATAGATCGTGAAGTTTTTTATGCTTATTTCTTTTGATAATACTGTGGTGCACAATATTATCTTAAGATGTTAGAAAAACTTTCAGTGTTGATTATGGGATATTATCATATTCAATTGGTTGCCAAAGACATGAACAATACTGAAAAAATAAATATATAGAAAAAATATGAGTTCTAAGCTAATAACTTTACTTTCTTATAATATTAAGCTTACTTTTAACATTATTGAATAATTGGCTGTGGTAGCTCAATGGTCAAGGATGATTCATTTTACGGGATGGCCGCAGGTTCGAATCCCCAATCCAGTAATTTTGATGTGATAAATTTAGCAATAAGCAAAGTATCTAAAAAAAAATCAAAAATATTGTGCTACTCAGGGATCGATCCCTGGTTGTGTGGATAGAAGAGATGGCTTCAACTAGCTCACCTATGTGCACTACCATTAATCTTGGGGTGTACTATTAACTATATCCCAATTTCTAAAGGTATATACACATAATTTTTTTCGACGTTAATTGCACCCCCACCAACACATATGGGTCCGCCTCTGAAGCCAAGTCATAACCCAGAACAATAAGTAATAGGCTAAATGGAAGAAATCAGAGAAGACTAGATAGAAATGATAATAGTAGTAATAATAAGCAAAAGTAAAGAGAGGACATATAAAATATACCAAAATGGGAGAAGGAAGAGGACCAAAGTATACAAATGAATTCCTCCTAAGACCTAGTAAAGTCGGTACTACAGGCATTACTAAAAATACCCAGAGTACTATGCAATATCAAAATTATACACAATATGTACAAAGTAGTCTCGAGTATAAAAGACTAAACTAGAAAAGATGAAGGAGGAGGATCACCCCCAGAAGAAATCAAGATCATTCTGTTCTAGATCAGTACCAGAGAGGATAAAATTACGTTAACGTCGGCTGCTAGTACTCAAATTTGTATCAGGAAAAAGATGCAAAAGTGTAGTATGAGTACCAAAGAAATGGGTACTTAGTAAATATCATCAGCCGACTGAGCTCAATACAGGAAAAATATAGCTAAAATATAAAGGTGTAGTCTAAGTCAATAGTAATGTCACGACCCGAGACTACCCCCTATTCATAACATGGTACTTGGAACCACAAGTGATCCCAAGCTAACCCATGAATTGGCATACTGCTTGAGCAACTGATTTAAATTGTATAAGAACTAAATTTACAGAGCGGAAACATGATCTTGAAAAAGTCTGAATAAATGAAATACTAATAAATTTTACAACATGATAAAACCAAGAAAAGAAACTTGAATTACATAAAACTACTTTTGCTGACTATCTATGAAGCCTCTACTATACTGACTATAGATAGTTGGGACATGCCTCCAACCACCACTAATAAATGCATGTAAATAATCAAAATAAAGTACATGAACTACAACTGACTAGGAGAACTCATCACCTGCTGGCTGGAAGCTGTAAACTATTTATGATGTGTGGGCTACAACTGGTACCTACATTATGAGACAATGTAGCACATGGACATATATTTGGGTCTGTACTTCTGGAATATACTAAGTATGTGAGTATGAATGTATAAGTAAAACAATAATTGGATATTCATATAAACTTTCAAATGATGTATGCTGAGTGTAAATAACTCACCTTGAGCTTGAGTAAAACAAAGACTGCAAAATCATAAACATGAGTAATGAAGCATAAGGATAAACTTTGTGATCCATTACACTTAGTTCTAAAAGATTTACATTTTACTCTCTTTTTTGGGAGGTTCTTCTAACCGACATAAACTATGTAAGCTATCATGGAGTCCAACATCTTACCCACATTAGGCAGAGCTGTTCTATCCTTGCCATCGAAATAAAACCTTAACTCAAGTGATTACTATATTTAACCCATATTGGGACTTAAGCCTATGGTGGCACATAGTTCTGGGGCATATGACCTCAGATACATACCCAACTCGGTGCTAAATACAACTCCCATTTACTTATATGCTTATACTTTAATAAATCAACCTTAAAATAGCATAAGGGTTTATAAAATAAAAACTAGTTATGTTTCTCTTTATTTGTATCATAATCAGGATGAATAAATGTAAATTCCATATCTTATCTTAAAGATCAAAAGATAAATCTTTGCTTTAAATCATGATATAAAAATTATCAATGCAGCTTAAGAGCATAATATTCTTGTAAACTCAATACTAAAACTTAGGGATTAAAATTCATGCTCTAAATTTATGGAAATTCATAAAAAAAACTCCATGCTCAATAATCACATTAAAATCTTTCAAAAATATCGAGTCAAGATGATGAAATTGAAATCACAATTTGAATTTTACAAGTAAAACATGAATATAGGCAATTCTTGATGTACTTAAAGCTTTCAATATCATGGTAGTAACATACTTTAAGAATATAGCAATTTGGGTATGAACCCTAATTCAAAATAGGTAAATTAAATCTTAAAACCTTGCACTTTGGGAACAAGGGTGAAAGATTACCCTTGTTCAAAACCCCACATACCTTAATTGAATAGATTCTTGAAGAAATTTTGAAACTGGGACTTAAATCCTTGTGTTCTTGAGAGAAGAAGCTTGAATTATTGTTCTTAGGAAAGTAACGGGTTTTTACGTGAGTTGTTTTGAGAAAGATGAGCAAATAATGCCCATTTTTGAATTATAAATCATGTTTGGAGAGCTGGGGTTGAGGGGAAAGGACTAAAATGCCCCTTGGAATCTTTTTCTAGTGGAAATAACCCTCGTGGAGTGACCCCTAGTCCAGTGGACTAGCCCTCGAGACGCGACCCCTAGTCGGGTGGAATAGCCCCTTACTGCCTCTTACGTAAAAGGTCATAACTTTTCACTCGGGTATCGGATTAAGGAAAACTTTGTATCGTTGGAAAGCTAACTCAATTATCTATCATTTGGTATGTCTTGAGTTGAAAATTCTACATATATAAAAAAGTTATACATGTTCAAAATCGATCCTTGTAGAATCGAATACCAAACTTTGAACAAATCAAAAGCTCTTAGCTCAACTTTGTTCTAAGTGATTCCTATGAACATTTTCACCTCATAATCACTTTACACACTAGGATAAAGATCATGACACATGTATTCAAAGATAAATCATGGTATTAGAGTCTACATGCGTAGGAACAACGGTTCATTTTCTTGCTAAAAAATGTGGGGTGTTACAAGTAAATAGGGATAGAAAGGCAACAACTACTAAGCTATGCAAATGTGATAAAGAATTAAGTAAAAGTGAGAAAAAAAATATAAATAATGTTGTAATAAGAAGGCATGCCAAACATAATCTAATTGGGCCCCCATAAGAAAACCAAACATAATCTAATTGGGCCCCCATAAGCCCGTTACGCACACTGAAGGAGACAGTTAACTCAATCGTTCCCCCATAAGCCATTGGGATGCACAATGAGTAACTAAAGAAGAAGTGTAAATAATCTATAACTGAATCAATCCCAAGAAATTGTAATAACCCTACAATTGTGCTTCGAGTTTGAACCGACACCAATGGGTACAAGAATCCAGATTTCAGGCTCAAATCGGTAATGGTGGATAATAACTAGGGGCCATATGTCAGATTTAAACTGAAAATAGTGGGTAATATAAGTGGTCACATATATGATATACAACAGAACTCATAATCAGATGCCAGACTCGAATTGGAACTCAAATGAACAACAACTTCCAAAATAATATAATCAGTACCAGAACTCCCAGATCATAACATAACCAGATACCAGAATCAAACCAAAATTAATATTAATCATACCCAACTATAAAATTAAAATCCAAACCATACTGTAACTAATGCTAAAATGGTGCCAAAATTCACAATAAATGACATAAATAGAGTAAATGCAGGCGCTAAACCATAATTTAAATATATTTAGATAAACATTCGTATATCTTAGTTAAAAATGGATGAATCCAATGTTTCGCAGCTTAGTTCCACATCCTAAGGTCATAGACACTATATCATACTAAAAGGTAACAGGAGTGAAATTTACTAGAATGGGATCTTAAATGGATAAATAGGGGATAAAATATCCCAAACAATACCCGAGCTACAACTAACTTCCCAAAACTAGCATAATAGTTTACTAATACCATATTAAGCCTAGCCTACCTGGACGCCAAACATAAAAAATCTCTCCGAGAAGCCTCCAAATAGGATCACACTAGTACTCGAGCTTAAACAGCTTGATGTATTTATTTTTACGTACAAAAAGTGCAAGAACTCAAAATATAAATGTGTACAACTCCTATGTTTGGTAGCTATATACATATCCAATTATGGGTAGTGTTAAAAGCAATAGTCATATATGTAAAAATAGATTAACTAGTTAGTTGGGGGTTTGGGTCACAGGTGACAAAAGAGTTTTAAAATGAGGTGTAGGTGACACAAGTCTTAATTATTAGTTGGAGGTGACAATTACTTTATTATGGATTAAGAAAGTTGGAAAAGTTTGAAAATATCCCACAAATTTTTAAATTTACACTTTGATCCCAATGTATACCTAAAATAACGGGAAATGGAGGGAAAAAAGTCATCTTTCTCTCTCTTCTAATCCATTGTTGTTTTTTCTCTCTTAGCGATTTTTGTTGTTCATTGTTTCCGTTTCTGCTGCTTTATTCATCATCTTGTGCTTCATTATCACCATCTTCTACTTCATTATCATCTTCATCTTCTTCTTGTCGACTATTTGTTGTTGGTGTTGTTGCTGCGATCTGCCCAATTTCTTAGGTCAAATTTTGTTTACTACATCACTTTCCACTTTGGCATTACTTCATAGGTGACTTTGGTAAGTAAAATTATGATTTTTATTTGTATTTGTCATCTGGGTACACTTCCATTTTTTCAACAATGGATAGAATCCCGATCATGAATCCAGCATAAGTGCCCATAATTTAAATAGATCAATCATCTGGTGCATCAGATAAGTAATCTGCTGCATCAGGGGATTTATCTGTTGTATCAGACTGTTTATCTATTGCATCAGACGTATTATCTGTTACATCAGATGTATTATTTGTTGTATCAAGATGTTTATCTGTCATAGGTGACTTTGGCAAGTAAAATTATGATTTTTATTCATATTTGTCATCGAGTACACTTTTATTTTTCCAACAATGGATAGAACCCCGATCATGAATCCAGCATAAGTACCCACAATTTAAAAAGATCAATTGTCTGATGCATCAGATGAGTAATCTATTACATCAAAATATTTATTTGTTGCATTAGACGTATTATCTGTTGCATCAGACGTATTATCTGTTGTATCAGTATGTTTATCTATTGCACCAAACTAATTATCTGTTGTATCAGAATATGTATCTGTTGCACCAGACTAATTATCTATTGCAATGAATGATTAATCTGTTTGAAATAACACAAATCAACCCCTGCCATAAACCCAACAGATAACCAATATGTTTCAATTTTTGCTATTGCTACTGAATTCAAAATTATTCCTTACGTCCAATTACCCGTCCTAAATTTCCTAATTCGATTTCTCATTTTACTTGTCTTTTTCATTAACCAAGAAAAGATTTTAAAAAATCCATGTTTTACCCTTTACATTAATCACTTTTTCTTCAAATTAAAATGGAAACATCATTTAATAGGGGGACTATACGCTGACTGACGTTAAAAGCTTTCTTCTTTTATGAAATATAAATGAATAGCAAACAATGGTTATTTTAAACAAGTCTACTATCCCACCAACTGATCAGTGGGTTATGGTAAACTATACATGTTATTAATTTTTTTCTTAATCAATGTGGCATCTCAATTTGGAACGGATAATTCGAGACGGGGGGAGTAGAATTAAAACGTCAGATCCAAGCAAAGCAGCAAACAAGTCATCTATTAAAACAGACTATTTATCTATTGCATCAGACTTCTTATCTGTTGCAACATGAGTAATCTGCTTTGAACAACACATCAACCCCTGCCAAAAACCCAACAGATAAATCTTTCTTTTGCTACTGAATTCTAAATTATTCCTTTTTACGTCGAATCATCGACATGTTTGTTGAGAAGATAATAGATAGAATGAAAATTAAATATGGATTAAAACGTCAAAGATCAAACATAATTTATTTATTAAACAAAAATAAATAAAAATACATATAATAGACTAAAAGAAAAATAATAATCTAATTATTATTATTATTATCATCATCATCATTTTCAGCCGGCCAATCTTCAACCGGAAGTAGCAAGGCCCTCTTCAGCCTGCGTATCTTGCGGAGCATTCTTGCTCTAACTCTTCCCAGTTCTCATTGCAGGTCACAAACTTGATTCCAAAGTTCATTCATGATGTCATACAGAAAAGCAACGTCCCACACTGGGCCAGCCATAATCTTATTTTTAGAGTGTAATATGAAAGACGAGATGCAATAAATAAATAGAGTGTAGTTGAATGAATGATTCGGAAAGGAGGGACCTATTTATAGAGGATTGAATTTTAATGAGAGGCAAAAAGGCGCGACTATTCACCTCCATACATTAATTATATTTTTGATTAAATTAAGAAAATAAATATTGTGATATAAGTTATGAAATTTCAGATTATTATTAATTAGTTCTTTCAAAGAACTATTTTTATTGAATTGTGGCAACAGATTCTATATCTGTTGCATCAGATAACACATCTGTGATAACAGATATATTATCTATTACAACAAATATAAAATATGTTGCATCGGATAGCCTATCTGTTGCAACATATAATCTAAGTGTTCACCTCCATTTATTAATTACATTTTTGATTAATGTGAAAAGTAATGACTTAATTAAATTAAGAAATATTGTGATAAGTCATGACTTTTCAGATGATTATTATTAATTAGTTCTTTCCAAGAACCATTTTTATTGAGTTGTGACGACAGATTCGATATCGGTTGCATCAGATAAATCATCTGTGATAACAGATATATCATCTGTTGCAACAATAGTGAACCTGCTGCATTAGATAATAGATTTGTTGCAACATATAATCTACTTTTAAAAAAAATAACTATCATCATATCATTAATCCAAATTTGCTTACTTTTTTATTTTATAAATAAAAAAAAAAACACATTTTCAAATTCCTTAATAAAATAATAACCATTTTATTATATAATAAATAATTTTAAAAAATAAATTCAAAAATAAAAATGGTGAAAAGTCACGATCAGTTATTAAAATAGTGGTTATAAATTGTGTTTATCATTTATTTCCTTACTATTTATTTACAAAACATTTTTTATATTGAATAATCGGAAAGTCATGTCTTTTTCTTTTTACCCTCTCAATAACAACAATAACCTTTTTCTATTAATAACTGTCAGGTTCAACATATGATTGATCTGTCATAGCAGATTAACCTCTGTAGACATAAATTGCTGCTCAATCGCTACCACCAACCGTCGACATATTGAGAACAAGGAATAAACAGAATGATTATTATTAAATACTAAATAAGAATTAAAAATTCAAAGTCGACAACAAAATGAAATGAATGTTCATAGATTTTTAAATTCCTTGGGTAGATCCGATATAAAAAGGAGGAAAATACATACATGCGCTAAAATAAATAACATTACCTAATTATTATTACTACTATTATTATTATTGTCAATCCGACATTTTTCATCCGGCAGCCTTGAATCATAACACATGATAACTCTTCCTGCACTCTCACGTGGAAGTGAAGGTGTCAGCCTATCAATTTTAAATACCCTATTAGATATATTCAATTATTACATAGGTTCATGATAAAATAGATATAATATTTTAAATATATCAAATTTAATAAAAAATTATTTCTAATAAAATCTCTATTATAGAACAATAATATTTTAATATATCTAAATTCACTATCTTCATTTAATATATTAATAAATTATAAGAATATTATAAAATAATATAAATATATTGAAACTAAAAAAATTTCATAAACATCTAAAATGTTTAGAAAGATAATAAAAATATCCCTACCAACTTTTAATTTAATTTAAGTATTCCACAACACATTTGGTACTAATGAAATTCTCAAACGTACTGCCAGAAAATTAAACTCTCGATCCCACCAAGTCATAAATAACTTGGGACAATTATAGAAAAACTAGCATATATATATATATACATGCTAGGTTTTCTATAACTGCCTCAAATTATTTATATATAACTAGCATATATATATATATATATATATATATATATATATATGTGTTTTTTTCTATAACTGCCCTAAGTTATTTATGACTTGGTGGGATCGAGAGTTCAATTTTTTGGCAGTACGTATGAGAAATCTAGTCAATATATATATATATATATATTCCAAATTTCGATAAGTCAAAATGGGTTGGACTAAAACAGGTCGAGCTAAAAAATTAATAAACGAATAAATAATCACCTCAAACTTAAAAAAACTGGACATGTTATAATTTAAATTTATTTTCTCCAAATCTAGGCCTTAAGAAAAATTAAACAAAGAACAGACTATTGTGAATTAAAGGGTTTATAAATCCTTGAAAGAACTAAAAAAGAATTAATCTTAAATAAAGGGGCAGGATACAGTATCCGTAGTTATAGTAGATTAATACACAATCTACAAAAAATATGGGCGCTTCTTAAACGTAAAATACTTCCACAACTAGCTATATCAAGTAGAGTTGTTTTTACATGATTTCGAGCAAAAAAAGGCTTACCCTAGAAGAAAAGTTGAAAAGAAACACACTGCAGTATTTAAATGGAATTCACCGGTCTCCATTGAGAATAAATGAGCTATATTCCTCTCGACGGATTAGAAATTAATATGAGAAAATAACCCTAGAAGTTAAAAAGGGCTATCCTGAGTAATTGCAATTATTAAATTCATTTATATTCCTGGTATAGTAGATGCTATCACACATACAATAATACTCAATTCGATGTAATTGATTGAGTATGTGCAAGATGATGTTGGGTTGAAATACATAAGAAAGTTAATGCGTACCAGAAAATTGAAATTGTTTTAGAATAGCTAGATAATAGTAATTTTTTTAGAATTGCTTCTATTTTTTGTATGTGTATGAGTGATGAAGGGTTTTCTTATGTTTTCTTGATCCCTGCTTACGATCCACTTATGGTTTAGTTATTATAAAGAAAAATTATCAAAATGGCCACATTGCTTAAGTTGTTAGTTGATAGTACTAGGGGTGAAAAAATGTATAATTTACATGGGTATTTATTTAAATTAATTTATCTTAAATGTGTTGAGTACTCAACCCATATTATCTATATAAAGTCAATAGTTTAATGGATGAAATGGGTAAAAATAAATAAATTCACAAATAGCAAACTTAATCATTTAATTAAGCGCTTCATAGCAACAAGGTGCTAACCCAAAATAGCAACTTGTATTTCATATTTGAGGACAATTTTACCCATAAAATACATATATAAATAGTTGAACTACCTCTTTTTCTCTCCACTCTATTATGATAAATAAGATATTGAATATCCTAACCACTACAATCACGTTGGACATTTTAAATTGGAAATTCATTTTTCATAAAGGATTCTTATTAAACAAAATACATGTTTTCTTTTCATCAGCTCAATTCAAATTCAAAAATGATTTAACCAATAAATTTTTTCTATTTTGAGATCTTCAAAATCAACCATAATCTCATCTATCAAATTTAAATCATTACAGAGCTTAGTTGTTAATACGGGTATGAAAAAATAATATACATTTCTCACAAAATTTATCGTAACGAGTATATAAGTGTTTGTTAAATCCTAATTGAGGTTAAATTTTGATGCGTTAGTGAAATACGAGAGATCTCGATTTTGATTCTATAGATATATGTTTTGTTCTTTTTCATAATTAATATGCATAATGTATTCGGGTAAAATTCTGGTGGATTTGATTTCAGACTTTCTTTAATAAATCAACAATAAAAGTTTTTTCATTGTTATTGTATTTCGTATTATGTTCAGAAAATTTAACTTCATTTACTATTAAATGTATGTATTTTGAAGGTACTTACAGAGCTTGTCAATTTGTTATTTTGTTCGAACTTGATTTTGTTATGTTCAGAAAAATTCAATTTAGACTTAAATTAAATTTATGTATTTTGAACGTATTTTCATGTTTTGAATGATTTAATATATGTAATTTGATCGTACTAACAGAATCTGTTGATTTTGTTATTTTGTTCAAAATTAATTTTGTCATGCTCAAATAAATTCATTTCAAATTAAAATTGAACATATGTATTTTGAACATATTTGCATATTTGACTGATTGAGTATATGTATTTTGAATGTACTTACAAAGTTTATCGATTTTGTTATTTTATTTGAAAATGATTTTGTTACGTTCAGAAAAATTTAATTCAAATTGAAATTCAATAGATGTATTTTGAATGTATTTGCATAATTTAACTAATTGAATATATGTATTTTGAATGTACTTATAAAGTCTGTCGATTTTGTTATTTTGTTCATAATTGATTTTTTTACGTTTAGAAATATTTAATTCAGATTAAAATTGAATATATGTATTTTGAGTGTATTTGAATATTTTAACTGATTGAATACACTATTTTATATTTTTGATAACTTTATTGATGTACTGGAGATTGGCAATGAGAAGCATTCCTATTCTAGTGAAGCACACTGGTTGATGGACACATGAACAAAACTACAATGAACACCATCCTAGGTGTTATATTGTTGAGCACAAATAAATCATGCAACCACCTATATGCTTTTTTGGCATCACATAATAACGTATACTTGAGCCGCAAAAGATTCAAATTGAATAAAATAAAAGGTAGTGCAGAAAAAATAAATATACATATGGCATGATTTTAAACGTGTATATTTTGAAAAAGTAGGATATCATGTGGATGAATTATCTATCTCTGTATGTAAGTATTTTGGACAATGTTTCTTTTAGCACATTAAAAAGTTCAGCATTAGTTAATGACATAAGGATGAATATCGAGTATAATTTTTGTGAAGGGGTAAATACATCTACTGACCACGGTGCGTTAATGAAGACTGATAAGAGAAATTTTTTGATGTATTTGAGATGGATATGATTTGTGTGATTATCTTAGACCCACATCATAAGCATGTTGAGTTAGACCAGATATACCTCACAAAAAATATTAAAGTCTAACATGAGTGATTATACAATTAGGGAGATGTTTCAAACACTATATGAAAGATCAAGTAAGACCTCGTAAGTTAATTTTATACTATTTTTTGGTGTTTAATATTTGATTAACTGTATTTGACAGTAATTAATTTTGGGTGCCGTTATACGCTATTATGTAAATCTTCTAATTATGGCTTTTTAATTTGTGTTTTTGATATCATAAAATTTGAGATGTTTAGAGTTAGAGAGTTTGAATCATAACATATTTGTCTGGTGAAAGACAAGGTGTATTCTAAGATGCATTCAATAAGTATATTTATAGGTGGTATTGTTAAATCAAAACATAAAAATCACAAAAATAAATACAGTGCAACTGCAAGAAAAGCTGATATGAAGGAAGAGTTGAGTATGATTGGAGAGGCAAGGAAAGAGTGATTGAGGAATTGAGGGGGAAACCATTAACATCATACGACAAATTACTAGCATACTTACATATTTTAAACATTACTTAGCTTGGTTCACATATAAGAATAAAGAAAGACATTGAAGAGGAGTTCTTATACGTATTTATAGTTGTCCATGCATTCATTAAAGGATCAAAGCATTATAAATCTGTCATAGTTATTGATAATCGTCATTTGAAAGGGATGTACATAGAGACATTTGTAGCTGCCTGTATTATGGATGGGGTGGAAAAGTTATAGTTTTATATGTGTAGTATACACAAATTATAGTTGTATGTGTACATTATACAAGTGTAGTTATATATGTGAAATATATATATATATATATGTATGTATACATACATATACATATATATATATATATAATTGTGCATATAAGTTAAAGTTATACATATATATGTGGAATATATATAATTATGCAAAATGTAATTATATATACAGATATTCAAAGTTTGAATTTCACAATTTGATGAAACAGTTGGAGGCAGTTGATGTTAGAGTGAAGAATTACTTGAAATCAACAGGTTATAAAAAGTGGTCTAGGTATATGCATTAGTTAATAGGGGCTGGACTTTGACATCAAACATTATTGAATCAATAACCCTTGCACTTGTATCGGCTAGAGAACTATCCAAATTTAATTTTCTAGAACAAGTTAGGTTGATGTTTGGTATATAGATCTATGAAAATAGACATGAGGCTTCATATACATTCACAACACTCATTGAAAAGTTTAATGAAATACTCAAAGATAGTAAGGCAAAGTATTCATGTGTGACGGTATGTATATACTATAACATTACAATAATTATAGTTGACTATATATATTTCTCTTGACATTTGTATTTGAAATGAACCTACGTTCTATAGATATATTTGTTAACTGTAACGTATTACGGTTATATGTATTTACTGAAATAAGTAAATCCAACTATACACATTTTTAATTGTAAATTATGCCTGCAGATATACATATTACAGTTTTACATGTAGTTAACATATAGTTTGACATATAGTGCTATGTAGTTACTTTAATAAGCCTGTAATTATAATTATAATTTGTGTCCACATATTTATGTATTTTAATATTTTTACTAATTTTTCTAAAAATATTCAATTTGCACTAGCCCACAAAATATCTACCCAGTACATGACAAAGAAAAATAATTTATAGTTTGCCTCAAGAATAGAACCTGTACTTGTCTGATATTTCAGTTGGATGAGATACCATGTGCACACGCTTGTGCAGTCTTGAATAGCATGATTTTACAAAGGATTCATACTTTCTGATTTGTAAAAGCCAAAATCTATGTTGAGAATATATGATGTTTCAATATATCTTCTACCATTCAAAGGCGATTGGATAGTTTCATAAGAAATACAACATAAGGTAGTACTGCCACCAAAATACAAGCAACCTCTTGTAGAGCTCCATAGAAAGATCATGAAAAATTAGGAAGGAATATATTCAAAAAAAAATCATGAATTCATGTAGTTCTTGTGGTTTTAAGAAGCACAATAGACGTTTGTCAAGGAAATATCATAAATATAAATTTATTGTGATGTTATAATCATGTAAAATATTTTTTTCGCATTTCATAACTTTGTACTTAATTTTAAAATTTGTGCTTTAATATACAATGTCAATGATGTTTGATGTATTAAAATAAGTATTAGAATACAAATGTGTACAACAATATGTATTAGGTTATAAATATGTGCAACAACACATTCTATTTGTAGATACTGCGGATATATATAGGTGTATATGCAAAATATATATTCAAAAATATATTTACAGATATACGTGTTTGAAAAATTTATATAAAGAAGTACTTATCTGTGTTTGAAAAAATATCCAAAAATATACATATGCAGTTACATATATGTATGTGCAACTGTATTTGAAAAAAATACATATGTATGCCTAACTATGCAAACCTGTACAATCTCTTAAAAGTACGAGCTACTTATTTATTTGCAGTTGTACACAAATGCACTTATTTGCAAAAATATAATTAAAAATACATATGCACTAGTTATATATATATATATATATATATATATATATATGTATGTATGTATGTATGTGTGTGTATTTACAAAAAATACATACAAATCTGTTCACTCAGTTAAAAATATGCATTAAAAATTGAAAACAAGATAACTATTCAACATAAAACTACAACTGAAAAACCCAACTATACAAATCTATCCACTCACTTATAAATTCAAACGTAGTATATATATATATATATATATATATATATATATATATATATA
>NC_061117.1:31867868-31875896 GCF_002878395.1 Capsicum annuum | reverse complement strand
TATATATGTATGCATGTATGTATATATATATATATATATGTATGTATATATGTATGCATGTATGTATATATATATATATATATGTATGTATATATGTATGCATGTATGTATATATATATATATATATGTATGTATATATGTATGCATGTATGTATATATATATATATATATGTATGTATGTATATATGTATGTATGTATATATATACATATATATGTATTTATATATACATACATACATATATTCAACATACATACTTTAAAATCTAAAACAAGATAACTATTCAACATAAAACACCATTGAAACCTTCCATTCAATTTCATATAGCATCGTTTAAAATACAAAATATAATTGTCAAATTCAAACAATTACTCGAATGAAATCTAAAAGTAAGAACTGAAAATTAAGAAATGTTCAACACTATCACTGTCAACATAAAGTTGAATGTTGCCATATACAATTGAAAACTACAAGACTAACAAATTTCAAGAATTTATCTTTCCTTGATTATCTTTGTTGGCCTAACAAGCCTCATCGGTGCTTCGCTGTCACTTTGAGTATCAACATCTTGTTTCCTCATAGCATAGTCCCAACATAAATTACGCATATCTTGTATGCATCAAGTAAGGCTTGAACTCAAACGAAGGAACGTCTTCCTCATTACTAAGATACTCTGTATATGTAATCATATACAAACTGCAATTTTCGAACCTAATTAAAAAGTGAAATTAGAATATAATCCATTTAGATTTACAATCGTAGACTTGAGATATGTATATCTAACTTATAATCTACCACTTGACAGTTGAGGTAAATCATCCTCATAACATACATCAGTAAGGTCAAACTTATCTTTATCTTTGTATTTGGGATGATTAGTAAGATCAATACCCTTCCTTTCGTAGAAGTTACAAGCCCGTAGACATATAGGTATGATCTCGGATAACTTTTTTATTCAAATAAAGACAATGACATCATGACCAACATCACTGATTGAATAAGGTATGAAATTCACCTTTCTTTGATGATATAAAAGTTTCAGGTTCCTCCAATTTCTTTTGCTTTTCTTTTTCTAGTTTTTGAACTTTTTGAGATTTTGGATAAGAAATGTTTTTCAATCATTTTTATTTCATAATTTCAGTCATCTTTCTTGGATCGTTATAATGCTTCAGTCTCACCTCTACAACGCATATCATTTTGGTGTCTACAAAGACGTAGAAACCGTATTTGTATTTTCAATTTGAGAAAGTTCAGTACCAAAAGATGGTTGATTATCAGAAACTAATTCACAGTGGGTATACTTTTGTTAGATTTTCTATGTGGTGCGTGTTCTGCCATTAGAGTAGATCTCTATAATTCTAAAAATAAAAGCTTTAAAAATGAAATATGACAATAACGATGGTAAATAGAAAAATATAAAATACAAATTAGACGAATTTTTGGTGAAGAGATAATATCTAATAATTGAAATTAATGCTTATCTGATTTTGTGGAACACGAACTTATACAAAAATTATAAGAAATATAGTTGAATTTGAAATCTAAAAAATAGGAGAATAACTGAAAAAATATAAAAGAGATAAAATAAAAAAAGAAAGAAAATAAATGCATAGGTGTGAAAAGGGAAGAAGTTACACATGGTCATTGTAAAAAGCACAGTAGCTTGATCCCATGTAAAATATTGTTATTTTTACTATATAACTTAATTTTGTAAAAGCATTATTATTTAGCGTAATTATAAGTTTAAGTTTGCTACTTTCGTGTACTTTTTTCTAAAAATGACTCATTAATGAAAGAAGAAAAGAAAGAGGCACTATTTCTTTTAGGAGTGTAGGTGGACACAGTAGGGGGAGACAGGTTGGGGTCGAGGTAGGGGCGGGAGGAGGGGTTGGGGGCTGTGTAACACCTCAAAAATTCAAGCTAATATTAGAACCATGCTTCAAGTTCATGCAAAATCAAACCTCATATATTTGTAGTTTTATTAGTGATTTAGACACATATTAGGGTCACAAATAGCTCCTAACTTATAGACAAGTCAAAAAATCTCTTAGCGATTAAATTCTTATGAAGACTATGACTATACCAGCTTCAAATGAGCATAACTTTTGCGTTATTAAGAATTCTTTTTGTCAAGACCCACCAACAGGCATATAATTGAATTAGCTTTCAAAAGATAGAAATTTTTCCTTAATCCGATATCGAGTAAAATGTTGTGGGCAAATTACTGAAGCACTATTAGAGTTGTCAGTGACCATGACCCTAATAACGACTGGGGATCAGATGGGACATTAGGAGAGAGTTTTGATCTGGGCAGTAGAGGCCAAATTTGGGTTTCTGACCACGACTCATGTCACGGCTCATTGTTAGCCCTCATGAGTCGTGACCTAAGTCGTCGGGACTGGTTTCAGGCATTTTTTTGATGATTTTTAAGGGTTTTTTTAAATCTTTTCCCACTCTTTTAATTCAAAACTACATTATTTAAGCTATTCTAAGGCTGAATATAAAGCCTAAACAACTCCAAATTCTTCATTCTCAACACAACATACCAAATACTCCAAAATCATGTGATTTTCTCTTCTCCCAAAGCAAGAAATTAGAGTTTTTTTATCTCCAAGTCCAAATCCTCAAAACTTGAATTCAAGAATCAAAAGTAATCCAGTATGTGGGTATTCAATGAGGATATCCTTTCATCCTCATACCCAAATTATGATATTTATTCATGAATTTTATAATTTTCATAAACTAAGTCTTTTACTCGATTATTTTTCTAAGCTTAAATTCAATCTCCCATGATATATTTTCACTCATAAGCATGTTTTAGTAATTATTCATGATTTCTTAGGTCCATATTATATTATTCACGCTATTCTCAAATTCAAGCATGTTTTACATGATATTAGTTAAGATTTCAAGCATATGATTGAGCTATATGAGTTTTATCTAATTTCTTCACTTTATTTTGGAATTAAACCATGAATACATATTTTTTCATTAGAGTAGCATCTTCCCATACTCAGAATTATGAATTTCCTTTTTTATTGATAAATCATTGTGTTTTGGCTTAAAGTATGAAATTTTCTATTATGATAAGCTTTTAATATTATCATGTTCAGTTGCATTAATTAGAGCTGGTGTATGAACACCCGATACCTAGGATTTCATACATGAACCAGTTGATATATTCTTGAGCATTCCAGATTATGCGTGAAGTTTTATTTTCAAAATACCATGACTTGAGCATATAGTTATCATTTCATGTTTCAGTTATACTCTAGTGTCATTCAGTTAGGAGTAATACTCACCACCGAGTGAATGCAGAGATGACGACTGCCCTGTCAGTTAGGCATGAGACCGTTAGTATCATTCCCTGAGTTTCAAAACTATGGCACCACTATAGGTTATAAGGGGCTCCCCATCAGTAGAGGCAAGGCATCCTAGTCCTTCGGGACATCAGTTTAGTGGATCCACGCCAGTCAGTGTTGGTACCCTTGGCATGATACTAGCACCCTTTCAACTGAGGTTACATGTTGGATCCTGATTTTGCTCAGATTGGGGTATGTCGGTTGTAGTTAGCTCCTACAGTCCTCAGTTTATATTCAGATTATGTTTCATTTCTGATATGCATGACATTGTATTCACTTGTGCAGTTTTATACAATATATGTTTATACTTCGTCATTACATCAGTTCACAACCTATGATTTCAGACTCAGTATTCATATATGACCCTTAGTATAGTTATATGACATATTCAGATTTAACTTAAGATTACACATAGTATTCATGTTTCTACCACTTCCCAGTTTAAAGAAATGTTTTAATTCACGATTTAGAAATTTCATTACGCCTTACAGCTTTTATGTATAGACACGATGTAAATGCATATTTCAACAAATAGCTTATGCCCTTAGTCTTAAACCACGGTTTAATTATTTTCATGACTAGTGCATATCTCACATACTCAGTACATCCTAAAGTACTGATTGTATACCTCTTTTGCCTATATTTTCATGTGATATAGATTCAAGTGCTTACTCTCAGGATCATAGTCAGACAAATCACAACATTCAGCCAGTAAGTGATGAGTTCTTTTTCTTTATATAGGACTCAAGTCAGTTGCAGTTCTTATATTTTATTTTCTTATTCGTATGTATGGATTAAAGATAGTTGGGGGGTCATGTCTCTACTATCTATAGTCAGTATTAGTAGAGACTTCATAAATAGTCAGTTAGAGTCATTGTATATAGTTTCAGTTCCCCATTCATTCAAATTACAGTGTTGTAAACTTTGACCAGTAATGTATTGAAACAAATTATCTCATGATTATGCTTGTACTCAGCAAATTTACCTTTTATATATATTTTAAATCAGTTATTCAAGCATTATGTCAGTACATGAATTAACTTGGGATCACTTGTGGTTCTAAATACCTTATTACGACTAGGGGGTAGTTTTGGGTGGGAGTGGGGTGATAATTTTATTTTTAAAGAACAAATTTAAAAAATGACATTTTTTGGAGAGTGGAGTTGGGGGTTGAGAGGGGCATGTATAAAAAAATTTATTTTTTCAAAAAATAAATTAAACAATTTTTTTCAAGGGAGCAGGGGGTTGGGGCTCTGGGTAGGGTGTGGGATAGTAAACAAAAAATAACTTTAATAAAAATTAAAAATTTTACATTTTTGGGGGAGGGTGGGGTCCTTGGGGATGGAGGGCTGGGTCGGGGTAAGGGTGGGGATGAAAAAAATTTATATTTTTTTCTTAAAAAAATTATGAATGGGGTGGGAGGGGGAGGTAGTAAGATTCTTTTGAAATAATTTTCTTTAAAAAAAAAATTTGGGGTGGACAGGTAGGGGGATTGGGATCCTAGATAGGGAGTGGGGTGATAATTTTTTTTTTTATTTTAAAAAAAACAAATTTAATTTTTTATTTTTTTTTGTGGGGTGTGGGGGTTGAGGGAAGGGTGTGTGGTTGGGTGTCAGGGTAAGAAAATTGCTTTTGAAACTTTTAACAGGATCCCTACTATAATATGAGTATTCATATTTACCCATATCCATTGGGGAAATTCATTTTTACCCATTATAAATATAGGTCGAGTTGGATATTTCATCCATTTTTATTTAAGATCCGTTTTCAACTGACTCATATTTGACTCGATCTTGTCTGATAAAAAGATTATGATTGGTGGACATTCTTGAATTAAGTCCGCATTCTTAATAATTAAGTTTTGAGGTTTGGACCTTCTCACTCCCTCGGAGAAAACGATGAAAACCTTAAATTTTGATAATTAATGTTCGAAAAGGAAATAAGTTTGATTATTAGTATCATTAGAGGCTTTGCAGTAATTGGTAAAGTTATATTCATGTGATCTGAAGGTCTCAGATTCAAGCTTTGAAAACAGCCATAGCGAGAACTTCAATGCACCAAACTGTCCTTTAACCAGTACCCATTAAAATTTAATTTGCCTTCAATATTATCTTATGGTCATACATTATAATTATATCAAAATAATGGTTATTGAGTTTATCATTTACCTTTGAAATTATCAGATGGTGGGAAAAAATCTTACACGCCAGCAGTGCAGAAAATATAAACTCATTTTTTTAAGTGTGCAAACTCAGTTTATGCAATGAGAAATGTATTCTTTCTCCAATAGTCATAAGTAAACCATATATTTAACTTACATATAATACCTTTTCTTCATTCCTCTTCATCACCTATATTATTAGGTTAAAAAACTCGTTTCTTGTTTGACTAACTATAGCTGTTTGATTGGAAAATTTGACTAAATTATTTAATAACTTGCAAGTCCTTGCTATAAATACCGGTCTTCACTTAATTGTTTCAACACACAAATCACTTCAAAGACAATAGAAAGATCGAAAATTATATCCAAGGTATAGGAATATGGCAAAGTCACTAGTGAGCTACGCAACCTTCCTTGCTCTCCTCTTGTGCTTCCTACTCATCTCATCCAATGGTTTGTACTTCTTAATTTGTTTAATTTGTTATTTTGTGAATATTGTGAACTCATTCTACGTTTGCATATATTTTATAGCCAATAATAAGATTTCAAAACAATAATGATATTTATGCTTCTATCCAAAGCTAGTTCTGGTCGATTTCCGTAAATATTATTCACCATCCATTGCCCTCTATTTAGACCAAAATTTACAATTGAATATTGAATAGAATTGTGAGGATCCGTCACAAATTAATTAATTTCGCTTGTTAACTCGCCACAATCTATTCACGGCATAAGCTAAGTAGCTAACTCCTCCTATGCCTATGCATACTTAGAACCTCGCGAACTCGTTATGTCATATCAAATATTTATCATTTTATATAGGGATAATTAGATAACTTAGTATTGACTTCTAATTACCTTTTTTAGCCTAGTTTCAATTAATTAAAATTCATAACCTCCTCTTGCCTATTAATTTTTTATAATTATAATTCATAGCTTCTCTCATGTATTTTTTCCTTTTCTCTATTTTCTATTACTTTTTTTTTTCTTTTCAATTTTTTCCTTCATTTTTTTTTGTTTTCTCTTTCTTTTCTTTTTTCAATTTTTTTTTCGTAACTATGTTTCAATTTTTTCTTTTTCATTTTCTTTTTTCCTTTTGAATTTTTTTTTTCTTTTTTTACTTTTTATTTTTTTCCTTTTTTTTTTTGTCTATTTTCTTTTTCTCTTTTTTTTCTTTTACTTTTTTCTTCCTTTTTTCTTTTCCCTTTTTTGTTTTCTCTTTCTTCTTTCTTTTTTCAATTTTTTCCCGTGTCTTTTTTTCATTTTGTCTTTATTTTCTTTTTCTTCTTTTCCTTTTTATTTTTTTCATTCTTTTTTTATTTTTTTTAGTTTTTATTATTCTCCTTCTTTTTTTGTTTTTTCTCCTTTTTCTCAAATTTTTTCTCCTTTTTTTTACTTTTTTTTTCTTTTTTTTTTCTTCATTTATGCGAACTAGAAAACACAAATACAAGTGTGAACTACATTTCAATTTTTTCTTTTTTTCTTTTGTATTTTTTTTGTTTTTTTTTTCTTCACTTTTTCTTTTCCTTTTTTTTTTTTTTGTTTTCTCTTTCTTCTTTCTTTTTTCAATTTTTTTTTGTTGTCTTTTTTCTCCTTTTCTTCTTTGCCTTTTTATTTTTATTCCTTCTTTTTTTTTTTCTCTATTTTCTATTATTCTCCTTCTTTTTTTTTTTTTTTGTATTTTTCTCCTTTTCTCACATTTTTCTTCTTTTTTTTTGTTTTATTTTTCTACTTCTTTTTATTTGTGCAAACTAGCAAACACAAATACACGTGTGAATTATGTTTCAATTTTTTCTTTTTCATTTTCTTTTTTTCTTTTTATTTTTTCTCCTCTTTTGTCTATTTTCTATTACTTTTTTTTTGTTTTTTACTTCATTTTTTCTTTTCCTTTTTTTGTTTTCTCTTTCTTCTTTCTTTGTTCAATTTTTTCTTTTCGTTGTCTTTTTTTCATTTTGTCTTTTTCTTCTTTTCCTTTTTATTTTTTTCCTTCTTTTTTTTTTTTTTTTTTTCTCTATTTTCTATTATTCTCCCTTTTTTTTTTGTATTTTTCTTCTTTTTTCCACATTATTTCTCCTTTTTTTATTTTTTATTTTTTATTTTTCTCCTTCTTTTCATTTGTGAGAACTAGCAAATACAAATACAAGTGTGAACTATAAAATATAAATACGAAGGTGAATTATAACATACAAATACAAGTGGGAACTATAAAATACAAATACAAATGCAAACTATGACATGTAGATATAAGTGCGATCTATTATTTGTATTTTTTAATTATTGAAAAGGAACGATTGATTTTCTTTTTATGAATACTTGTTTGTATTTATTTATATGAGTTGTATTTATTGATACAAATAAATACAATTTAATTTTTATAAAAATACAATATATATAAATAAAATATGTATTTGTATTTTTAAAATCATTGATTTCATTTGTTTGTAATTGTATTTGTATCAAGTGATATTTATTAATTAACAAATACGAATAATAATTTTGACAAACA
>NC_061117.1:31800651-31864868 GCF_002878395.1 Capsicum annuum | reverse complement strand
CTCTCCGTTCTTTCTCCCCTTCCAGCCCCCACCATTCTTTCTCCTTTCTCAACTCCACCCCTACCCCACCCTTCCAGCCCCCATTACCCATCCTCTTCTTTCTTATTCAAACACAAAAATACTTTCATCAAGTTAAAATTAATTTTTTCAAATTGTCTTATTAACAAAAAAAAATTCAAAAGTAAAAATCAAAAGAAATCTCATTGATGATAAGTGATTCAAAAACAAAATAATCAATTTAATTTAATTTTTATTTAAATTTTGAGGGAGTTGGATTGAAGGTTGAGATGGTGTTCAATGGAGAAAATTATGTAATAGTGTTTTCATGTTTTTTTTCTTGGGTGTATTAATGGAAGAAAGTGAAAAAAATTAAAAAAAAAAAGTATTGTTATTGGGTGGTGGTGTTAATGGAGGAAATTGAAAAAAATTAAAAGAAAATGTTGTTCTTGGGTGCTATTGTTAATGGAGGAAAGTGAAAAAAATTTGAGGTTGTTAATGGAGGTTTGGGTGTTGTTGATGATGATTTGAAGAAGAAAGAATAAAAACGTGTCCATTTTTTATTTTTTGTTGACTTTTTTTTAAAATTTTTTTATTATATTGAAATTAATTTTTTTAATAATTAAACGCACCCCATTTTTTTTTTTTTAAAATTTCACGTCAGCTTTAGGGATCAAACAAATACACTATAAAGATGTTAAGGGGGTAAATAAACGAAAATTAAGTTTAAGTGCTAAAGTAAGTTCAGAGGACAATTTCAGAGAGGAAAAAATGTCTTTTCTCTACATTAAATACCTTTGTACATGTATCCATCTGTTAATACTTTTGAGAAGAAATTCGTCTATTTCAAGTCTAATAAATTGTATATTAACAAAATAAGAACTTATCAAAAGTGATTGTTCCATTCAGAGATTCAAGTAGCTGAGGGCAAAGTTTGCCGCTGGAGGAACCAAATACTCTTCAATAGCTTTTGCTTGTTCAGCGGGGATTGTTTCAAAAAATGCAAACAAGAGTATTCCAAAGCAACCAAGGGTCAGTGCATTAGAAAAGGCTTTAATCGTTCTTGCTACTGCTGGCGCAACTGCAAATAAACTTCACAGACTATCAGAAATTAATGGTGTGTTATCTTGTATGTCAAAATAAAGACACTTTTGTGTTATCTTGTAGAGATTCTGACGAAATAATATTATATTATACGAGTATTTGTTTTATGATTTTATACTTTTTCTTCTGGGGATCAGTATGGTTTTTTCTGTCAAGTGAAGTAATTGAATTAATTTAAATATGATATCATTAATCAGATGATATTGTGATATATTCTGATTGAGTTGACCGGAGTTTACTCCCTCCATTAATTTTTACTCGTTTCGTATTGACTTGGTACACAGAGCGAAATATATTAAATGTTAATTTTATTATATCACTCTTCGAATAAAATTAATTTCATACTTCAAAAATATATTAAAAAAGACTATAGTTAATAAATCTGCAAATTTGGAACTAAGTTAGAATCTACCATCAATGTTTCATCCTGTACTGCGGCCAAACTATTGGTTTCAATTCATTTAATTTAATTTATGGAAAAAGTTTCTAAATTAGCAAACTTATGCAATGACAATGTATAGCATATTTACATTTCACTGTATATTCACGATCCGTTACTCAAGTCATTGTGACGCCAATTTTGTCCCATATTAGGTAAACCAACGCTCACTCCAAATAGGTATCAAGTTAAAAGACGGAAGTAATAATAGCCAAAGGAAATATTGAAGTATT
Source organism: Capsicum annuum (assembly GCF_002878395.1). Taxonomy (NCBI): domain Eukaryota; kingdom Viridiplantae; phylum Streptophyta; class Magnoliopsida; order Solanales; family Solanaceae; genus Capsicum; species Capsicum annuum. The sequence goes on along the minus strand of NC_061117.1, from coordinate 31,863,095 downwards.
TTTTTTATATAATACCAATAGATGTGAGAAAATAACAAAATACACCTAAGAACTAATGTTATTAGTACAAGAACATCTAAATAAAGAGTATATAATGATAAGCAGAGGCGGAGCTAAGATTTCAGATAAGGGGGTTCAATATTCAAAGAAAACTAAGTCGAAGGGAGTTCAACACCTACTATAACCACATAAAAAATAATTTTAATCATGTATAAATAATATATTTTTCTATCGAATGGGGTTTGGACGAACCCCTAAAGAGGGCTGGCTCCGCCTCTGTCTGCTGAAATACTATCTCAAACAAAGAAATATAATGGATAAAAAGGGAAATTGGTTAATCCCCAAATTCTAGGAGCTCACCATGTACCTAGAAATAGCTAAACTCACAGGATCAGACGTCTCGGGGGCAACTCCTGTTAAAATCTGCATTATAAGGATAATGGATTATGTAGTTCACTATAAGCATGATAATTTTGTGTCAGGTTTATGGATATTTTAAAATAATTTATAGAGTTCATGCATATAAGTTATATTTTTTTTTATTTTTTTTTTAAAAAGAGTGAAATAAGTGTTAAAAAATTATGGCTAAAAAATTTTGGAACTCCAATTAAAACTTCACACAAATTTAATTTCCCTAAAATGTTTGGTATATATGACAAAACATTATAATTACCGTTGTAAAAGGAAATAATTTTGAACACCAGTACCGTAAGAATTCAACTAGAATTTAATATTTTCATATGTTCATGAATGATAATTATGTCAAAATTATACCAAATCATAATTGGTAATATTTCATTGCGTAAAAAATCCTGTACGCGGTCTTTGAATTTTTTTTTTTAACTTAAATTACGGCTATGTCAAGTAATAAAAGTTATTGAGTTAGTCATTTACCTTTTCAATGGTAATGATCCTTTTCATTATTACAGTATAGCTTAGCGTACAAAAATTGGATTAAGATTCTCCCTGAATGAAGTATTGAAAATATTAGGTTAGACTAATCTTGGATGAGTTCTAGGTGTGGTGTGATTTAGGTAAATCCGATAATGAATAGGTTGATGCTTACATAATTTAAGATCACAAAGTGTTGCGAAGAGGTTAAGGAGTTCATAGAAACATTCGAAACAAGATTTGAATTAGTAGAACTTTGGATATAATTTTTTGACGTAAAAAGGTTACTTCGTGAGTTTGAAATTTGAGAGTGCGTTGTAAGATTGAAAAAACTAAAAAATTTCTAAAGTTACTGTTTCGCCTACAAAGCTATAGTGGGCTGTAGGATGCTACCATGGCCCCCCGAAACAGAAATTGTCTCACTATAACAGAAGTCAAGATGGGTCAGCTTCGTATAGCAGGCAGATCCCGCTATAATGATACCACTACAACGGAAATTGGGTTGCTATAACGGTCTAACCGCAATAAATAGATGTTTTTTGAACTTAAATGTTATTGTTTAATTTAAAAAAAAAAAACGTTCAGAGGTCATTGAGAGGCATTTGTGTGCGATTCTCTTCATTTTTTCTTGAATTTCCCCATTGAGGTATATCATTCCACTAATCTAACTTATATTCCCAATCACATAGAATCTTCTTAAGTTAATTGTGGTGGGGATGCAGGGTTTAACCCTAGACTTGAGAAATTAACATGATAACTTGAGGAGGGATTAAAATTGTTTGTTAATGGGGTAGAAATGTTAAATTAAGTATTCTAAATTAGACTTTGACCTCTTAATCATAATGTATAGAGATTTTGGATGGATGAAGAGTAGAAAAGTCCTGAAAAAGTGGAATTATACATGAACTTGACCTTAGGGTTATAAATTCAGGCTAAATACCTAAAATTATTAAAACATTTATTAAATTATGTTCTATGTGTTGTTTCTAGACCTAAATCAAGCCAAGGCTACGAGAAAGTACAAGGTTTAATCACTTATAGCATTGAAAGATTTATATTGAGGTAAGTGATGGTTGAATGGGAGTTGAACTCAAGTTAATTGTATTTATTTATGTTAATTGACTTTTTGTTTTCTTGTTGCAATACTGCTAATGAATATTGAACTTGTTAAGTATAATTTTAAGTTAGCTTTTGATAATCTATAATGGGATTGGTAAACAGGATCTTGTTTGATGCACAAGGCAATTGATTCACTTTTTATGTGTTTATACTTGTTTATGGTACTGATTATTGTTGTGAGATGAATTGGTAAAGGATGATTACGATTGAATTGGTGAATTTCAATGAAGATAAAAGTGGAGGCATTGAAATAAGAGAGATATACACCTGGTTTCTAGATAAAGGTGACAGACACTAGTTGTCTGAATTATTTGGTACATGGACTGAGCTCATCATCTGTAGGTCAAGATTAGTGAACATATATAAGACCCATAGTGTATATATACACAGTAATTTTGAGAGTTTGACATTTCCTTCAGTGAATTGGGTTACGTTTTTGTTTATTATAGTTGGATTCATATGTGGTCTAGATTGTTGATATTCTACTTGAAATGAGTACATATTTTTGTTGTACAATAATTAGGTATTGTTTAAGAAAGTGATGAATTAAGATATGTTATGAGATTATTGTTGTTGAACTGAATTGACCATAATTTGCTTAAAGGTGTTTCATTACTTATGTGACTTGATTGACATTGTGGTGGACGGATTGATTGAATGCATAATTGTTAGATGACATATTTGCTGCTTGTTTACAAGTTGTTAGTTAAGTGCTTACATTGATTAGGTTGAGTTGGTCTATGACCCTATCAGTGCATAGTGATTTTGTATTGATACTACCGTGGGCTTTTTTTTTTATTAAGTGTAGAGCATATTCCAGTGGCTATGACAAGACCTCATCTATAGATTGTGACACAACTTCTAATTTAAGGGTAAGTATGATATTTCGAGCAACCATGGATCTCTCCTGTTTTTGATCTTGTCCATTTGTTTCAGGAACAATAAACTTTTTGTTTTATTATAGTTTTTCGAGGTTGTATGGATGAATTATTTTAGTTCGATGTTCTGGCATAATGACCTTCAGTTTTGGGGGGATATTTAGATTGATGATTTGTTTTCGCATTTGATTTAAATTTTTTTCAGAGATATTATTTGCTTAAATAGAAATTATTTTTGCTATTATTAAAATGGTTAAGTGTTGGTGTTGTTTATTCAGATTAGATAGTTATCCAATTAGAGGGTTAGTGTAGGTACCATTCATAGTGGGTTTGAATCATGACAAAGTTGGTATCAGAGCCTTAGGCTTATTGATCTCATCATACTAGAACGAGTCTAGAAGAGTTTTGCGGAACAGTATGGAAACATCTATACTTTTTCTTCAAGAGGCCACAGGACTTTAGGAAAACTTCAATGGCTTATTTTTTCATGTTATGACATGATTCCAAATTTTATTTGGTGATCCAAATTTGTATCTAACCTATTCATTCTATTATTTTTACAGATAGTGAATACGAGAGCAAATAGAGATAGAGTAGAGGTTCCCCCACTAACTGCTCCAGTCGTGGAACCTATAGTTAGAGGCAGTAGATAAACGAAGAATAGAGGAAGGGGAAGAGGTCGGGCATCACCACCAAGGGTGGATCCCAAGCTGCAACTAATCTACCTAGGCATAGATTTGAGTTACCTCTCCCCAAGAGGATCAACATGATCAAGTATGAATAAGGAGATTCCAGATTAGAGAAGGTTTGATGTGTCATGTAAACAAGAAACTTTCATTGCTTAAAATCGAGAATTTATGTAGATACTTAGGCTATTTTAGTAGGAATGATGCACTTTTGTGTTTGTTTCAGGTAAAACAGGTTTACAATAGTGTTGGAATAAAAATAGAAGAAAAAGACCTGAAAATACCGTCTTATCAAGGTACGAGTCACCTCACAAGTCGTAAATATAGTATATGATTCATATGATGACTCTTAAGCAACACAGAACCCAAGACCCAAACAAAAGACTAAGTGGAGAAAAGACACGACTCAGCTATGCAATTCATATATTGAGGATACGGTAACAAAAATTGTGAGCATAATAGTGTCCAAAGCTACAACCAGGAGTTAAAGTGCTAGAAGGATACGAGTTGAATGTCTAAGTATGACTTGTATTGTCAAATTGTACACAAACTAGTGTTCAAAGCTTGGAAATACAAAAGTCCTAGGTGGATAAAACTGAAGGACATGATTCGTACACTTAGGTGTGACTCGTAAGAAGAAGTTGTAAGCTGAACAGGAAGTTGAAGCCTTGGGAGATAAGACACTGGAATGGATACAAGAAGGCAGGGTACGACTCGTATGATGCTGATACGAGTGGAGACCAAGTCGTACTGACTTCTGACATAACTTAACCTTTCCCATTTTTATTAGGATTCTTATGTTATTTTGAGATACTATCAATACCCAAGGGTTTATCTTTTATTAGGTTACACACTTTTACATATTATTACAATACTTTACCATCCTTCTACAATTGCTCTTGAGATTTTGGGTTTTCATTCTATTACAAACTTTGGAGTTTATTCATATTCTTCTTGTGCAATTTATTTTATGTGTTCTTCATTGATAATCATGATTTTATGCACAAACACGAGAGACTAATCTCCTTAACTAGGATTGTGGGAACCCTGGCGGATTAGCTACATAGAGGAAGTGTGATACTCAGTTGTTCTGGGGTTTATGCATGTATCTTAATCTTCTTCACAATAATTAATCTCAAGTAGTTGTAGTAGCTTGAGATAGCCTGTATTTGCATCCATCCTCACAAGGAAGTTTGCGATTGGGAAAAGAAGTTAAGACAGTGACGTGGGATCCTTCTGCCTCCATTTTTTAGTTCCCGCATCTCATCTAATCACTTAATCCCAAAAGGTGATAGTGAATTGAGGTTGTAGTAAGAAGCAACAAGGTGATGCCTTGAGACTTAATCGGTAAAGGGTGATATTTATCTTTGCACCTACAAGGTGGTTGATAATACTTATCTTGTAGACTTTGCATGCAGAGCAATAGAATAGTTAGGTTGATCATGAGAAATTTATGGAGTTGAGAAGGGGGACATAAGACAAGTGTTTGTCTCATATTGTCTACAACTCAAAAACACTCAAGATTTGGTGACTACTTACAATTGACTCTAAAATCCCCCCATTTAATTTCCTGTACTGCTTGTGGATTATATCAAAGTCACGCAACTGTTCACATTTTCCCTGTGGGATCAACCTCATCCTAGTTGGGTTATTACATTTGCAATCGACTGCATTATACTTCTAAGTGGAGTGTATTTTGGGCTACATCAAATTTTGGTGCTGTTGCCGGGGAAGATGGTTTGAGTAGTGAATTGAATTGGTGAAGTTAGTGGATTTTTAATTTTTTCTTTTTCTTTGGAATACAATAGTGTATGCCAAGTACTAGGAGTAGAGGCAATCCCTTACTCCCTTTTGATCCAGAACCAGAGAGAATCCTTCAAATACAGAGAAGGATGTCAGGACAAATTCATGAAAGAGTTCAAGATCCCTACCTATGGATCCGAACACAACACTCTCTCCTGTTCCATTAGATCTACATAATATTGTAGACTTACAGACATAACAACCGTTGGAGTGAGAATGTAGATAAGCTGAAGAGGCCAAACTTGCTGAAGAGGTGGAGTTAGCTTAACAAGGTGGACTAGTTAGGCCTAGACAGGTTGTTGATTGTTGAATTCAGAGAGATAAAGCTCCATTTATTCCAGCATATCAATAATTAGACCCGATGAGGAGGAGGATGAAGATCTGGGCTATGTTGAGCCTATTGAGTCTGGAGGCATTGTTCATCCCACCTTGGGCCCTAATGTGTATTTTGATATCACTAGTGTCATGATCCAATTATTAAATATGAAGGATGTTTTTTGGGTGCAGCAAAAAATTATGCAAACATGCACCTTGAAAATTTTCTTGGGATCTACAAATCTTATACTATTCCAGGGGTTTACCAGGAATAATTGAGATTGAGGTTGTTCCCATTTTATTTAACAGGAGAAGCATCACTAGGGTTAGGGGAACTTCCAAAAGGATCTATCACTACTTGGCACGAATTGAAGAAATAGTTTCTAAGCAGATTCTTCCTTCTTACACGGATGCTACAGTTGAAGGATGAGATTTATAATTTAAGACAGATGCCTGCAAAATCTATATATGAGGTGTGGTTTCGATTCAAGAAGAAGCTGAGCATGGTACTAAGTAAAAGAATCAGAGGATCTAACTTGCTGGAAATCTTCTATAGATCACTAAATGACAGATCAAGAGCTATGGCAGATACTATTTTAAGAGGAGCATTTATGCGTCTTTATGAGGATGCTGCGTAGAAAATTCTAGATGACATTGCTATGACCAATAAAGGATAGCCTACTAGATATTCAGAATGTGGTGATAGTACATATGCTATTGGAGCAACAAATATTTATGAAGAAATGAATGATATAGTAGCATAAGATGTTGCAAAACTTCGTACAGATATTGGGTTACTTACAAACCAATTTGCATTAATGAGTGCTGAGAAGGTGAAAGCAGTTTTGGCACAGGGGTCTACTTCCAAACCATTCAAGATTGAATCTGAAGAAGAGGCAAAGTATCTTGATCGTAGATTGGCAGATTTTTTAGCCTAAGGGAAAGAGAATCAAGCTTGGAACTATTATAATGATAGATACACAGATAGGAGTAGAGACAGAGATGGTTATTAGCGACGTAAAGATGACTATAAGGAGAAGAGTGAAAAGTATATTCCACCAGGTAGTTGAGATATAGAGTCCAAAATAAAAACTCATTTGTCTAAGATGGTCAAAGGACAAGAAAGTCAAGAGAACTGCCTGAAGGATATCAAAGCTGATCTGTTAAGATTAACCCAGAAAGTTGAGTCACATGCTATAACAATCAAGAAATTAGAGAAATAATTTTGTTGGATGTTAGCCACAGTAAACCATAGACATCCTGGCACTCTTCCATGAAATACAATAGTAAACCCCAGAAATGATAGCCAATGCCATGCCATTTCCACTCGAAGTGGTAAAGTCACTACAGATCCACCTGTACCCACTGTTAATGAGCAAAAGAATGATGATGAGTCAGTTGATATATGGAGAAGTAGCAAGTAGAATGAAAGAGAAGAGAAGGCTACCGAGCCTGTGATGAAGCCAATTCCAAGACCTACTCCTCCCTTTCCTCAAAGGCTAAAAAAACAAGACAAAAGTAAGTATCAAATTTTTTTTATCTATTTTAAAAGTGTTGACTGTCAACGTACAGCTTGTAGAGGCATTGAAACACATGCTAGGATATACAAAATTCATGAAGGATTTGATCACTAAGAAAAGGACAATCAATTATGAGCCATTTGACAATATTCATCATTGTAGTGCTAGTTACTAGATATTTGGTTGAGAAGAAGAAGAATCCTGATGCTTTCACAATACCCTGCACTATTGGTTATTTTAACTTTACTTGGTGATTTGGAGGCTAGTATCAACCTTATGCCCATTAACATATTCAAGCAGTTGGGGTTGGGATCTCCCAATCCAACTACCATAAGACTAGTGATAGTTGATAGAACAGTAAAGAAGCCTGTTGGTATCCTTTATGATGTTTTGGTGAAAATGTCTTCTTTTATATTTCCTGCTGATTTTGATATATTTGATTATGAAGTGGAATTTTAGGTCCCAATTATTTTGGGAAAAACACTTTTGGATACAGGTATGACGTTGATTTATCCATAGAAAGGACATCTGATGCTTAGACACAATGATGAACATATGACATTCAATGTATGTAAATCTATGAAAAAGCCTAACAAATTGAGAATGATATCTATGATTGATGTATATGATAAGGAGGTAGATTCATTACATGATATTGATAAAGTTACTTTGTAGGATGGTGATTCTATTATGGTTGTTCCTATCTAAGAAAGACTAGAAGTTGAAGCACTTGCAACTGTGATCATGAATTTTTACTCTGGTGGTATCGAGGAGTATGAGGCGATAGTAAGTGCACTGCTTGGAAAAGGTTATTATTAGTTATTAAAGAATAAAACTACTCCACCTGCTCATCCATCCATTGAAAAACCACTAATGTTAGAGTTAAAGGCCCTCCTATCTCACTTGTGATACGTATTTTTAGGGTCCAACAATACTTTGTCAGTTATTATTGCAGCTGATCTAAGACAGTCAGAAGTAGAAGCATTATCACCAGTATTGCAGAGATTCAAGAGGGATATTGGATGGTCCATTAGAGATATTATGGGTATTCTGCCTAGTTTATTGTAATGCCCCGAGTCTGTACCCTGGATGTCATACGGTGCTTACAGCCTCGAAGGATCACAAGCTAATCCATAACTTATACCTGTTGTAAGCGCTGAATAATAAAACTAAAAATATATGCAGAAGTAAAATTGAATATGCCATAAGGTTCTCAAAATATTGAAATAAATACTGAATGTACTGATAATAACATCTGAAAAACTGAAAACTGATTGTGCTAGTCTGAAAGACTCTAACTTTCTGAATATGGAGTTGATAGGACAAACCCTCAACTAACTCTGACTGAAATAACTACTGAGCTAACTGAAATACTGATATAGATAAACTCTTTCCTCAAAATATGAGGACTTACCACTGAATCTGCTACTGATAGCTTGAGCTTCTAAGTATGTTTAGGACCTTGAGCATCCAAACCTATTATATGAGACATCATAGTGTAAAGAAAGAGTATGCATCAGTACGTGGAATGTACTGGTATGCTAAGTAAGGTAGGTGATATACATGGGTTTATATGCATGAGATGATGACTTACTGAGTAAACATCAAGAAGTAACTGGATAGGAGTACATGCAAAATTATAACTACTGAACATGCTGAATATGCAATACAACACATATAATGTCTGTTTGAGTTAGACTGAAACTGAAGTACTGAGTTCTGATAAATGAATATTGATAACTGATAATTTAGACTGATACTGAAGTAATAAATTTTGATGGATAAATAAATGATAACTGATAGCCATGGTTCTGTAAAACTGTCTGAGTTCTTTATTCAGTACTGAGACTGAAACTAATTGTGGGAGTGTTCATTTAAATAACATTCTCCGATTATAAACTGAGTTGGGGTCCAACTTATAACCACAGTTGGAAGGGTGTTAGCACCTTGCCAAGGGATACTTACAATGCTGGGTCAACCTTAATCTAGTAGAAAGATTCATGAATTATATATATGGTTGCTTCAACCCTAGTCTGGAAGGAGGACATCTTACCCTATGCTGATTACGTAGTTCTGTAATACAAGCACTGTTACTAAGGGTCAAACCCTCTACTGGAAGGAATGCCCCCATACCTGGGTTCGCTCGGTGCTGAATCCTACTCCCAAATGAATAGACATTGATCACTAGATTGTACTAAGCTTGACTGAACTGACACTGATCGTGTTAATTGACTGAGCTGGACTGAGTTCACTGAGTGCTGTTACTGACTGAGTACTATAATTATAGACCTTTACTGGGACTATTCTATAACTACTACAACTAAATAAACAACTAGATTTTGGGTAATAAATACCCCTTGGACTCGATAGCATGATAATAAAGCATGATAAAATCTTGACAGCGTAGCAATAGTTAATTGTTCACAATTCATTCACTGAGGTAATTTGTCAAACACTTGGAAATCATGAACTTGTAAATGAATAAGAAAACATGAATAACATGTCATGAATACACTATTTAATTCACATGGACATTCTATCAAACACTTGGGGAGCATGATTGTGACACATGAAAAAAATAACATATAGGGCATCATACTACAATATGCAACTTGCAAATTCAATGATTGTAACGTGGGAATTACATCAATCTACATACATGCTATCTTATGTTCATGAAACTTGTAATAAATCTTGAATTAAAACCTACACAACAACACAAATATGAATACAACACAAATTGTATATGTAAATCATGAATCAATAAACTTATAGTTTTAAAAAGGATTCTTGAACTCCAAGGGTGGAAGAAAACCCAAGGATGACCACCTGACATACCTTGATTATTAATTTCATGAAGATTGTGGTGAATTCTTGGGACTTGATCTTGAGCTTGATGAAACTAGGGCTTGTTGTTGAGAGGATTTTGAGAATAATGAGTGTATTTAGCCCCTTAGGATATTAAATATCATGTTTTAGCTGAATTGGGTGAGGGGAAAAGAACCAAAATGCCCTTGGAAACTCAAAATTTAATACACAAAAATTGCCCATTGACGTGATACCCGACGCGCCGCGTCGATGCTGTCGACGCGATTACTGATGCGTCGCGGCCTGATCTCATTGATACACTATTTTGGGCATCTAAACATGACTTAAATGAATTCTAAAAATTTTGAAACTCACCCAACATGACCTATTGACATCCCTAATCATGAATCAATTAAAAATTGATAATTCAAGGCCGGAAAGATAAAAAATAAAGTCATTGAAATATTGATGCCAAAAATGAGACAAAGTGCCAATACTTCGCTAAAATTTTCTAAGTCTGGGACCTATTTTGGAATGATATATAGGACTAAAATGACTAGGATTTTGTGTGGTCTTACAATATCTCCTCTTTGGGAACATTCATCCTCGAATGAGACTGACTGAACTGAGAGGTACTACTGAATTGTACTTGTAATGACATGCATAACTGAAGCATGACTTAATTCATGAATGCATGCATGATATGAGAATGTTTTGAAGCTATAACGGAGCATGAGATAGAGTAAATATATGGAAGACTATTACCTTAGGTTGAGTCTGAGTTTGCGGAGAAGAGGTAAGGATACTTGGTTCGCATGTCTGCTTCTGCTTCTCAAGTAGCTCCCTCAATGAACTGATTCCGCCAAAGAATTTTGACCAAAGGAACTTCTTTGTTCCTTTGTCTGGAAATTTGATGATCAAGGATTTTGACTGGGATTTCCTCATAAGAGAGACTGCTCTAAATATCTACACTCTCTATAGGGGCTACAACTACCGGGTCACCAATGAACTTCTTTAGCAAGGAGACATAAAACATTGGGTGCACTAATGCTAAGTCTGTAGGCAACTCAAACTCATAAGCTACCTTACCAAAACGACTAAGAATCCTATAAGGATCAACATATTGGGGTCTAAGCTTCCCCTTCTTGCCAAATCTCTTCACTTCCTTCATGGGAGAGATTTTCAAATACACAAAGTCGCCAATCTCAAGCTCGAGATGTTTTATTCTCATATCTGCGTATGATTTCTGCTGGCTCTGAGATATCTTAAGCTTCTCTCTGATTAACTGCAGTTTCTGTAGGGCACAAACACTAAGTCGGGCCCTACTACCATGCTCTCACCTACTTCAAACCAACCAATGGGAGATCTACATATCCTCCCATAAAGTTCCTCAAACGAAGCCATCGGAATACTGTAATGATAGTTGTTATTATATGCGAACTCAATCAAAGGTAAGTGGTCATCTCAACTATCCTTAAAGTCAACAACACACACTCTCAACATATCTTCTAAAGTTTGAATGGTCCTTTCTACTTGACCATCTGTTTGAGGGTGAAAGTCTATACTGAGGTGAACTTTGGCACCAAGAGTTTTTCGGAAGGCTTTCCAAAAAATAAGAGGTGAACTGCGTACCTCTATATGAAATAATGGACAAAAAAACACCGTGAAATCTGACCAAATCTCTAACATAGAGCTTAGCGTAATCCTCAGCTGAGTAAGAGGTATAAACTAGCAAAAAATGGGCTGATTTGGTCATCCCGTCCACAATGACCGAAATCAAATTATGTTGATGATGAGTACAAGGTAAACCTGTCACAAAGTCCATGTTCACTTCTTCCCACTTCCATGTGGGAATATTAAGATCCTCAATAGACCCGCTAGGCTTTTGATGCTTAATTTTAACCTGCTGATATGTAGAGCACTTAGCTATAAACTCTGTAATGAGAGCACACCCTAGGCATCACACGATGCTTACAGTCCCGAGGGACCACAAACTAACCCATGAGCTGATACCTGTTGTGAGCATTGATAACATGATCATAAATATGGAGGAATACTGATATGCCATAAGGTTTTAATAACTGAATTCAAAACTAAAATATGAGTCTCTAGAAATAACTGACTGAATCTGATAAAATACTGATAAATTGGATAACTAATTGTAATGTCTAAATACTAAATAACTGACTCTAATGTTTGATAAGCCTATAAAATTGAATAACTGTGAGTTGATGGGACAGGCCCAAACTAACTCCAACTAAATACTAAACTTGAGACATGAAATAAAGTAAGCCTGTCCTTAAAGTGTGAGGACCCACTACTTCTACTGCTGAGGATCTAATAAGTCTAATCGTGAATCAGGAACTGAGTATCAGAACCTATGATATAATACATCATAGCACAAAAGAAAAGGTATGCGATCAGTACTTTGAATGTACTAGTATGCTAAATGAGGTAGGCTGTTATGCATGGTTTCATGAACAAAATTAATAATTAACTTAATATGCATGTAAAGCACAAAGTACTAAATAGAGAGCAAGAAATTTATAGGTATTGGGAATATGTGGAAATCTGTCAATACTGAGTATGCATAAAAATCTATAAATACTGATGATACGTGAAAATCTATAGATACTGAAGATGCATGACCAATCATATAACATGAACTGAGTAAAATCTATAAACTAAAATACTAAAATAACTGAAATCTATATGCTTTGATCAAACAACACTAAGATTGAATAACTGAACTAGGACTGTAACTGAGACTGTATCTGAGATAGTGGGAGGTATCATCTAATTGAAATTCTCCAATTTGGGCTAATTGGGGTCCAACCTGTAACCCCAGTTGGAAGGATGTTAATATTGTGCCACAGGTACTACACTGGTTGTATGGATCCACTAAACTGATATAATATCCAAAGGACTAAGGGTGTCAAGCCTAAACTGATGGGTGACCCCTGCGAGATAGTCAAGCCTAATCTGAAGGGTGACTTCTCATATCCTATCCTGGCTACGTAGTTCTGGATTATAGGGACTGCTACTTACAACTCTGCCTATTTGATGGGGAATCATCCATCCCTACACTCACTTAGTGTTAAATCCTACTCCTAACTGAAAGACACTGAAATACTAGACTATTCTGAGTTTAACTGATTGGTATTTGACTATTCTGATAATGCTTAGAGTATGTTTTGAAGACTATTCTGTAATGTACTGAGACTAGAATACATAAACAACTATGGTTTTGGGTATTCAATACCCCTAGGACTCAAAAAAAAAAGAATGGTAAAATGACACTAAAGCTTGGGGGACAAAGTATGAAGGCTTTTATTAAATCAATCACTCTTGTAGGTATTTTATCCAACACTTGTAGTACATAGTTTAAAACAATCATAAGAATGTCATGGAACTTATAGAAATAGCATGAATTTGACATAATAGTATTAAATCATGGTTTAATTCAATAAATAATAATATTAAAATACGGAGGATTGAATAACAACAATAATTTCATTGAATCAGGGTATAAATTAAATAGTACATGGAGTTTTATGGGTGAAATCACAATTTAAAATCAATTAACTTGCAAAGATCAAAATTTTATAAATTAAATAGGATACTTCGATTCCATGGATGAAGTGAATCCATGGATGAACATCTAACATACCTAGGATAATGAATTTAGGAGGATTAATGGAGAGTTCTTTAGATTTGACCTTGAATTTGAGAGTTAGGGTTCTTGTTCTTGAAGAGAGTTGATTTTAATTTGAGAGAATAATTCAAAAGTGAGAAAATAATGCTCTCGTAGGGTTAAATCCCGTGTTTAGGCGGATTTGAAGCCATGGGAAAACACCAAACAACCCCTGTAATTTAAAATCGCATAATTGGAAAAAAAATTCTCAATTTTCACCCATGGCACGACGTGCCACTATCGTGTTGGCCTTGAATTTGAGAGTTAGGGTTCTTGTTCTTGAAGAGAGTCAAAAGTGAGCAAATAATGCTCTCTTAGGGTTAAATCCCGTGGTTAGGCGGATTTGAAGCCATGGGAAAAGACCAAACAACCCCTGCAATTTAAAATCGCATAATTGGAAAAAATCCCAATTTTCACCCATGTCGTGCCAAAACATTGGAAAAGGGACAGTTAGGAAAATACATGGTGTTGCGATATGGTGGAATTGCGAAGAGATACTGGAAACTGCAAAATGCCAATTTTTCCTTTGACGCAACACGCTAAGATCGCGCACCTTCACTGGAAAATGCTAAGCATTATTTAGACTAGCTCCGTGATGCGCTAAGAGTTAAAATAATGGTGTTTAATGACTGAAACTTAAATTCGCCATAACTTCTTACTCGATTATTGGATTTGGGTAAATTTCATTTTGTTGGAAAGCTAATTCAATTTCCTACTTAATGGCAGGCTCTAAACTAAAAATAATGAGTGTTTTGAATTTTTTATAGATGAATACTCATGTATTGGGACTTAGAATACACTAAGGAAATGCGAGGTATTACAATATCTCCCCCTTGAGATCATTCATCCTTGAATGAGACTGGTTAAACTTAGGAAAAACTAATGGATTGAGATTACACACTGAACATGCATATCTGATGCATGGAATGCATGACTGATCTGGCTCATGAATGCATGACTGACATGAACATGATGTACAACTGAAACTGAGCATGATAGAGAGAAATCTTAATAAGATTAGTAACTTATACTGAATCTGGATTCACAGAGAAAAGATGAGGGTTCTTGGTCTACATATCTACATCTGCTTCCCAAGTGGCTCTGTCAACGGACTGATTCCGTCAAAGAACTTTGACCAATGGAACTTCTTTGTTCCTTAGTCTAAGAACTTGATGATCAAGAATTTTGACTGGGACTTCCTCAAAGGAAAGACTGTTCTAAATATCTAGACTTTCTAAGGGAACAACTATAGCTGGATCACCAATACACTTTTTCAATAATGAGACATGGAACACTGGGTGTACTGAGGCTAAATCTGAAGGCAACTCAAGCTCGTAAGCTACCTTTCTGAAACATTTGAGAATTCTGAAGGGACCAACATATCGGGGACTGAGTTTCCTTTCTTGCCAAATCTCTTAACTCCCTTCATGGGAGAGATTTTTAAGTACATAAAATTACCAACCTCAAACTCAAGATCCTTTCTCCTTATATTAGAATACAATTTTTGTCGGCTCTGGTAGCCCTAAGCCTTTTTCTGATCAACTGAACCTTCTCTAACGCATCAAATACCAAGTCAGGCCCTACTACTATGGCCTTACCTACTTTAAACCAACCAATTAGAGACCTACATCTCCTACCACAGAGAGCCTAAAATGAAGCCATATGGATACTAGAATTATAGCTGTTATTATATTTGAATTCAATCAAAGGCAAGTGCTCATCCCAACTACCTTTAAAATCAACTATACATGCTCTCTGCATATCTTTTAGAGTCTGAATGGTCCATTCTTATTGACCATCTGTCTGAGGGTGGAAAGCTATATTGAGGTAAACTTGGGTACCAAGGACCTTCTGGAATGCTTTCCAGAAGCAAGAGGTAAACTGGGTACCTCTATCTGAGTTGATAGATAAGGCAACACCATGCAACCTGACCAACTCTCTGAGATAGAGTTTGGCATAGTCGTCGGCTGAATAAGAGGTATGGACTGACAAGAAATGAGCTGATTTGGTCATCCTTTTTATGATAATCCAAATAGAATTATACTGATTACAAGTACGAGGAAAGCCTATCACAAAGTCCATGTTAACTTTCTCCCATTTTCAAGTGGGAAGTCTGAACTCTTGCATGGACCCACTAGGCTTCTGGTGCTCAATCCTAACTTGCTTGCGCATAGAACATTTAGCTACAAACTCTATAATATCTCTCTTCATCCCACTCCACCAATAGATCTCCCACAAATCACGGTACATCTTAGTAGCCCCTAAATGAATAAGGTAATGTACACCATGCGCTTCTGCAAGAATTCGTTGCCTTAAGTTATCTATCCCAGGCACACATAGACGACCCGACAACACAGCACACTATCTACCCTTGGGGAGAAAACCTCCATCTTTTGATCTTTGACTGATTCTTTCAACATAACTAGACTGGGTTCTCTATCCTGCTTTTCCTTTACCTTGAAAACTAGAGATGATTCTGAGCTACTCTGTACCCATTTACCACCTTATGATGAATCGAGTAAGCAGACACCTAGTCGGGAAAGCTGATGAACTTCATGAGCTAACTTCTTCTTATCATCCTCAACATGAGCAACACTACCCATAGACAACCTACTGAGAGCATCAACCACTACATTGGCCTTACCTGGATGATACAGAACACTTATGTCATAATTCTTCAATAACTCTAACCACCTTATCTAACATAGATTTAAATCTTTCTGAGAGAACACATACTACAGGCTCCTATGGTCAGTGAACATATCAATGTGCACCCCATACAATTAATGCCTCCAAATCTTTAAGGCAAAAACTACTGCTGCTAACTCAAGATCATGAATCTGATAATTCTTCTCATGGGGCTAAGTTGTATGGAGGCATAGGATATGAACTTACCTCTTTGAATAAGAACACAACCCAAACCTACTATGTATGTATCATAGTACACAACAAACCCATCTGAACTATATGGCAAGGTAAGAACTTGGGCTGAGGTAAGTCGAGTCTTCAACTCCTGAAAACTCTTCTTGCAGGAATCTGACTACTGAAACTTAACTTTTTTTTGAGTCAATCTAGAAATAAGGAATGCAATAGAAGAAAATCTTTTAATAAACCAATGGTAATAGACAACTAAACCCAAGAAACTACTGATGTCTGATGGAGAGATGTGTCTAGGGTAGTTTCTCACTACTTTAGTCTTTTGAGGATCAACTCTAATGCTATCACTGAAAATAATATGGCCAAGTAAAGCTATGAATCTTATCCAGAATTCACACTTACTGAATTTAGCAAATAAATGGTGAGCGCTAAGAGTTTGTAACACTATTCTGAGATGGTCTGCATGATCAGTTTCACTATGGGAGTAAACAAGAATGTCATCAATGAAGACTATGAAGAACATGCCCAAGTACTGCTTGAACACTTGATTTATCAAGTCCATGAAGGCTCCTAGAGCATTCGTAAGACCAAAGAACATAACTAGAAACTCGAAATGACCATACCGGGTTCAAAAAGCTATTTTTGGAATGTCACATTCCCTGACTCTAAGCTGGTGATAGCCTGTTTTGAGGTCTATCTTTGAAAAATAGTTGGCACCCTGAAGTTGATCAAATAAGTCATCGATTCTAGGAAGTGGATATCTATTCTTGACTGTCACTTTTTTAACTGACGGTAGTTTATACACATTATGAGAGAATCGTCTTTTTTACGCACGAATAGAACAGGTTTACCCCACGGGGGGATGCTGGTTTTGATGAATCCCTTATCTAGAATATCTTTTAACTGTTCTTTAAATCCTTGAGTTCAGCTGGACCCATTCTTTATGGAAGAATAGATATGGACTGAGTATCTGGAAGAAGGTCTATTCTGAAGTTAATTTCCCTTTCCAGAGGAACTCCGAGAAGATCTTTAGGAAATACATCTGAGAATTTATTTACTAATGGAACAGATTCAAGAGTTGAAGTTTTTGAGTTAGAGTCTTTGACTCACATAATATGGTAAATACACCCCTTCTATATCATCTTTCTCGCTCTAAGGTATGAAATCAACTGACCCCTAAAAGCTGTAGTACTACCCCTCCATTCAAGGACTAGTTCATTTAGGAACTGAAAATGAACTATTCTGTTTCTATAATTAACTAAGGCATAGCATGAGTGGAGCCAATCCATGCTGAGAATGACATCAAAACCCGTCATCTCTAACTCCACGAGATCAACTAAAATAAATTTATGAGATATACTGACTAGACAGTTCCTGTGTACCTATCTGGATACGATAGAAACACCTACTGGGGTTGACACTTAAAAGGGCTCTGCTAGAGTTTCGAGTCTGACTGCAAAATTGATGGCTATATATGGAGTTACAAAAGAAAGAGAAGCTCCAGGGTCTAGTAAGGAATAAACATGTAAGTGAAAGACCTAAAATATACCATTAACTACATCAGGAGAATTTTCTTGATCTTAGCGGGACTGAAGAGCATATAATCTGTTCGGACGCTGACCACTGGTAGCACTAGAAGTGGCACCCTGCTGAGTTGGGCGACCTAATGGAACTGACAACTGATGGGACTATCCCTATTGGTGCGCATCCCTACCTTTATGAGAACTACCTGACACTCCTGAATCTGATAGTCTAGTTTTCCACACCCGAAGCACACATCACTACTCGCTCTACACTCACCCTGATATTGTCTACCACACTTCTGACTTAAAGGATTGGTACGAGCGCTGCTAACACTAACCTGGGACTTAGAGATTGGTTCCCTATCCCTATTGTTATTTCTGAATTTAGGTATGGAAGCACTGGCTGAAGAGGGGGTTGGGGCTAAAGACCTCTGATGAAACTAAGGACGGTTACCACCCTCTGACTTTGGCTGACTAAAGTTAAAATTGCCTGTCCTATCCCTCTTATTTCCTCTTTCCCTCTCCTTAATATTTTACTCCTCTATTTGTTGAGTATGGAACATCGGCCTAGACAAGTCCATCTCACTATCAATATTGTGGTCTTGCACTCCTTGACCATACTATCAGATACCCTAAATACAAACTTACTCATCTTGGACCTATTATCAGCTACCACATGAAGAGCATATCTAGCTAACTGAGTAAACTTGAGGGAATACTCCCTCAGCTCATGCTACCCTGCCTTAAGTTAATAAACTTTAACACCTTGGCATCCCTCAACTGTAATAGGAAGAATCTATTTAAGAAAGCTATGGCAAACTCTTCCTATTCTACAGGCCCTACATCTATACCCCTATCAACCTTCCACTTCTTAAACAAACTACATCCTACAAATGGTATGATTCCAACTAAGCACTCTGACTATTTTTTACCCCTATAGCATCCGTGACCTTCTGAACCATATCTATGTATTCCTGTGGATCCTCTTCACACTTGGATCCCGTGAAAGAAGGAGGATTCATTCAGGTGAAATACCGAATTCTAGTTGCAGTAGTATTGGCCACTAGGTTGGCCGGAATAACAGCTGGTCGTTGATTCTATGTTACTATAGAGTTTGCTAGAATAGTAAACGTAACTCTAAATTCTGCGTGAGAGACATACTCATCTAGAGGATCTTCCTGGATGGGCTGAGGGGTTGGCTGGTTTCCTATTCTTCTTTTGTTCTTCTTGGGAGGCATGTTCTATAAACGGAAGAAATAAATGAATTAGACAAGGAGTTTAACTTGAGCTCATGCTCACTCGTACGATATAAATACTGAAAGAGGGAAACTTTTTCCTAAATACCTTGTAGCCTCTCGTCCAAAAGTGTGGTGCACTACACACCCATGCACAAGACTATACTTGACGCGACTTTTAGACTTCCTAGGACACTTAAAAACCTTTGGCTCTGATACCAAGTTTGTAACGCTCCAAGAGCACACCATAGGCATCATACGGTGTTTACAGTCCGAAGGGACCATAAGCTAACCCATGAGCTGGTACCTACTGTGAGCATTGGATAACATGATCATAAATATGGAAGAATACTAACATGCCATCAGGTTTTAATAACTGAATTCAAAACTAAAATATGAGTTTGTAGAAATAACTGACTGAATCTGATAAAATACTAATAAACTGGATAACTAACTATAATGTCTGAATATTGAATAACTGACTCTATTATCTGATAAGCCTCTAAAAATGAATGACTATGAGTTGATAGGATAGGCCCTAACTAACTCTAACTAACTACTAAACTTGAGACATAAAATAAAGTAAACTTGTCCTTGAAGTATGAGGACTTACCACTGCTACTACTGAGGATCTGATAAGTCTAATCACGAACTGAGAACTGAGCATCAAAACATATGCTATAATATATCATATCACAAAGAAAAGGTATGCGATCAGTACTTTGAATGTACTGGTATGCTAAATGAGGTAGGCTGATATGCATGGTTTCATGAATAAAATTAATAATTAACTGAATATGCATGAAAAACATGGAGTACTGAATAGAGAGCATAAAATCTGTAGGTACTGGGAATATGTGGATATCTACACATACAAAGTATGCATGAAAATCTATATATACTGATGATACGTGAAAATCTATAGATACTGAGGATGCATGACCAAGCAGATAACATGAAATGACTACAATCTATAAACAAAAATACTGAAATAACTAAAATTTGTATTCTTTAGTCAAACAACACTAAGACTAAATAATTGAATTGGGATTGTAACTATGTATCTGAGACTGTGGGAGGTATCATCTAACCAACATTCCCCAATTTAAGCTAATCGGGGTCCAACCTGTAACCCCAGTTGGAAGGGTGTTAATACCATGTCACGAGTACTAACACTGGCTGTGTGGATCCACTAAATTGATATAATGTCCAAAGGACTAAGGGTGTCAAGCCTGAACTGACGGATGACCCCTGCGAGATAGTCAAGTCTAATCTGATGGGTGACTTCTCATATCCTACGTTGGCTACGTAGTTCTGGAGTATAGGGACTCTACTAATGACTCTGCCTATCTGATGGGGAAGCCTCCATTCCTACACTTGCTGGTGCTAAATCCTACTCCCAACTGAAAGACACTGAAATACTAGACTTTTCTGAGTTTAACTGACTAATATTTGACTATTCTGATAATGCTTATAGTATGTTCTGAAGACTATTCTGTAATATACTGAGACTAGACTATAGAAATAACTATGGTTTTCAGGTATTCAATACCCCCAGGACTCAAAAACAACAATGGTAAAATAACACTAAAGTTTGAGGGACAAAGCATGAAGGCTTTTATTGAATCAATTACTCTTGTAGGCATTTTATCAAACACTTGTAGTTCATGGTTTAAAAAAATAATAGGAATGTCATGGAACTTATAGAAATAGCATGAATTCGACATAATAGTATTAAATCATTGTTTAATTCAATACATAATAATATTAAAAGATGGAGGATTCAATAACAACAATAATTTCATTGAATCAGGGTATAAAATCAATAGTACATAGAGATTCATAGGTGAAATCACAATTTAAAATAAATTAACTTGTAAAGATAAAAATTTTATAAATTAAATAGGATACTTGGACTCCATGGATGAATGGAATCCATGGATAAACATCTAACATACCTGGGATAATGAATTTAGGAGGATTGATGAAGAGTTGTTGAGATTTGGCCATGAATTTGAGAGTTAGGGTTCTTATTCTTGAAGAGAGTTGATTTTAATTTGATAGAATAATGCAAAAGTGAGCAAATAATTCTCTCTTAGGGTTAAATCCCGTGTTTAGGTGAATTTGGGGCCATGGTAAAAGATCAAACGACCCCTGTAATTTAAAATCAAAAAATTGGAAAAATCCCTAATTTTTCGCACCACTATCACGCCAAGCAACTGGAAAAGGGACAATTGGGAAAATGCATGGTGGCGTGACGTTGTGAAATCATAGAGAGACACTAGAAAATTCTAAATGCCAATTTAGCCTTTGGCACGATGCAACAAGATCGTACCATCATTATTTAGACTAGCTCTGCGATGCATTATGGGTTAAAATGATGGTGTTTAACGATTGAAACTTAAAATTGCCATAACTTCTTATCCGGTTTTTGGATTTGGGTGAATTTTATATCTTTGGAAAGCTAATTCAATTTATTATGTAGTGGCAGGCTTTAAACTGACAAATAATGTGTGTTTCAAAAATTTTATATATGAATACTCATGTATTGGGTCTTAGATTACGCTAAGGAAACATAGGGTATTACAAATAGACTTCCCACAAGTCGCAGTACATCTTAGTAGCCCCTAGATGAATTGAGTAATACGCACCATGTGCTTCTATAAGAATCTGCTTTATCACACCATCCACACATGGAACCTATAATCTACTCTGGCAACGCAACACACCATCTTTCCCTTGGGAGAAAACCTCTACTTTCTGATCTGTGACTAAATCTTTCAACTTAACTAAACTAGGATCTTTATCCTGCTTTTCTTTTACTTTAGAAACCAAAGATTATTCCAAACTTTGCTGCACCTAAACATTACCTTCAGTCAAATCAACTAAATGAACACCTAGCCTAGTAAGATGATGAACTTCCTGAACTAACCTCTTCTTACCTTCCTCAATGTGAGCAACACTACCTCTGGACAACCTACTGAGGGCATCTGCCACTACATTGTCCTTGGCTAGGTGATACAAAACCCTTATTTCATAATATTTTAACAACTCTAGCCACCTTTTCTGATGCAAGTTCAAGTCTTTCTGAGAAAATACATACTGCAGGCTTTTGTATTTTGTGAACATATCAATATGCACCCCATAAAATAGTGCCTCCAAATCTCTAAGGAAAATACAACAGCTGCTAATTCAAAATCATAGGTGGGGAAATTCCTTACATGGGGCTCAAGCTGTCTAGAGGCATAGGCCACAAGCCTACCCTTCTACATCAAAACACACCCTAGACCAACTCTAGAAGCATCACAATAAATGATAAAACCGTTTGAATCATCGGGCAAAGTCAGAGTTGGGGCTGTAGTGAGCTGAGTCTTAAACTCTTAAAAACTCTTCTCACAAGAATATGACCAATGGAATTTTACTTTTTTCTGAGTCAATATGGACATGGGGGATGCAATAGTCAAAAATCCTTAACAAACCATCAGTAATAGCCAACCAAACCCAAGAAAATCCTGATATCTGATAAACAGATGAGTCTGGGCCAGTTTTTCACTACTTTGGTCTTTTGAGGATCAACTCTAATGCCATTACTGAAAACTATATGACCAAGGAAAGCTACTGACCTTAAATTTGCATTTACTAAATTTGGTGAATAAATAATAGACTTTGATGGCCTGCAATACTATTATGAGATGGTCTCGTGATCATGTTCACTGTGGGAGTAGACAAGAATGTCATCTTTAAAGACTATGAAAAACATATCCAAAGACTTCTTGAACACTCTGTTCATCAAGTCCATGAAAGCTGATGGGTCATTGATAAGATCAAATGACATAAATAGGAATTCAAAGTGACCATACCAAGTTCAAAAAATTGTTTTTAAAATATCATATTCTCTGACACTAAGCTGATGATAGCCTAATCTAAGGTCTATCTTAGAGAAGTAACTGGCACCCTATAGTTGGTTAAAAAAGTTATCGATTCTAGGAAGTGGATACTTATTCTTGATTATGACTTTTTTCAACTGACGGTAGTCAATACACATTCTGAGAGAACCATTTTTCTTTTGCATGAATTGAACTGGTAGGCCCCATGGGGAGACACTGGGTCTAATAAATCCCTTATCTGGGTGATTTTTCAACAGTTCTTTTAGCTCTTTGAGTTCAACTGGAGACATTTTGTATGGAGGAATAGAGATGGGCTGAATATTAGGAAGAAGGTTTATTTCGATGTCAATTTCCCTTTCGGGAGGAATTCCTAGAAGATCCTCAAGAAAAATATATGGAAATTCACTTGCTACTGGAACTGACTCAAGATTAGGGGTCTCTAAACTAAAGTCTTTAGCTCGAATGAGATGATAGACACACCCCTTGGAAATCATCTTTCTTGCTCTAAGGTATAAAAAAGCTGACCCCTAAGTGCTGAAGTACTACCCCTCTAATCTAGGAATGGTTCATTCAGGAGCTGAAAATAGACAACTTTGTTCCTACAATCAAAAGAGGCATAGCATGAATGGAGCCAATCCATGCGAAGAATGATGTCAAAATCTGTCATCTTTGACTCTACTAAGTCTGCTGAAGTAACTTTCTGAGATACCATAACTGGACAGTTCTTGTATACTCATCAGGCTATGATAGATTTACCTACTGGGTAGTGACTGAGAAGGGCCCTGCTAGGACTTTGGGACTGACTCCAAAATCAACATATATATAAGGAGTTACAAAGGACAAAGAAGGTCCTAGATCTATCAAAGCATAAACATATAAATGGTAAACTTGTAATGTACCAGTGACCACATCAGGAGAATCTTACTGATCCTGTCAGGACTGAAGTGCATAGAGCCTATTTAGGCATTGTCCACCGGTGGCACTGGAAGTGGCACCCTGCTTATATAAGCGACCGTACTGAGCTGGGGGGAGATTATGATGACTCTGTGAACCCACCTAAGGACACTCTCTAATACTATGGCTTGACTTGCCACATCCAAAACATACATCACTTCTAGGCCTATAGATACCCTGATGGTTTCTGCTGCACTTCTGACAAAGAGGATTTGTTCAGGCACTGCTAACACTACCCTAAGATTTAGAGCCTGATGCTCGATCCTTATTACCATTTTTGAACTTAGGCACCGAAGCACTGGCTGAGGATGGAGCCAGAACTAAAGATTTTTGATGGAACTAAGAACGATTACCATCCTCTAACTTAGGATGAGTAAAGCTGAAGCTACTTATTTTAGCCCTCTTAATCTCTCTCTCTTTCTCCGTAGTATTCTTCTATTCTATCTATTGATCATGGACCATAAACCTAGCCATGTCCATCTCCTTAATCAGCATTGCGGTCCTACACTCCTAGACCACACTGTCAGACATACTAGATATGAACTTACTCATCTTAGACCAGCTTTCAGCTACCACATAAGGAGCATATCTAGCTAACTGAGTAAACTTATGAGACTACTCTTTCACTGTCATATTGCTCTACTTTAAGTTAATAAAATCTAAAACCTTGGCCTCTTTCAATTCCAATGGGAAAAACCTATCTAGAAAGGTAGTAGCAAACTCTTCCCATTTTATAGGCCCTGCATCTGTGGCCTTATCTACCTTCCACTGCTTAAACTATGTATGAGCTACATCCTGTAATAGATATGTAGCTAAATCATCACTCTCATTAGTGGTTACCCCCATAATATTTTTTACATTCTGCACCATATCAAGGAATTCCTATGGGTCCTCTTCAGACTTAGACCCCAAAAATAATATAGGATTCATTTAGGTGAAGTCCCAAATTCTAGATGCAGAAGTATTGGCCACTGGGTTGGCCTAAACAATAGTTGGGCGTTAATTTTGGGCTACTACAGAATGTGCTAGAGTGGTGAAAGCTGCTCTAAATTCTACGTGAGAGACATGCTCGTCTAGGGGATCTTCCTGAACTGGCGAAGGTACTAGCTAATTTCCAGTTCTACTTCCAAACCATTCGAGATCGAATCTACAGAAAATGAAAATATCTTAATCATATATTGGCATACTTTTGAGCCCAAGGGTGAGGGAATCAAGGTTAAAACTATTTTAATAATAGATACAGAGATAGGAGTAGATAAAGAGATGGTCATTAGCGGCATAAAGATAACAATAAGGAGAAGAGTGACAAGTATATTCCACTAGGTAGTTGAGATATAGAGTCCTAAATAGATACTTATTTATCTAAGATGGTCAAAGGATAAGAAAGTCAAGAGAACTGCCTGAAGAATATCAAAGTTGATATGTCAGGATTAGACCAGAAAGTTGAGTCACATGCTACAATAATCAAGAAATTGGAACAACAATTTGGTCAGATGTCAGCCATAGTAAACCATAGAAATCCTGGCACTCTTCCAAGAAATGTAGTGGTAAACCCCAGAAATGATAGCCAATGCCATGCCATTACAACTCAGAGTGGTAAAGTCACTATATTTCCACCTGTACCCACTATTAATGAGTAGAAGAATGATAATGAGTCAGTTGATATGGGGAGACGTTGCAAGTAGCATAAAGGAGAAGAGAAGGATAATGAGACTGTTCTGAAGCTAATTCCAAGACCTCCTCCTCTCTTTCCTCAAAGGCTGAAAAAAATAAGACAAAGGTAAGTATCAAAATTTTTTGTCTATGTTAAAAGAATTGACTGTCAATATACCGCTTGTAGAGGCATTAGAGCAGATGTTAGGATATGCAAAATTCATGAAGGATTTGATCACCAAGAAGAGGGAAGTCAATTATGACCCAGTCGACAATATTCATCATTGTAGTGCTAATTACTAGATATTTGGTAGAGAAGAAGAAGGATCCTGATGCTTTCACAATACCTTACACTATTGGTTATTTCAACTTTATTAGAGCATTATGTGATTTGGTAGCTAGTATCAACCTTATGCCCTTTACCCCAAAGGATCACAAACTAACCCATGACTAGTACCTGCTGTAAGCACTGAATAAGAATACTAAAAATATATGCGGAAGTAAAACTGAATATGCCATAAGGTTCTCAAAATACTGAAATAAATACTAAATGTACTGATAAGAACATTTGAAAAATTGAAAATTGACTTTGCTCGGTGCTGAATCCTACGCCCAACTGAATAGACATTGATCACTAGATTATACTAAGCTTGACTGAACTGACACTGATCGTGTTAACTGATTGAGTTGGACTGAGTTCACTGAGAGCTATTACTGACTGAGTACTATTATTCTAGACCTTTACTAGGACTATTTTATAACTACTGCAATTAAATAAACAACTAGATTTTAGGTAATAAATACAACTAGGACTCGATAACACAATAATAAAGCATGACAAATCTTAACAGCGTAGCAATAGACAATTGTTCATAATTCATTCACTGAGGCAATTTGTCAAACATTTGGAAATCATGAACTTGTACATGAATGAGAACACATGATAACATGTCATGAATACACTATTCAATTCACATGGACATTCTATCAAACACTTAGGGAGAATGATTGTGACACACGAAAAAAATAACATACAGGGCATCATACTACAAGATGTAACTTACAAATTCAATGATTGTAACATAGGAATTACATTAATCTACATACATGCTATCTTATGTTCATGAAACTTGTAATTAAATCTTGAATTGAAACTCACACAACAATATAAACATGAATACATACCAAATTGCATATGTAAATCATGAATCAATAAAATTATAGTTTTAAAAAGGGTTCTTGAAATCCAAGGGTGGAAGGAAACCCAAGGATGACCACCTAGCACACCTTAATTATTAATTTCATGAAGATTGTGGTGAATTCTTAGGACTTGATCTTGAGCTTTATGAGACTAGGGCTTGTTCTTGAGAAGATTTTAAGGATAATGAGTGTATTTAGCCCTTTAGAATATTGAATCTCATGTTTTAACTAAATTAGGTGAGGGAAAAAGGACCTAAATACCCTTTGAAATTCAGATTTTAACACACAAAAACTGCCCAACATGCGATACCCAATGCACTACGTCAATGGTGTCGACGCGATTGCCGACGCGCCGTGTCGATGGGATTATTGACCTGTTGTGGCCTGGTCGCATCAATCTACTATTTTGGGCATCCAAACATGACTTAAACGAAGTCTGAAAATTTCAAAACTCACCCAAAACCTGACCCATTGACATCGCTAATCATGAATCAATTTAAAAATCGATAATCTAAGGCTAGAAAGATAAAAAATAAAGTTATTAAAATATCGAGGCCAAAAATGAGACTAAGTGTCAATACTTAGCTGAAATATTCTAAGTCTGGGACCTCTTTTGGCATGCTATATAGGACTGAAATGACTAGCATTTTGCAGGATTTTACATTTATGTACTCACAAAATACAAGTTAAACTAGATTATGTTCCATCTATTGAACACCAGCGTTGACTCAATCCTCCTATGCAAGAGGTGGTGAAGAAAGAAATAATCAAGTGGTTGGATATTGGTGTACTATATCCCATTGCTGCTAGTAAGTGGGTTAGTTTGGTATAATGCATTTTGAATAAAGGCGGAATTACTATGGTTCGTAATGAGAAGAATGAGCTAATGCCTATGATTCCAGTCACTGTATGGAGATTGTGCATGGATTACAGAAAATTGAATGCATGGACTCAGAAGGGTCATATTCCTATGCCCTTCATGGATTAAATGTTAGACAAGTTAGTAGGCTGAGGACGGTACTATTTTATTGATGGGTACTCATGTTATAATCAGATTACTATTGCACTTGAATACCAAGAGAAAATGACTATTACATGTCCTTATGGGACTTTTGCATTCAAGTGTATGCCATTTGGGCTATGCAATGCTCCAGCCATATTTTAGAGATGTATGATGTCAATCTTCTTTGATATGGTAGAAGACACCATTGAAGTGTTCTTGGATGATTTTTTAGTTGTTGGTGATTATTTTGAAGATGACCTTAAACACTTGGCAAATTCTCTCCAAAGGTGTGAAGAATGAAACTTGGTGCTTAATTGGGAGAAGTGTCATTTTATGGTTAAAGAAGGAATCGTGCTTGGGCACAAGATCTCAAAGAGAGGTATAGAGGTTGATCGATCAAAGATTGAGGTGATTGAAATATTTCCTTACCCAATTTATGTGAAAGGAATTAGAAGTATTCTAGGGCATGCAAGTTTTTATAGGCAATTTATCAAGGATTTCACGAAGATTGCTAATCCTCTAGGGTATGCAAGAATTTGACTTTGAGGTGAAGGAAAAAAAAGAAATAAAAAATCAAGTTGCAGATCACTTGTTTGGGCATGAGGAGGAAGCGATGCAGAAGATTGCAACTAGGTTGGAAATTGATGACATTTTTCTAGACAAGCAGATATTAGTAGATTCCAGAGATCTAATTCCATAGTTTACAGATTATGCAAACTACTAAGCCAGTGGTCTAGTTCTAGAAGATATTTTGTATTAGCAAAGAAAGACGTCCATGCATGAGGTATGGAAATTTTTCTGGGATGAACCTTACTTATTCAGGATTTAGGAAGATAGAGTCATTCGTACGTGTATACCTAATGTGGGGATGATGAGCATAATCGAGGCTTGTCAGTCCTTACTAGTTGGGGGTTATCATGAAGGGCCACACATCTCATAAAATCATACAATGTGGTTATTACTGGCCAACTATATACAAAGATGTTCATGATTATGCTTCTACATACGACCAATGTCAACAACAAGGTACAATTTCTAGAAGAGATGAACTTTCTATGACTCCTATTTTTCAAGTTGAATTATTTGATGTATGAGGCATAGACTTCATGGGACCGTTTGTAAGTTTGTGTGGAATGAAGTATAGACTTGTCGTAGTTGATTATGTTTTGAAGTGGGTGGAAGCCTCTACACTTTCTAATAATGAAGTAAGAAGTGTCACTGCATTCTTGAGAAAGAACATTTTCTCTCAATTTGGCATGCCATGGGATATTATTAGTGAAGGAGGGTCACATTTATACAATAATCTTTTTATGAAACTGCTCAAAAATATGGAATTAAATACAGGGTGGAACACCCTATCACCCGCAGACTAGCGGATAAGTTAAAGTGTCCAATAGAGAAATCAAGTCTATATTAGT
This sequence comes from Capsicum annuum, assembly GCF_002878395.1. Taxonomy (NCBI): domain Eukaryota; kingdom Viridiplantae; phylum Streptophyta; class Magnoliopsida; order Solanales; family Solanaceae; genus Capsicum; species Capsicum annuum. Next base: position 31,833,631 of record NC_061117.1, on the reverse strand, counting down.
GAAGATTATGAATGTCAACAGGACTGATTGGGCCAAAAAGTTAGATGTTGCATTATAGGCTTACTTCACAGCTTATAAAAGCCCCAAATGTGCCTCAGCTTATCAGTTGGTGTATGGAAAGACTTGACACTTACTAATCGAGATTGAGAATAAGGTGCTATAGGCATTAATGAAGTTGAATCTAGAGTGGAAGGATGCAGCTAAGTCAAGATTGAATAATATCAATGAGTTGGATGAATTTCAACTCCGGGCATATGAAAGTTCAACACTTTACATGGAAAATATGAAGTTTCATCATGACCGCAAAATTGAGAAGAGAGTATTCAAAAAAGGTGACCAAGTACTGCTCTATAATTTCAAGCTTCATTTATTTCTAGGTAAGCTAAGATCAAGGTGGTATGGTCCATTCATGGTGATAAGAGTCTATCCCTATGGTGCTTTAGAATTAAAGAGGGATAGTGAGCCCTCGTTCAAGGTAAATAGTCAACGAGTGAATCACTACTTGGGAAATATAAAAGAGGTGAATAAAGTAATTGATATTGACCTTGACAAAGACTGAGTAGTCAAGGAAACTGCGTCATGCCGCAACTTTAAATCAAGTGCTACATGGGAGGCAACCCATGGGCTAAGTGGTGAAATATGAGTATCAAACTTAGCCGCATCGTTAAATGAAGTGCTAAATGGGAGGCAACCTATGTTTTTGTACTTATTAATTTATAGGGTAACATGTTTACTTAGTGTGCAGGGCTAAGAAATACAGAAAATATCTAGACTAAAAAGTTTTGGTCATATAGACTCTTTACGAGTAGTATCTAGATGGTACAACTCGTAAGTAGGAGTTGTATTGACTTGGGATCAAAATTAGAATTAGGTGAAAGTTTCTGGAATTGATACGATTCTCAAAATGAGTCGTACCCTTAAGGTACAACTCGTCACCTTGAGTCTAACCCAATCCAAGACATAACACAGGTAAGTTCCAGGTCAATACAAGTTAAAGAAAGGACCCATAAACCTAGGTATGAGTCATATACATAACTTTTACCCATGCTTACCAGGTCAGATCGTGGGTTGACCTGGCCCAACTCTTCAATCAGAAAGGAAAAGGGACATACGATCAGGCACTTGATTAACCCATCTTGTATCCACATCATTTTTACTTTAATTTCAAGCAACAATTTGCAAAATAAATGCATATTCAACATGATTAAGATACCAACAACTTTAAATCTTCACTCTCTGTGATTTAAACTCGAATTTTGAAATTGAGAACTGAGATTCTTCAAGCACCAAGTAAGTTCTTCAACCTATTTTCTGTACTTTTAAAGTTGAAATGAATGGTTTTTATTACCATGGACTAGGTTTGAGTAAGTATTATGAAAATATTAAATTGTTGGTGACTTAGTTTAGGTGCTTTTGTTGAAAATTAGAAATTGGGGTAGAAATAGGTTTTGGGAAATAGTTTTGGTAAGTTTTTGTGGACTAAAATAATAGATATAGCTGAAACTTGTAGTGGGTATTTTAGGAAATTTCTTTGGAGTCTAACTTTACAGTTGGACTTCTATGTTGCAGTGGATACGAGATCTCTTACTACTCATACCCACTAGTATGAGAGTCATAATGGTATTCGTAGCCACTGACAACATGGAAGTCTAACAAAGTTAAAGTTCTAGAATGGATATGACTCAACCATATGAGTCGTATCCAAACTATATGACTCACACTCTCTTAGTCGTACCCACCTGGGATGACATAAGTTAGAATAAATGTTTATGATCTGCTAATAATTAATGGTAATGAGTCATACCTTGACGGTATGACTAATTAAAAGGAGTCATAAGACGACCAGTGAACATGGGTATGAACTGGACAAGATACAACTAAGATCTATGAGTCGTACCCAATTGGTATGACCAGTACCCACCACTCATACCCAAATCAGAACAAATACATTAAACTTTAGTTTTAAATTTTATTTTCCTTTCTTTATTTAGTTACTAATGAGAGTACATTTGTAGGAACCATGCCTCCAAAGAAAACATCCTCATCTAAGCAAGCAGCTATAATGAACACTAAGCAAGAACCAGAACCTAGTACAAAACCCAGTGATTTCGATGTCAAAAGTTCATCAGAGAGCAGTGGGGAAATATATGATGGAACCACAATAATGAATGCTACAAAGAGGGTAAGAAAGATCAAAAAGCCAAAGGGAAGAAGTGGTTCTCGAAGAATTAGAATCACTTCCACGAGGCCCAAGGAGAAAAAATCCATCTACTAATACTCCTCACACACCTCAACCACCTTCCAAAGATGATAAAGCTGATGATAATGATGATGATAATGATGATGAAGTTGAATACAGTTTGGAAGAAGTAAATTTTGAGCATGCTAAAACTGCGGAGGATATGATTAAAGTACCCCCAATAGCTCGATAGGACCCACCAATTGGTCTTACCACTGCTCTGGTGAATATTATTAAATGATGAGGTACCCTAGAATGCAATATATATTCAATAGTGGGCTGTTCAGGCTTCCGAGTGGGAAGATAAAGAGGGTACTGTATCCCAAGTGACGGTTGACTACTATATGGATGTTAGAATTACAAGGTTATGAAGAATGTTTTAGACAATATGGTTTTGAGTAGATGATGAAAGCACCCAAAACATACAGTGAAGTACTTATTTATGAGTTTTATGCAACATACAAAGGTGAGCTACAAAGGCAATATCCTCAAGGCCAGTTATGGAAGGGAGGTGAGCCAATCACTTCCTTTATGATTCGTGGAGTTTGAGTTGATATATCTTCCCATACAATTAGGAGATTATTTTATGGACCAAAATATTAGGCTTTATCTAATACAACGGAGATGTAATACAAGATGGAAGAGATGAGGAAGATAACCAAGAGGACATTGCGTTCAGAAGATAAAATGGTCATTTTCAGGTGGAATACAGAGCATATTTCTTCGAATCGAATAAATGCAGTTTGGGTTTTAGGAGGCCCTAGGATGGTCTCATAGTAGATAAAGAAAAGTACCCTCAACTTTGAGGGAAAGGCGTAATGGACTCTAGCCCGACATTGACTATGTCCAACCATAGGTGATAATGTTTTGAGCCCAATTCGGGCAGCTATGATAGTCGAGTTTATGGATGGTTATGAGTTTGATATCACTGAGTTCCTATCCTGAGAGTTGACGGATAGGGAAATTTAGGGTCATAAGGCATTACTGGCCTATCCATGTATGATCATACAAATTTGCCTGGCCGCGGGAGTGCTGGAACTCTCTGGGATTGATAAAATGATCGAAGCCTGGAGGACATTTGGCATTGGCCTAATTAGAGATGTTGTTATATCTTGGGTTTCGGCCCCGAGAATTTTTCCTAGAATTCTGTTCTTTGGACCCAATACGACTATTGGGTACGAGCCATATGTTGGGTACGAGTGGTATGGTTCTATCATATACTTACCAATGTTTGTTGGTCGGATGGATGGGTTACCAGAATGGATATGAATTAGGGGATAAAAGTCATATGGTTGGGGTATAAGTCATATCTTCTACTCGTATAGAGGACAGTGTTTAATCCTCTTGGTATTTTATTCTTCCAGGGATACGAGTAAGAGGTACAGATCTTGTGCATTGGATATGACTTGGTTGGATGAATAATATTCTGGATAGTGTTGGGTCCAGGGGTTAGGGTAGGATACAAGTGGCGGGTACCACTCGTATCGGAAGGGTATGACTCGTATGGGTTAGTCGTATCCCTGTGATGGGACTTTTGTGTAACTTAAGCGGGGGTATTCTAGACATTTTCCTACTTACCCAACTAGAATCCCATGACTTCTAGCCTATTTGAGAGGCTATTTACTTTATTATTTCTCTCTTTAACACTCAAAAACTACTACTAAACAATCTAAAATTCTCCCAAAAGCTTTTGGGGCAAGAAAGCTAGGGTTTCATCTTAACCACTAATTTGGGGCTTGCTTTGGTGATTTCTTTCCGTCAATTATTTGGTATGATTTGGGGGTTTTGTTTATAATTGGTTGGTTATGGTTTCCCATGGTTATAATTATGCTTTTCTATGCATTAATGGTGGTTTTGGATAATTGGATTATATGGGAATGGTTGTTGGTATTGGAATTGGTTTTGGATATATATTATGCCCCTAATGTGTTTGACAAAATGCTTATAAAGATATGTTCATTGCATTAACTTCTTTTAAATTAAACTCTTGCTTGTTTTAAACTTGGTAAAAGAGTTATGCATAGTTTAAATGGTTTAGAAAGGTAAATGGCTAAATGGTTATGCTTGGATGGTAGGATTCCCCCAAGTGGATTTAATATGGTAATTAGAAGGACATCGAAGGTCCCCTATACCTATATATGATTGTCTATGGATAATGCTTTAAAGTATGGTTAGTATGACGATACTACCACTAAATTTCCTTGGTTAATAAATGGTAAATGGATTGTTCAGAAATGGTTTTTAGTTAGTCATTAAAAGGGGTGCAGCTAAGCCATGGAAGGTTGAGGTCCCAGGGGGACCGAAACTGGAAACTCATATTTACTGGTATAGAGTTGGTCTTGGTAGACCGTGTGCATGATATGATTTCTTATATTGGGGGATGTACTAGTAATCCCAATGGGATACTTCTCGAGTCATGCAGCTACATGCACTAGGGCCCTTTTTGCATTTGAAACTGAACCATTATTACCTGTGTGTGCTTTAGGATGGCAAAGCTACATAGCCTATGTAATGGTTTAAATGCATGCTAAACTCAGTTCCCTTTTCCGACACTTATATATGTATGGTTGTATGCATAATGAATGGTTTTACTTGGTTTTATAAATGGTATTATTTTATCCTTATCCTAAGTACATGCTATCAATCACTCACTAACCCATCTACTGGCGGCTGTATACCCATGCTATGTAGGAACCAACCATTCTACTCCCCCTTTTTAGCACAAAGATTCGGTATCAGCATTTGGACTGAAGTGGTAAGCTTCCATCCTTTCAAAAGGCTCCATTTCATGTTATGGTCATCTTTGTACATTTTTATTTTATTATGGACATTGGTTTTGTCCATGGTTGGGGGCATGTCCCAACCGAATATTCTTACTCTTTTGGATAGAGCTTTGTGGTACTTCTAGGTGTTGGTATGGGAGGGATCGGTATTGATGTCGTACTTGGCATTGTAATAAGTTGGGAGGATGGTGGAATCATCGGACAGGATTTCTCACTATTCCATCGTATTATATTTTGAGATTTATTATCATTATCTATTTTGGTATTCTCTTTGGTTATAGCCTGGCTTATGGCCTTTGGTTTGGCTTGGTATGGTTGGATGGTTGATTTGGTTCGGTTAGACACTGTTGGGTTGGTCATGATTGTGACCCTATCCTAGATTTTTCATGAGAGCATTTACGCTATCTTGTTATATGCTTGGAATTCAGTCCATCTAAGGATGGGTAAAGAGTTTGGGTTGGGTAACAGAGAGTGGTCCCCGGTCCTGGTTCGACTTGGGATGCCCATTACGTGTAGGCCATGGTTTGGGTTATGATAAGTTTGTATTAGAGCCATGTTCATGGTCAAGTGGGAAGTCCACAAAGTCGTATCGAGTAGAGTCTCTTCTAGGGATGTGTAGCACGTCATACTGATAACACTCAACTTACATGTCAATTTAAGTTCAAGGTGGTCGTCATCAATATATTTACCCAACTTTAGAGTCGGGGTTGAATCCACGAGGAACAATGTGACTGACGATCAAATTAATTTGGAATAATAAATACAAGTTAAATTCAAACAAATAGTACAACAATATAAAAATGGGGGAGATATATGTGTATACTAATGTTTTTTTTTTGTTTTTTTCTATCATGAATTCGAGGCTATGAATAATTAGAGATTTAGCAATTATACATGGATCTTGGGATTATACATTACTAAGGGAGTGGCATGTGGGTGTTAGTAATCAACATCAATTTAGTAGATCACATATGGGTAGGTTCAGTTATTGATTTTGATGCTAGTCTTTCTACAAAACAACAAACTTTCACCCATTAATTCTTCCAAATAAGTAATGGGTGTGTTTAACATTTGGTAACCAAATCTCAATTTAGGTATCCTTATTTCTAGGATAATACCCATGGTACCGTTAACTTCACAGTCATCCTTATGTTTAAGATAGTGAAAATTTAGCAAACTATACACATAATTGTCTAACATTGCTTTGGTCTCCACATTCCTCTTTCAAGAATGATGTGAATTTTTAAAGTTCACCCAAAACTCTTCTTTCGAAGATGGCCTTGAGCTTTCTAGCGTTTGGAACTTTCACTAATCAAACCCATGTGGGTATTTGGGGTTTTCACCACAAATCCCAACTAGGTTAGCATAGCAATGATAAAACCCATAAAAATGAACTACCAAATAGAGGCTAACAATAACAACCCACACATACTTTAACCCTTGTTCACACATAACCCTAAGAGGGAGATCTAGCTACACATAAGATAAATAAGTAAAGATATACCCATAATCTCCATTGAAATGATTTATTGAAGCTTAAGTGAATATTACTTCATAATTTGTACTCCCTCAAATCAACAATGGAAGTGAGATATTCCTCCTCTTAGAAGGTCTCCAATGTATTCTTTACCCAAAATTTATATAATATTTTCTTTTTTAAAAAATAGAGACTATGAACTCTAGAGCTAAACCTAAGAATAGGAGAGATGGAATTCTCAATTACTCAGGGTTTGAGTCTTTTTGTCAAAATTGTGATTAGCCACGTGAATTTCTAGATTTGCCCTTTGGCTGAACTCTTCCACTAAGTAGCAGTCGCACCATCTTGGCCGTAACCGCGGCCTCCATGACCGTGGCCTCCACGACTATGATAGACTTATGCAATCGTAGTTGATTGACCTTGCTTGACTACCACGATCACAGTCAGAAGACGTTGACTGCGGTACTTGAGGCCCTTCTGCTCTAGGTCTTCAGTTGCACTTTCTTGCTCCCTTTTTGATTATTTTAAGCTCCAATAAACATCTTTATATCTCCTCAACTCTATGCCTACAAAGAGTGGATATTAGTGAATTTAATCACAATTATGTCTTGTTTATTCATTCAAAACAAGGTAATGTGCATGAATGATAAGTGCACATGAGTGGTAAAATTACTACTCATCAACACCCCCAACTAAAAGCTTTTGCTTGTCCTCAAGAAACACTACCTCTTGCCTCCTCTCAAGAAAGCAACTTTCTACGTACCAAGCTACTAAATATGCAACAAGGAATTTTAAGTGCAAAAACTTTATCCCTAACAAAAGAAATCTCACGACCCAAACCTTGGCCCTGGCCATGACAGACATCCCGAACCATGAAGGTTCGAGAGCCCTTCTAACTTGTAATCTTATACACCATTCATATATAAATAGAAAATGCGGAAATAAAATCTGCTACGAAAGCATGGTCATAATCTAAATTTAGTTTAACAATAACGAATAAAATCTAATATCAACTAAACACCATCTGAAAATCGTCTGCAAAATCTATACTACATGATCAAATAACAACTGTCTGAAAACTGGGACAAGGCCCCCAGAAGACCAAAACTATAATAAATAATAACTGTTAGAAAGAAACTAGGCCTTCTAAAATATAGAAGGCTTACCAACTGGTACTCTTCATTCCTATCTAATAAAAGCTACTGCTTATCAGGACCCCCAGACTGTGCCTCAAAACCTAGAAGGAGAAGGGGTCAATACAGATGTACTGATATGCAAAGTAATCCAACATAAATCTTATAGATAAATAAAATAGTTGGAGAGCAATTTGTCAAAATATCATGCATGAAATAGTTCTAAAACACATGGGCACTTTTTGAAAATCATAAATCATTCTTGTCAATGTAACGTCTGATCTTTGTATTACTTCTGAGCTAGGTGGCACTCCCCTACAATTCTGATATTCCACGGGTGGGATCTTTGACTCAACGGGGAAGCCCCCAACCCAAGTATGCTGTAAGGGTTGGAGTTTCTAATTCTGATACACCATACGGTACTAGGCCAGCGTAATATAATATACCCAGATCGACAAATCATGGTTTTGGGCAACGACTTGTTTGAACTCGTGCCTTATTTAGGAAATCGTCTAACATCTCTTTATGCCCAATTTTATCCTGTTCTGAATCATGCATTATTTTAGTTCCAACATCTCAAAATTCTGACTTCAAACATACATTCTATTCTGTTCTGAATTACCATGGCATAATCTGAATTGGTGTCGTCACACCAAAACTTGCAAGTCCTCTTTTATGAGCCATAATTATTGTGCATAATTCTATCATTAAAACATAGTTCAGACCAACCAAATATGCAAACAATGTAAAAGATTTCATGTTCTGAAAATACAAGTCAAAACTATGCTGAGGTTATTTAAATATATGGTGGTCATGTGTTCTTTTTGCAAACCATGCTACTCTTTGTTATATGCATATTCAACATGCATAACCCTCTCTTTTTAATTCAAAAATTATAATCAAGTCATACCATTAATCAAGACATTTTGTATCATGCTTTTTAAGATGCATTTCAAAATATTTCATATTATATGAAAGATGGGAAAAATTGTACAAGAGAGGGATTCTTTATTATTCATGCTCTCTAGTGAATATTCATCCTTAAACACCTGCTTACACATACACACACACACATACACATATAAATATATATATATATATATATATATATATATATATAATTTTGAATCATTTAGGGGAAGGCTTAAAGACCAAAACAATATTATTAACATTCATAATGCATAATAAAATCATGGATGTCATAACCCTTTTCTAAATTCATGCTTGATAGATCTTTAAATCATACTTGAATATTTCAACAAGCCCATGTAGTTTTAGGATAAATCCCACGTACCTTAAATCATAAGATTTGGAAGATGTAACCTGAATCTAGATAGATAAAATCCTGATCTTGATCCGTTTCTTGAGTATCTTCACTTAGGAAGATAAATTCTTGATCTATGGAAGGGAAGGAAACTTGAATCTTGATTTGTTTCTTGGAGATCTTGAACTTAAGGATTGATTTTATTGATTTGTTGATCTTGGAGGAAACCCTAGTTTCCATCTTGTTCTTGAGAGTAGAGAGGATTGAGATGTTGTAAAACTGATAATATATGGATTATAATTCTTAGGGTTTAATTTATATCCCTGGAGAAGGTTTTTGGAGTGAGGGAAAGACCAAAATACCCCAACGAAATCACTTCCCAGTTGATAAAATTTTCAGCTAACAACCACGACTGATAAGCTTTCAGATTTGTGATAACCCGTCAGTCCAGGTATTCACCTCGGAGCTGAAATTTATGAGTTTTTGCCTAAGGATAATGGCATATCCTGATAAGTTGTCATATTTGTGACAAGCTATTAGAATTGTCATCACTCAGTTGCCAGGATGATATGCTAGATTAAAATGGGCATAACTCTTTGCTCCGATATCGGATTTTGGAAAAGTTGATGGAGTTGGAAAAAGGACTCAAATTACTTTCATTTGATATATAGTAGTTCAACCATTTCGTCCTATACAAGGAGTTATGATCTATTGAAATTGATACAAGTTTCGACGCTCACTCAAACTCGAACGATAGAAAAGCTTTCATCTCATCCTTGAGTTTGGGGACCTCTATAATCTTAATTTATGATCAAATAGGTTCCCACATTACATAATCGATTAACATGACAAATTTGCATAGGATTTATGGCTTTTGGATCATCTACGCATAGAAACAACCATTTTTGTTCTAGCCCGAAATGCGGGGTGTTATATTATCTGCCCCTTGGGATCATTTGTCCATGAATGATGGATAGGAATGTTGAAGTATTAAAGGTATGGAATAATGTGGACATGATATGTCTCCTAATAAAGAATATACTGATTTGAAACATTTAAATTTCCATCATTAAACTGAATTCTGAACTGACTTGCCCTTACTTGCTTTAAGGAGCTGATTCATGCTGAGAATTTAGTATTCCCTTGAGGTGTTCATGATCCAATCATATGTATCGAATTAAGAAGTTATAACTTATGTAAGTAAGAATCTTGAGACAACAAGATTTAGATCGTACAAAGGTATTACACTGCCTGAGCTGAAATAATTAGGAAAATTGAGATTACGAGTTGAACTCTTATGAACTGAGTCATGACTACATAGCTGAGTCTGAAACATGATGCTTAGACTGAACTGAATCTGCAATTTACATGGATGGAATATATTATCTCTTGGAATGGTTATACGCATGAGACTTCGGATAGTAGGACTGGGTGAAAAGGTGGAAAAACCATAGTAACTTGTCTGCCTGATTGTTAAGCTAAATTGCTGGATACACAAACTAAATTATACTGTACACTTATACTTAACTGGAGTATCTCTCCAACACTCTTTCTAAGGAAGTCCTAGTAGCATTAGGGAGCAAGGAATCTTGGGCATGAGTTGCACAAGACATCCAACTAAGGAATTACAACAATGAAATCACTATATAGCATGAAATATAAACATATAACTCATAAACTAGGATAGAATTACCAGGCCTTAGGCAATGCAACTGCTTACTTTCAAGCTTAGCACACTTCTCGAATACTCTCTTAACTATATTATTCCCTTTAAATACCATACGCATTTGATTCAACTTAGAATTCTTATATGGGCATTGATAAATCTTCAACTAATGCCTAAAGTAACATACGTCCTCTCTCCATGATCAAGCCTAACTTCAAATCACAAAATACAACATGCCACACCACGATACTAGTCCAAACCATATGATTCAATCTTCTATATGTTTTTTTTAGAGATCACACCCTAAGCATATCGTGCCTTACCACTTTAATGACTAACTCTGATCTCTTACTATGGATTCACTAGCGCATATTGTGTTCCTTTACTAAAATCCCAACATGCCATTCAAGCCTATCTTTATAACCACATATGAACTTCAAGGAAAACACCCATGAAGACACACTTAATATATTCTCTAAACAACTATCAATATAACTCCTACGCGCTACCCCAAGAACATACACACATAAATTTCCACTAACCATCACATATATCAAAGACTTGGCCCCAAATCTTACTTCACACTTATGGACTTATCTAAAAAAAGCATACTATGATCTTCCATCAACAAGAAACATTTACTCATCACCGCTATCATCACATAAGAAAGAGTCACTAAAAGGTTAGAACATAAGACCTTGAAGCATGGGAGGATATTATACGAGACTTGACACTTAACAAAGGCCAAAGGATTAGCAAATCAACATCAGGGATTCATCAAAGTGATCTGAATTGGGGCATACAAGACTAGAAGCTGAATCTCATCAATCATAAAGAGTATAGCATCGCTGAATGATTATAAGTGAATCTCACCAATCATAAAGAATGGGGGAATACATGACTATTCATAAAGAATATTCGCCTCTATCTATTGGGTATGTGTCATCAACCAAGCCAGATCCATATCCTTATGCAACATCGCGACCCTACACTCCTTCAGTACCAGCCTAGAAACACCGGTCACAAACTTACTCATACTAGCCTAGGTGTCTAAAATCAAATCAGGAGCGTACTTGGCCAATTGATTGAACTTCAAACAATACTCCTTAGCAGTCATGGAGCCCTGTCTTAAGTTCATAAACTCCTCAATCTTTGGCTCCCTCATCTCAAGTGGAAAGAACTAATTCAAGAAGGTATCTTGGAAAACTTGCCAAGTCATAGAAACGACATTCTCACCTCTACCCTTCCTCCATGACATAACCCAATCATAGGCAATGTCCTTCAGTCTGTAGGACGCCAACTCAACACTTTTTTCTTCTAAAACATGCATCACGTCTGTGATCTTTCTCACCTCCTCCAAGTATAAATGTGGGTCCTCATCTATCTTTGACCCATAGAAATCAGGCGGGTTCAACCGCATAAAGTCATGAATCCTAGCTGCGGCTACATTACCAACCTGCTGGTTAGCAACTGGGGCCTGGTTATTTTCCTGAACATTTGCGGTGACCACTTAGGCTAATGCCTGAAAGACCACCCTAAACTCAGCATGGGATACCGTCTCATACAAAGGATCAACAGGTGAGGGTTGTTCATCAATTTTTCCATAGACATTCGCTCTTTGAGGAGACATTTTCTGAACATGGAAGAGCATAGATCATTAGATAAAAGGCAAAACTATAGGAATGATAGAATTTGAAAGAAGAAATAACTTTTTTCCTAAAACATTTCGTAGCTCGTTTCTCATAGGTGTGGCACGCTACACACGGATGATCAAGATTCTACTCAACACGACTTGTCAGACTCCCTAGGACTCCTTAGAAATCTTAGGCTCTGATACCAAGTTTGTAATGACTAGAAATCATCTCCCGGGATGTCACATGGTGCCTAAGGCTATGAGTAACCCCAAGCTAACCCTTAGAGCCGGTTTCTACCAATGATAATCAATTTAAGGTAAGAATGGAATCAAAACTAGCATAGTCATATCACATGAAAGGAAATATGGAAAAGATACTTGGTCCATAAGACCACAACATATAGAAATCTCAACAAAACCACAATATCGAACCCTCGACACATCACAAGTCAGACACTAGTTTGACAAGCCTCTATGAATCAAAAGATAGAGAGCTGTTGGGATACGTCCCCAACTGACTCAAAATGAACTAAAGATAAAACATAGTCTCTCAAGTACGATAAATATCTGAATATCCATCCTCGAATTATGAGGACTCACCACTGTATGAAACCTAGGTAAGGTACTCAAAGAATCACGAGCGAGGCTGGGGCTGAGCACCTAAACCTACATTATAACACAATATAGAACATAGACATATATGTGGATCAGTACTTAGAATGTACTGAGTATGCGGGGGTGAATGCATATGAATAAAATAGTAACAATCTTCTTTAATCAAATCATGTATGCATTATGAGACGACTCACATGGCTTGAACAAGTATAAAATATAAAGCTCATAAATCATGTAGAATGGAGCATGTAACACAAATCTTGTGAGTCATTATTGTTTAATCTCAAAATTCAAAATATTCTCTTGTTCTCAATACCCAAAGGCTAAGGGACTTTCAACAATACTTTCAACTCATGCATAAGTCTCATGGAGAGTAAAACTTCTTCAATGCTCAACATTTCATAACTATTTACAACTTATATACTTGGAATTTAGAATCTTATAACTTGAAAACATACTTGAAGGCATTTCATTCACTTTAGGAAAATATCTCATCTCAAGCTTTAGGGAAATCACTTCATCTCAAATGGAAAGGCATTCTAGTTTATGAAAACAACTTATCTCAAGGTTTTATAAAAAGTACAATAAAAAGGGAAGATGCTTTCGTTTAGGAAATAACTCACATCAAGAAAATACTTTAGTTGGGGAAACATCTTTACAATTCAACCATTTAGGAAAATAACTTATAGGAAAGGAAAATAAGTATTTGATCTCGAAGTCTATATGTCAAGGGAGGTTCTCATAACCGACATAAACCATGTGAGCTACATAGAGTCCAACGTTTTGTCCTCCTAAGGAAGAGACCCCACATTGGAGAGGAACTCATACTCTTGCCAGGGAGTATAAAATAGGTCTAGTGATCACTAAATAAAACTCTGCCTCGGGCCCAATCATAATCATTATAAACTCGGCGGCAGGCCCAACCTGCGGTGGCACATAGTTTTAGGGTAAGAAACCATAGTAACTTACCCACTCAGTGCTAAATACTACTCCCTAAAGATTATTGCGCTCATCTAATAAAAAAATCCACTTTTAGAATAATCACATGGTTTACCATGAACCCAATAATCAAATCGATAATCTCATATAGTGAAGTGGATTTCAAAGCTCAAGGACCATTAGGTCAATTCATTTCTCGATCATCTTAAAATACTGAAAACATGGGTGCTCATAGCACAAGAGTTTATAATTTCATAAGTCTCAAATAGGGCTTACTAACCCATTATTCAATCTCAAGTTAAAGCTTATCAAAAGCATAATATATAGCATATAGATTCATAAATCATGTGGAAATCTGGAAATTTCAGCAAGTTACCTCAAAATTTCAATATAGTCGTATGCTTCAATATCTCAACAATGCAAATATTAGCTTATCAAGGAGTAAAATCATGGGGTTTATACCCAACTGTAAATATTCAAGAAAACATGTAGAAATCATGGAATTTGACTCTTAATTCATGGGAAATATCAATATAATGCATTCAATAATAATGGGTGAAAAACCCAATTCAAATTCATGTAAAAACCTCATATATTTTAAGAATTTCATAATGTAAATAGCCTTTTGGGCATAAGGGTGAAAGGGTTACCCTTGTTCAAAAACCCCACATACCTTGAATTAGAAGCTTTCGATGAACTCTTACTTTTGTAACTCTATTCGTGCTCTAGAATGAGGGTTCTTGAGGTCCTTGACTTGAGAACCTTGAATATTGACTCAATTTAGGAAATCCATGGTGGATTCTTGAGGTTCTTGGAAGAGGTTTTGGATACTTAAGGTTATGTTGAGAGAGAACTTGAGGTAAACCTCATAAGATGCTTGTAAATAGATTTGAATTAGTGTTTCGATGATTTTATAGGCTTGGAAAAGCTCCAAAGTGCCCTTTTAAACAACTAAGCGAAACTGGAAAAATTGAACTGAAACCCTATTTCATTAGCCTCCGCGATGCGGAGCCATCGTGTTTTCCCACTGGTTGGGACTTGGGACTTCTCCGCGATGCGCCACTATCATGGGGTTCCGCTGGAAATTGACAATTTCCAAATCAACCCTCTCTGTGATGCGTTAGGAAGTTAAATGGTCCAGTTTTACGACTAAGGCTTAAATTAGCCATAATTTCTTAGCCGAGTGTTGGATTTGGGTAAATCTTATATAGCTGGAAAGATTATTAGATTTCCCATGTGACAATAGTAGAAATTAGGTAAATTCTATATGGTTAACATGTCTCTCACTTAGGAAGCAACTTCTCAATCCTTTTGGGCCGGGATCACGCCTCACTCGACATTCCCTACGACTTAAACTACGAGGGAACTTTGATGTGCCTTACAATATCTCCCCCTAGGGAACATTCATCCTCAAATGTCATTAGTTAGCCTCAGACTATAGGAAAAATTGAGTACACACAGCCGAAACAATTACTAAATAGTTCAAGATCTTCCTAGACTCATGACCACTCCGGATATCGCAATAACTCATACAAAGATAGATGCATAGATGAACTTTAGATTAGAAAAGCTGAATCAAGGAAGAATGGTACCTTTTTGAACTTGCGGAAAATATGTGTGGGTATTTGGCTCGCATGTCTGCTTCTGCCTCCCAAGTAGCACCCTCAATAGATTGGTTCAGCCACAAAACTTTGACCAAGGGAACTTCTTTGTTCCTTAGTCTACGAATCTGAAAATATAGGATCTCCATGGGAATTTCATCAAAGGAAAGGTTATACTGAATATCAACACTCTCTGAAGGACCAACCACAATGGAATCACCAATATGCTTCTTAAACATGGAGACATGAAAGATTGGATGAACGATGGATAGCTCTGAGGGCAACTCAACCTCATAAGACACTTTACCAACACGGCTCAAGACTCTATACGGGCCAACATAATGGGGACTAAGCTTTCCCTTCCTACCGAACCTTTTCACCCCTTTCATGGGTGAAATCTTCAAGGGCACCAAATTACCTACCTTAAACTCAAGATCTCTCCTCCTCACATCTGTGTAAGACTTTTAACAACTCTGAGTGGTCTTTAACCTTTCTTTAATCAACTTAACTTTCTCTATATCTTCGAACACTGCATCAGGCCCACACGCGGCAGCTTACCCCATTTCAAACCAACCTATGGGTGATCTACACCTCCTACCATACAAAGCCTCAAATAGTGCCATCTCAATGCTAGCATGGAAACTATTGTTATAGACGAACTCTATCAGTGGCAAATGCTCATCCCAACTTTCTTTGAAATCAAGAGCGCACACCCTCAACATATCATCTAGGGTTTTATTAGTCCTCTCAGCCTGACTATCTGTCTACGGGTGAAAAACTAAACTTAAAAGAACTTGGGTGCTAAGACCGTGCTGAAACACCCTCCAAAACTAAGAAATAAATAGAGTACCCTATCCGAAATGATAGACAAGGGAATTCCATGTAGTCTGACCAACTCCCGGACATACAATCTAGCATAATCGTCATCCGTATAAGATGTATCCATGGGCAAGAAATGTGCGGACTTAGTCAACCTATCCAAAACAACCCAAATAGAATCATGATGATGACGCAAAAGAGGCAACCCGGTCACGAAGTCCATATTCACTATCTCCTACTTCCAAGTGGGTATACTAAACTCTTGCATCACACTACCCGGTCTTTGGTGCTCTACCTTAACATGTTGACACGTCGCACACTTTGCTATAAAGTTGGCGATGTCTTTCTTCTTGCCATTCCACCAGTAGATTTCCCGCAAGTTGCGATACATCTTGGTAGTACCAGGATAAATAGAATAACGCGCTGCTTGCGCTTCACCCATAATACTCCACCTCAAATCATAAACACACGAAACACACGACCTACTATGCACCCTCATCACACTTTTGGTCCTTAACTGACTCCTTCAGTTTGACCAAACTAGTATCCTTATCTTGCTTCTCCTTCACTTTCGAAACTAAAGAAGATTCGGAACTACTCTTCTCCAAGGTGCTTCCCTCTGCTGAATTAAGCAATCTAACACCCAACCAATACAGACAGTGAATATCATGAGCTAACTCTCTCTTACCTTCCTTAATATATGCAACACTATCCATGGACAATCTGCTAAGGGCATCCACCACCCTATTAGCCTTGACCGAGTAATACAACTCAGTCATATCATAATCTTTCAACAACTCTAACCACCTTCTCTACCTAAGATTCAACTCCTTCTAGGTAAACATGTACTGCAGGCTTTTATGATTAGTAAACACATCAACATGGCCACCATAAAGATAGTGTCTCCAAATTTTCAAAGCAAAAACCATAGCAGCTAACTCAAGATCATTGGTCGGGTAGTTCTTTTCATACGGCTTTAACTGTCTAGAGGCATAGGCTATAACCTTACCCCTTTGCATTAACACACAACCCAAACCAACTTTAGAGACATCATAATACAGCACAAAACCATCAGTACCATCAGACAACATCAACACAGGGGATGAAGTGAGTTGAGTCTTTAACTCCTGAAAACTCTTCTCATAGGAATCAGACCATTATAATTTAACCTTCTTTTGGGTCAACCAAGTCATAGGAGATGCAATGAAAGAGAAACCCTCAACAAAAAAATGGTAATAGCCCACTAGACCTAAGAAACTCCTAATGTCAGATAGAGAGATGGGTCTAAGCCAGTTTCTCACAGCTTCTGTCTTTTAGGGATCAATTCTAATACCCTCGACTGAAACAACATGACCTAGGAAGGCTGCAAACCTTAGCCAAAATTCACACTTACTGAATTTGGAAAACAATAGGTGATCTCTAAGAGCTTGCAAGACAATTCTAAGATGAGCTGCATGGTCATTCTCATCACAAGAGTACACAAGGATGTCATATATAAAAACAATGATGAACGTATCAAGGTATCATTTGAACACTCGATTCATGAGGTCCGTGAAGGCTGTTGGGGCTTTGGTTAGCCAAAACACATGACTAAAAACTCAAAGTGACCATAATGGGTTCGGAAGGATGCCTTTGGAATATCACATTCCCTCACTTTAAGTTGATGATAGCCGGATCTAAGGTCTATCTTGGAAAAATAACTTGCACCTTGCAACTGATCAAATAGGTCATCAATTATCAGAAGAGGATACTTAGTTTTTACTATGACCTTGTTCAGTTGACGGTAGTCAATGCACATACGCAAAGATCCATCTTTCTTCTGTACGAACAAAATAGGTGTGCCCCAAGGAGAAATACTGGGTCTAATGAAACCTTTGTCTAAGAGATCTTTGAGTTGCACCTTCAACTCCTTATGCTTAGCAGGTTCCATATGATATGGAGGAATGGAAATAGGCCGAGTGTTGGGAAGAAGGTTAATTCCAAACTCTATCTCTCTATTGGGAGGTACCCCTGAGAGATCTTCTGAAAAGACATCGGGGAACTCATTAACAATATCAACCGACTGGATTGTTGGAGTCTCAAACTTAGTGTCTTTGACCCTAACTAGGTGGTAGATGCAACCTTTGGATATAAGATTTCTGGCTTTGATATAGGAGATAAAATGACTCTTGGGAGATACCGAACTCCCGGACCACTCAAACACTGGTTCATCAAGAAACTGAAACTTGACCACATGGGTAAGACAATATATAGATGCATAACAAGAATGAAGCCAATCCATACCTAGAATAAGGTCAAAATCTATCATGTCTAACTCTATCAAATTTGCAAGTATAACTCTATGAAGCACAGTAACAGTGCAATTTCTATACACTTGTTTCACAACGACTGACTCTCCAACTGGTATAGAAACTAGAAAAGGCTTAGGAATCTTTTCAAGACTCATTTTGAAATTCACAACCACAAGTGGGGTCACATAAGAGAGATTTGACTCGGCGTCCAACAACACATAAAAATCAAGACAAAAGAAATGAAGCATACCAGTAACAACATTAGGAGAGTCCTCCTGCTCCCAATGGGGTGGAAAAGAATAGAACCTGTTCTGGCGTTGACCGCCAGTGGTGCTAGAAAAAGCTGCCTGAGCAGGGGCGGGATGGAGTACCGAAGCTGGTGCACTAGCAGCCTGTGCCTGAGGTCGGGCATCTCTATTCTCCTGTTAGTATGGGGACAATATCTAAGTTTGTGGCCCTACTTACCATAACCAAAACAACCCCTCACATCTCCGAAACACTTCCCAAGGTGATTCCTACCATATTATGCCCAAGAAGGATAACGGGGCCTATTACCAGTACTGTTCTGCAGCCCAAACATAAAAGACCTTCTCCCTTTCTTTGGCATACCTCTAGGCGCGGGAGCACTAACTGAAGAAAGAACTGGAATAGATGGGCATCTCTAAAACTGGGAGCGGTTCCCTCTATAAAACCCTGGCAGGCTAAACTCATGCTGATCAGATCTTGCCCTCGTGCTACCCCTCATTCTATATCTTTCTCTAAGATTATCCGCCTCTATCTGTTGGGTATGCATCATCAACCTAGCCAGATCTATTTCCTTATGCAACATCGCAGCCCTACACACCTTCAGTACCATCCCAAAAACACCGGTCACAAACTTACTTATACTATCCCAGGTGTCAAAAATCAAATCATGAACGTACTTGGCCAACTGATTAAACTTCAAACAGTACTCCTTAATAGTCATGGAGCCCTATCTCAAGTTCATTAACTCCTTAATCTTTGCCTCCCTCATATCAAGTGGAAAGAACTAATTTAACAAGGAATCTTGGAAAACTTGCCAAGTCATAGGAGCAGCATTGTCACCTCTACCCTTCCTCCGCGACACAACCCAATCATAGGCAATGTCCTTCAGTCTGTAGGATGCCAATGCAACACTTTCTTCTTCTAAAACATACATTATATCTGTGATCTTCCTCACCTCCTCTAAGTATAAATGTGGGTCCTCATCTTTCTTTGACCTATAGAACTCAGGTAGGTTCATCTGCATAAAGTCATGAATCCTAGCTGTGGCTACATCCTCACCCTACTGGTTTGCAACTGGGGCCTAGTTATTGACCCGAATATTTGCGGTGACCTCTTGGGCTAACACCTGAAAGACCGCCCTAAACTTAGTATAGGACACCATCTCATTCAAAGGATCAACAGGTTAGGGTTGCTCATCATTGTTTCCGCAGATATTCACTCTTTGAGGAGGAATTTTCTGAACATAGAATAGCACAGATCATTAGATAAGAGGGATAACTATAGGCACGATAGAACTTGAAAGAAGAAACAACTTTTTTCCTAAAACATCTCATAGCCCCTTGCTTATAGGTGTGGCGTGCTATACACCGATGATCAAGATTCTACTCAACACGGCTTGTCAAACTCCCTAGGACTTCTTAGCAACCTTAGGCTCTGATACCAAGTTTGTAACCACCCAAAATCATCTCCCGATATGTCACACGGTACCTATGGCTACGAGTAGCCCCAAGCTAACCCTTAGAGCCAGTTTCTACCAATGACACTCAATTCAAGGTAAGAATGGACTCAACACTAGCATAGTCATATCACAAGAAAGGAAATATGGAAAAAATACTCAGTCCATAAGACCACAATATAGAGAAATCTCAACAAAACCACATTATTGAACCCTCGACATATCGCAAGTCTGACACTAGTCTGACAAGCCTCTACAAATCAAAATCTAAAGAGCCATTGGGATAGGTCCCCAACTTACTCGAAATGAACTGAAGATAAAACATAGTCTCTCAAGTACGGTAAATATTTGAAGATCGGTCCTCAAATCATAAGGACTCACCACTATAGAAAAATTAGGCAAGGTACTCGAAGAATCACGGGCGAGGCTGGGACTGAGCACCTGAACCTATATTATGACACAATGTAGCACATAGACATATATGTGGATCAGTACTTAGCATGTACTGAGTAGATGAGGGTGAATACATATGAATAAAATAGTAACAATCTTATTTAATCAAATCATGTATGCATTATGAGAAAACTCACATGGATTGAACAAGTATAAAATATAAAGCTTATAAGTCATGTAGAATGGAGTATGTAACACAAACTTCGTAAGTCATCATTGTTTAATGTCAAAATTAAAAATCTTTCTCTTGTTCTTAATACCCAAAGGCTAAGGGACTTTAAAAAATACTTTCAACTTATGCATAAGTCTCATGGAGAGTAAAACTTCTTCACTGCTCAACATTTCATAACTATTTAGAACTTATATACCTGGAATTCGGAATCATATAATTTGAAAACATACTTGAAGGCATTTCATTCACTTTAGGAAAATATCTCATCTCAAGCTTTAGGCAAATCACTCCATCTCAAATGGAAAGGCATTCTAGTTTATGGAAACAACTTATCTCAAGGTTTTATAAAAAGTACTATAACAAGGAAAGATGCTTTCATTTAAAAAATAACTCACACCAAGAAAATACTTTAGTTGGGGAAACATCTTTGCAATTCAACCATTTAGGAAAATAACTTATAGGGAAGGAAAATAAGTATTTGATCTCAAAGTCTAAATGTCAAGGGAGGTTCTAGTAACCGACATAAACCATGTGAGCTACATGGAGTCCAATATTTTGTCCTCCTAAGGAAGAGACCCCATGTTGGGGAGGAGAGTCATACTCTTTCCAAGGAGTATAACCTAGGTCTAGTGATCACTAAATAAAACTCAGCCTCAGGCCCAATCATAATCATCATAAACTCGCCTCAGGCCCAACCTACAGTGGCACGTAGTTTTGGGGTAAGAAACCATAGTAATTTACCCACTCGGTGCTAAATACTACTCTCTTTAGATTATCTTCGCTCATCTCATAAAAAATCCACTTTTAGAATAATCACATGGTTCACCACGAACCCAATAATCAAATCTATAATCTCATATAGTGAAGCGGATTTCAAAGCTCAAGAACCATTAGGTCAATTCATTTATCAATCATCTCAAAATACTCAAAACATGGGTGTTCATAGCACAAGAGTTCATTATTTCACAAGTCTCAAATTGGGCTTACTAACCCATTATTCAATCTCAAGTTAAAGCTTATCAAAAACATAATATATAGCATATAGATTCATAAATCATGTGAAAATCTGGGAATTTCAGCAAGTTAACTCAAAATCTCAATATAGCCTTATGCTTCAATATCTCAACAATGCAAATATTAGCTTATCAAGGATTAAAATCATGGGGTTTATACCCAACTGTAAATACTTAAGAAAACATGTAGAAATCATGGAATTTGACTCTAAATTCATGGGAAATATCAATATAATGCATTCAATAATAATGGGTGAAAATCCAATTCAAATTCATGTAAAAACCTCATATATTTCAAGAATTTCATGATGTAAATAGCCTTTTGGGCACAAGGGTGAACGGGTTACCTTTGGTCAAAAATCCCACATACCTTGAATTAGAAACTTTTGTTGCACTCTCACTTTTGGAACTCCATTCGTGCTCTAGAATGAGGGTTCTTGAGGTCCTTGACTTGGGAACCTTGAATCTTGACTCAATTTAGGAAATACATGGTGAATTCTTGAGGTTCTTAGAAGAGGTTTTGGATACTTAGGGTTTATGTTGAGAGAAAACTTGAGGAAAACCTCATAAGATGCTTGTAAATGACTTTGATTTAGTGTTACCATGATTTTATAGGCTTGGAAAAGGTCCAAAGTGCCCTTTTAAACATCTGTACAAAACTGTAAAAATTGAACTGGAACCTTATTTCATTGGCCTCCACGACGCGCTACTTATCACGGTGGCTTACTGGAATTTGATAATTGGGAAATTGGAAGCCTCCGCGACGTGGAGCCATCGTGTTTTCCCATTGTTTGGGACCTGGGACTCCTCCGCGATGTGACACTATCGCGGAGTTCCACTAAAAATTGACAATTGCCAAATCAACCCTCTCCATGACGCGCCAGGCAGTTAAATTATGCAGTTTTACAACTAAGGCTTAAATTAGCCATAACTTCTTACCCGAGTGTTGGATTTGGGAAAATCTTATATCAATGGAAAGCTTATCCGATTTTCCACGCGACAAAAGTAGAAATTAGGGAAATTATATATGGTTAACACATTACTCACTTAGGAAGAAACTTCTCAATCTTTTATGGCCGAAATCACGCCTCACTCGACATGCCCTACAACTCAAACTACGAGGGAACTTTGCGGGACCTTACATTTACAACCCAACCTGACACACAATTCTCACAAAACATTTATCATTAATCTTAAGCCTCTATTATTACATCCACATCCTACATTAAATTCAAGCCAATAGTCTAGCATCAATCATCTACCACCAATGAAGAAGGCAACATAATATACTAGTCCGTTAAATTGGGAAATTCTATCCAAATACCTTAAAAATCTACTACATACCTTCTCACAAGTAGTACTAGTTTACAACTACCAACAAAAACAAGGTCAAGGGGGGTAAAGTCACATAATAGACATGGTCAACCTTAATCTTATATTATAACCCCATATAATCTTATCTACTTATACGGCTTTCTCATATCACACTTACTTATCCAAGCGTACATTTAGACTACCTTCAATTTCCACAAACAACCATGAGTATATAATTATAACATACTGGCTAATCTAGCCTTTTTCATACTTCAAGCAGATAAAAATTACCCTTAACTAATAACTCCTTCTCTATCTTCTACTAAACTAACACACAAGGACGTATCACTTCATTACCAACTCAATCTCATGCGAAAAGATTCGACTATACATATATTCAACCAATACAATAACAACATATTGAACAACAAGTTGCTAGTGAATCGAAATAGGCCTCACACGACTTCACTAGACTTTGATTTTTGTGTTTTGAGCAAAATAATGAAATGAATAACAAAGGAACTATGCTAGTGAATCAAAAGAGCTCCACGCGGTTTCACTAGACTTTGATTTTTATTTTCAAAATCACTATGATAATAATATTACATATTACAAGAGATAGAAAATTGACACACAATATTCAATGATCTAAAGATACACATCTTACTCTTTATAAATAAAAATCTGAGTCAAACACTTCCCCCACAAACTACCATACACTCCACATATGCTACTAGCTACCACATTAGTCTATCACTACAAAGTAGTAAATCAAACTCAAACATCGATTATTCAACTAAAACATTTATTTACACAAAAGTTACCCTCACTCTGACTTCTAACTTTGTGACTACATATCACCAACCTCTTGGTCTAATCACACTACCAATAGGTCATGACACCGACACTTTAATTTATACTACTAATCGGGTGGAAATACAGTTCCAACATTCTGCTACATATCATTTCCCCTGAAGCATGACATCTGTAACATAAATTTTTGAAAAGAGATGGAATATTCTTAATACCGCGGGCCGAAAAACACGATTTCATCAGAATCAAAGTTCACACAAAAATCAATACACTCAGAAGCACTAACGGACTCTTCTCAAGTCCTTCCAAAAATTTTAAACTCTTATATGGCTCAATCAGAAAGGACTATACCATTTAGCCTCGAAACTTCTACACTTGAATCACCCCAATAACGAGACATATATGGGCACATCAAAGTAAGGAAAGAATTGAGATAACTTTACTTTCGTATGGGCAACACCATAGCATGAATTAAAGCATAGAAGAGGAGCATTCTAGCTCAATAGCATGATCTAGAACATAACAAAAGAGAAACATTCCTAAACGCCTAATAGCCTTCTACTTATAAATGTGGCGCACTACACACCCATAAATTAGACTCTACCCGACGCGATTTCGCAGACACCCTGGGACTATGAACCATGCTATGATACCAAGTTTCTCACGACATGAACTAGGGCCCTGACCGTGATGGACATCCCTAACCATAAAGGCCTGAGAGCCCTTCTAACTTGTAATTATATACATCATTCATATATAAATAGGAAATGAAAAAATAAAATTTTCTACGGAAACATGTTCATAATCTAAATTTAGTTTAACAATGAGGAATAAAATCCAATATCAACTAAACACCGTCTGAAAATCGTCTACAAAATCTCTACTATATGATCAAATAACCACTATCTAAAAACTGGGACAAGGCCCCCAGTAGACCAAAACTATAATAAATAATAATTGTCTGAAAGAAACTAGGCCTTTTGAAATATAGAAGGCTCACAAACTGGTACTCTTCACTTCTATCTGATGAAATCTACTGCTTATCAGGACCCCCAGACTGTTCCTCAGAATCTGGAGAGAGGGGCAGTCAATATAGATGTACTGGTATGCAAAGTAATCCAACATAAATCTTGTAGATAAATAAAATAGTTGGAGAGCAATTTGTCAAAATATCATGCATGAAATAGTTCTAAAATACGTGGGCACTTTTTGAAAATCATAAATCATTCTTGTCAATGCAACGTCTAATCTTTGTATTACTTCTAAGCTAGGTGGCACTCCCCTACAATTCTGATATTCCACGGGCGGTATGGAATCCTTCTTTGACTCGGCGGGGAAGCCCTCAACCCAAGTATGCTGTAAGGGTTGGAGTTTCTAATTCTGATATGCCACACGATACTAGGCCAGCGTAATATAATATACTCAGATGACAAATAATGGTTTTAGGCAACGACTTGTTTGAACTCATGCCTTCTTCAGGGAACCGCCTAACATCTCTTTATGCCCAATTTTATCCTGTTTTGAATCATGCATTATTCTATTTTCTGATCCATTATGTATATTGCATAATTCTTTCATTAAAACACAGTTTAGACCACCCAAACATGAAAATAATGTAAAAGTTTCATGTTCCAAAAATACAAGTCAAAACTATGCTGAGATTATTCAAACATATGGTGGTCATGTGTTCTTTTGGAAAATCATGCTACTCTTTGTTATATGCATATTCAACATGCATAACCCTTTCTTTTGAATTCAAAAACAATATTCAAGTCATAGCATTAATCAAGACATTTCGTATCATGCTTTTCAAGATGCATTTCAAAACATTTCATATTATACGAAAGATGGAAAAAATTGTACAAGAGAGGGATTCTTTATTATTTATGCTGTCAATTGAATATTCATCCTTAAACACCTGCTTACATATATATGTAATTTTGAATCAATTTGGGGGAAGGCCTAAAGACCAAAACAATATCATTAACATTCATAATGCATAATAAAATCATAGATTTCAAAACCCTTTTCTAAATTCATGCTTGATAGATCTTTAAATCATACTTGAATATTTCAACAAGCCATGTAGTTTTAGGATAGACCCCACATACCTTAAATCATAAGATCTGAAAGATGGAACCCGGATCTAGGTAGATGAAATCCGAATCTTGATCCGTTTCTTGAATATCTTCACTTAAGAAGATGAATTCTTGATCTATGGAAGGGAAGGAAACTTGAATCTTGATTTGTTTCTTGGAGATCTTTAACTTAAGGATTGATTTTTCTTGATTTCTTGATCTTGGAGGAAGCCCTAGTTTCCATCTTGTTCTTGAGAGTAGAGAGGATTAAGATGTTGTAAAATTGATAATATATGGATTATAATGCTTAGGGTTTAATTTATATTTGAGGATAAGGTTTTTGGAGTGAGGGAAGGACCAAAATACCCCTACGAAATAACTTCCCAGTTGCTAAAATTTTCAGTTGACGACCAAGGCTGATAAGCCATCAGATCTATGATAGCCTGTCAGCCCAGGTCATTACCTAGGAGATGAAATTTATGAGTTTCTACCTAAGGCTGACGACATATTTTGATAAGTCATCAGATTTGTGACAAGCCGTCAGAATTGTCATCACTCAGTTGCCAGGCTGATATACTAGAGTAAAATGGGCATAACACTTTTATCCGATATCATATTTTGGAAAAATTAATGGCGTTGGAAAGAGGACTCAAATACCTTTCATTGGATATATAGTAGGTCACCCAGTTCATCCTATAAAAGGAGTTATGGTTGATTGAATTTTAACCAAGTTTTAACGCTCACTCAAACTCAAACGATAGGAAAGCTTTTATGTCATCTTTGAGTTTGGGTACCTCTATGATCTCAATTTATGATAAAATAGGTTTCCACATTACATAATTGATTAACATGCCAAATTTGCATAGGATTTATTGCTTTTGGATCATTTACGCATCGAAACGATGATTTTTGTTCTAGCCCAAAATGCGGGGTGTTACAAGAAATCTCTTGACACTATTTTCAATCTCCACTACAAAGAAAGTAAATGGTTGGAGATCTTGAAGGAATTTCTAAGCTTGTAACATAGGTTCGGATTAAGGTAGGATATCATTTGGAAAATAACATGGCTACTCCCTTCCTTGAACATTTACATTACATTATTCAATCCACTTTTTGACTATGGGCCACTCTTCTTTGTTTTCTCTCTTTTATCATACCTACTTTTACTTCCTTTCTTCACCCATTTATTTCATTTCTTTTTCCTTGCCACTTTTGTGCAATTCATTCCTTTGTTGGATCCTCTCTGTTAACTAATCATTTATTTACAATGCTAAAGCACATTACGCATTTCACTTATAACTTTGTGGTCCCAAACTTACTTTTATGGATCTTTACCACCCCCAACTTAGGATTTTAGTCTTAAGTTGCATTTTCAAGTTCAAGAAGGGTATCATTCAAAAGAGGGATAAAATAATGGTTCACAACTCGTAATGTAATTGCCAAAGAAAGGTCCCAAGGTTCAAAGTGGATAACTAGGGATTACATTCATGCTTTGGTAGTCTTTTTAGGATAATGTGGCATCCAAATTCACAAAGATGTCCTAAGATCATTTCTCCATCCAAATACAATCAAAATTAGCTTTGAAAGACTAATAGGGCAAGTTCTAGATAACACAAGTATACAAGAGATAAATGCAAAGAGCTCACCACATATGGAATGAAAAAATTTGCCAAGGGAGATCAAATGTCTCTCCTTCTAGAGACAATTTTGGAGTATCTATTTCTATTCACAAGTTAAAAATTAACGGAGCCACAAAAAGAGAAAAAGTTTTTTTACAAAATTGCTCACGTCCATTCCCTTGATTTTGTTTTGAAAATTTTTGGACGAATGGGGTTATTCATTTTACGTTAGAACCACACACAATTTGCTAAACTATGGCAACAATCAAAGCCTTAGCCTCACATTTTGGCTCAAAATGGGCAAACTAACCATATCGCTACTCAGACTTTGCCAATGGCGTAGAATATGATCCCAAATTTGCCCTTTACAATGCTACAAATACTCAGATTTCCCTTTCATTCATGACATTTATGCTATGGGTACTGAAAATTCCCCTGCAACTATGCCTAAAAACCTAAACACAATGCTTTACCCTTAAGAATGTCGTCACTCAATCCATCATAGAGCAAAGCTTGTCATGCATCATCACATAAAAATATAATTAAAGTAAAAGAAAAAAATTACAACTAAAAACCACATGATAATCCATAAAACATGGGCACAATCAGAGTGCCCAAAAACGTAGCATCCTAAAAATAAAATAAAATAATATCCAAAATGTCATCATAAAACAACATCAAACAGAAATATCCAGCTATATATCACCAAAATAATACAAATTTGAGGGCACCCCCAACTAAAAAAAATGTAGTGTTCTCACTGCGTGTGCAATAAGGCAAGAGTAAGAGGGGCCTCCCTCAATCTGCATCAAGATCTACTCACTCTCGCTGACTCTGCACCATCACCGATAATATCATCAGTTGAATTGTCAGCAGGATCCTCATCTTCACTGTCCTATCTTAGTGAAAGTAGTAGCTTATTGGGTTTTAGCACCTTAAAGATGCTCTTTACCTCCTTCCACAACTTCTTGAAAAATTTATCTCTTTTTTCTCTCTCTTCACCATCTCCTCATATGACTCTTTGAGTTCCTTGTATGATCCTGCTCAGGCTGAGTAGTCTCTCTCTAAACTAGAAATAGTGGCTCCCTGCTTCTTCTACTCCTCACGGTATATATCATAATCTGATCGAGTTATATATAAGTGGAGAGTGGTGGATGGTTCTCTTGGTCCATAAGGCAATCTAGACACTAGCTCCCTAAGCTCCCTAATTTGACTTGAGATGTAATTGGGGGGGTTGCTTGATGAAGCTCTAAAAGAATCTGTGTCCTGTTAGGATAATTTGTTGGATTGTATCTTCATTTCCTTGCTCTAACCTAGGGCACCCTTATCCTTGAATTTGAGTAGGAAAATGCAGAGGCCTAGGATCACCCATGTGTCTGCAGTATACTCCTCTACCCGTGCTTTTCTACATAGTTCAGTAATAAAGGACGGGAAAAAAAGATGCATACCTCCCTGGTTCTTGAAATCCCGCCACTCTGAGATTACAATCTCATCCACATTCAGAGTAAGCCAGACAGGATACAAGCCGCCATTTGATCTCGCATGTTGACAGTGCCGAAGCTCACACGTAAGTGTACATGGTCTTATCAAGTCGTAAAGTAGCCTAATGAAATCCAAGTATCATTCCTACAGAGACTTGATTCACAATAATTCTATTTTAGTTCACAATTTAGATTCCGTTGATGCAAGCATAACCAAAAAGAGAGTTTGAAATTTTTGCAAGTAAAGTAAATAATGCATAATGTAAATATCTTGTAACAATCAATAGGAGAAAAGCTAGGGTTAAAGCACTTTGAACAATCATACTATGATGTTGAATTTTATTCGTTGGCTTGCTTATCTTGATTATTGATTCGTAGGTTTAATTGCATGATTATGGTTTCCCAAACTCTAATCCTTTACCTAAGTTGAACGTTACAATTACATCATTGAGCAGGGATGTAATAGTCCACTTAAGTTCTTTTAGCTATCATCCTACGTTTGAATCAAGTTCGGCTCCTAAGTAAATCCCTGTCCTAGGTGATAAGTTGAATTCTTTATTTCATAAAAGAATAAAAACTCAAACTTGGTTTATTCCCATGTTCTATCTTCCTATTCCCTCCCCCGAGTTCACAAAGTTGACAATAAATTTATTCTAAGGGTCTCGAATTCTTAAAATAGTTATAACAAGAATAAATAAAGAACCAATAATGATAAGCAAATAAAATGAACTTAATTCAAAACAATAATACTCATGTTCTTGGCTTTAACCCCAGAAAAAGGGAGCTTAGCCATGCATAGTCAGAATCATAATCACTAGATTTTAATTAACGACTAAGGACATGAATGAACTAAATTAAAATGATAAAAACCTAAGTTATGAAGTTTTAGCAGCCTCCTTGATGTTCCAAGACGTCCAAAGATTAATAATGTTTACAAAGATGTAATGCCCCAATTTTCTGTAACTAGAATGCCACACGGTACTCATGATCCTGAAGGACCACAAGCTAACTCTCTTCTGATATCTGTACCTGTTCACTGCATAATATAATAAAATACATACAGAAAATTGGTGAAAACTTGCCATAAGGTTCAAAATATCTAAAATACATAATTTTGCAAACTGAATACTTATACAACTGTCCAAAAATCCTTTAACTGTCTGACCCATCTAATAAAATAAACTGGATATAATACTATACTGGAATAATAATCATCCTCAAAAGATGAGGACTCTCTAATACTTCTACTGCTGTTCACTGAATCTGGACTGCTAAGGGTACTCTGGATCTCATACCTCTAAACCTATGGTGTCAAATGAAATAACAACACCATAGGGCAAATACGTCAATATATTGGAATGTACTGAGTATGCAAATAAGGTAACGCTAAATGCATGGGATTATGTATAAACAATTACTTAACTGAATGATATGCAAGAGGCGGATTAACACACATAGAGAATCTGTAACTACTGAACATACTGCACATATTGACTCTAAGCATACTAGGACTAAATCTGATAACTGATACTGGACATACTGTCAAGCTAAACTTTCTGAACATACTGAGATTATGACTATCTGGAGATACTAAAACTGATATCTGAGTTCACTAACTCTGGAGTACTGTATAACCGAGTCAACTAATATCAACAACTAAGTCTAAGCTTGCTAGTATCGACTGGCTGAATCTGAGATCGAACCTATCTAGAGGATAGTTATAAGTCTTCTATAATGATAAGGATTAATTAAATCTAAATTTGAGATCAAGCCTATCTAATGGGTAATCTCTGGATCTTCTAATAATGAGAATACTCAACTAAATCTGAGACTAAGATCAAGCCTATCTAATGGGTGATCTCTGTAAGTACTGATGCTAAATAACTTTATGTGAGACCAGGCCTATCTAGCGGTGGTCCACAAATCACTGGAACTATCTGAGTTCCTTACTAAGATAGATGACTGTATCTGACAGTCCTAATTTTTAAGTTCTACTCTGAAGACTGATACTAAAAGTACAACTATAGGAGTTCTCACTTAATCGACATGCCTCGATCCTGAACTAGTGGGGTCCAACCTATAAACTTAGATGGAAGGGTGTCAATACCTTACGATGAGTAAAGACCTCTCTGGTCAAGCCTATCTGATGGGTGACCCTCATAGGAAGTCAAGCCTAAGGCAGTATAATAGTCAAGCCTCTCTGATGGGTGACAAGCCATTTTTTGATGGGTGACTCCTACATCCTGTGCTGCCTATACAATTGTGGAGTTTAGGAATTGATCCTAACGACTCTACCTCTCTGACGGAGAGCCGTCATCCCTGCACTCGCTCGGTGCTAGCTCCTACTCCCAACTAAAAGACTCTAAACTGATTCTTAGAACTTGTACTTTAACTGAACTGAATTTGTTACTGAGTTTCTTACTTGACTGAGGTGACTAGTACACTTGGTTCCGTTATCTAATGGAATATGTCTGAATTATACTTTCTATCTGAATACAACTGAGTTCTATAACTTACAGGCAATTTACTAGAATCTGAACTGAATACTGAGTACTGAGCATGATTAAACTGAATACTGAGATTTACTAAGTTTTCTTACTTTTCAGTCATTGACTGAGTTCTATTGATCATAGCATGACTGAGATTATCTTGAGACTGACTCAGCTCTAGGCACACAACTATATTTTCGGGTACAAGTACCCCCAGGACTTGATGGAAGGAAACTGACAGGACTCGACTCTTTGAATTCATGACCAACATCTACATCATAGTAATAGATTCACCATATACTCAATAAAACATTACTTTAAGCACTTGGAAATACTAACATGTATTTTTATAGGAAATGTAAACCAACACTTCATAACTCATTCCACAAGATCTTGCAATAAACACATAATATGCATTCAAGGTACATAATTAAGGATTTCATGCTAACATGTTACCATCCATTCACTAAAGCTTTTCAACAAACACTTAGCATGCTTAGCTTATACCAAACTTGGGGATTTCTAGTCAACATTGTCCTAATGACCCAATTTTCTTCATACAAGTATTTTATCAAACATGTAGAGAGTATGCTTTAGTTATTCAACAATTACTACTTATAAATATCATGAGTCCATCAACCAATTCATCATACAAGGATTTCAACATGATATGATCATAGTTCAACACACATGAAAAAATATGATTATTTCCAACGTCAGTCAACATATAAAAACATCACGCTTCAATCGACTTGGCCTTACAACAATTAATTACACTAATTAACATGATTACATAATTCAATATTCTCCTTGAAGAGGCTTTATTATGAACACCACAAGATAAACACATACTAGGGTCAAAGCTGGAGTCTTTATCATCAAATCATGAATTTAATTTCAACCACATCAAGAACTTTAATTTTAATCCACATAAATCATAAAAACTCATAAAAATATTATTTTTGAATTTTTAAAAATGATTCTTGAGCTTTTTGGGTGAAAGGAACCCAAGAATCAACACTTGCATACCTTAATCTTTCGAATTGGATGAATTCTAATGCTTGAGACTCTATCCGCACTTGTAACAAATGATTCTCGAAGCCCACGCTATGAGGAAATTGATTCTTGAAGAAATCTTGAAGATTTATGGATGATTTTTGGAAGATTAATGTTCTTGAATTGAAACCCTAGATATTTTCTTAAGAGAATTGGAAGAGAAAATGATGAAATTAGGGTTTGGAGGGGGGTTCTCATATTTATAGAGGCCTCCGAAAGATGGTAAAAGATCAAAATACCCTTGAAAAAATGTCCCTTAATTGCTGCAAAAAAACTAGTTGACGACATTCATGACAAGTCGTCAAGCTAGTGATAAGTCGTCACGAAATG
>NC_061117.1:31766130-31797651 GCF_002878395.1 Capsicum annuum | reverse complement strand
GACATTCATGACAAGTCGTCAAGCTAGTGATAAGTCGTCACGAAATGTCATCACAAAAGGGTGAAATCTAGATTTTCTGGTTAAGGTTGACGACATTGGTGATAAGATGTCACGGGCGTAGCGACTTATCACAAAATGTCATCACTAGGGTGGAAATCTACCCAGCGCTGACGACATTGGTGATAATTCATCACACTTGTGACAGCTTATCATGAATGTCGTCACTCAGTTTCCTAGCCTGACATGCTGGAATAAAATAGGCATAACTCCTTGCTCCGACATCGGATTTGGGAAAAATTGAAATCGCTGGAAAGATAATTCAAAGAGATTTCATTTGATGTATAGTAGGTCCTCTAATTCAATATATAAAAGGAGTTATTTAAAGTTAAACCAATTTTTGACGCTCATTAAAACTTGAATGATAGGAAAGCTTTCAACATGTCCTTGATTAGGGGACCTCTATGATCTTAATTCATGCTCAAATAGATTCCTACACTACATAATTGATTAACACACTAAATTTATATAGGATTTAAGGTTTTTGGAACATCTACGCATATGAATGACGGATTTCCATTCTAGTCCAAAATGTGGGGTGTTACAAAAGATGTATTTATAGTATCCAAGTAGTCCCAAGCTGTGTAGGATTGAATTTGCACTTTTGACCGTGTGTGAATTGGACCTCGCATCACGAGTTCTAAAATTGAGAATAGAAGTCATTTCATGAGTTCTAAAATTGGGAATAAAAGTCATGTCGCAAGTTCTAAAATTGGAAATAGAAGTCGTGTCGTGACTTTATCGCAACACCTCTTTAGAAATTGCATCTTGAAATTTGGTTAAGTGTTGATCGTTCCTCCTTTCATCCTTGACTTTGGGGTGTCTTTCCCATGGTTTTACAGCCTCACAATCATACGTATATCATAATATTAAGCTCAAAAAAGATCCTACAACAATACACCACACGAATTAGAGATTCAAATAACACAATATCCAACAAGATGAATAAAAAAAAAAGCTAAGACAAGGCAAATTTCCATGATCTTCCACTTCATGTTCCGACTCTTTACTTGACTCACTTGAACTTTGTTCACTATCAACAAGTTGTTACACATATAATTATACATTAAAACCATAAGAACTCATTCAATAAACTATAATCCAATGGGATCAACTAGACAAGCACCTAGCTCAAGCTAGTAACACTAGTTTACGGTTCAAACTCTAAATGAATCTTTTACGTGCAAACTTGTTTGTAATTCACTTTTCACATTATAAACATATGCTTTAAAACTTATATGCACATTCATATCATTATCAATTCATATAGAACATGAGTCATCCTCTAAACTAGGCTAAAAAGACTAGAATAATGATACTAAAATGCATAAATACACCCAACATCACCACCCCACACTTAAAGCCTTGTTCGTCCTCGAACAACTCTTAACTATAAAAATCATGAGCTGGAGACTCTACACTTATACTACATGCAAGACACTCAAGATAGTACTACAATGAATACACGGAATGCAAGTTTCTACACAAAACATGTTATTTACACAATTAAAAGCTTATGAACACTATTCCAAACCATCCCATCCTAAAGAATTGAATCACCTAGTTGGAAAACTCATGCTTATCATTCAATCAAGGAAGTCCTAAAAATCACCCACATTCATCAAACATGTGACCCTCACAACAAGAGAGTTACCCATAGCCACTCACAATTAAGCAATTTATAACATGATGGGTACAAGAATGAAATTACGCTCACTCTCACGAAGAATTCACAAGTTACCCACAATGAACCATAGGATTGCCCTCAGTGTAGTTCTCCACTAATATTAGAATGTCAAGTATAGGATCAAATAGGTATTTTTTGGGTTGTAATGTAGGCTAAGAGACGGGTAAAAACTATTTGGGAATAGTGACTAACCTCTCTAAGCACTTTGATACACTATATTGTATATTATAACTAATCTCCAACAACTAATTTACACCATTTTTATATTCCCATTCTTTTATTTTGCCCCATCTCTTTTAAGGATTTTCACAAACACATGGTGAACGTATTGTTTATTCCTTCAAGATTCAATTTTTCTCATTTTCTACACTGATGGGAATATTTCTAACACCATTTATATCACTCCCAATCACCACACATCAATTATAAACACCAATAACTATTACCTTGGGGCATCAATTTCACCTCTATCTTCTTCAATTTCTCAAACTCCTTACTAAATCAATTTTTCATTAAAGCACTTAGGAGATTTTTGGATCAAATTATGGTCTATCAAAGAAGAGATTAGGCTATATATGAGTCTATCAAAGAAAAGGCTAAAGGCTCAATGGGGTTAACTAGAAAATTAAACAAAGGGTAGGACAAATAGAAGGTATAAAACAGGGCTATCAAAGAAATGCCTAAATCATCTCCTAAACCCACACTTTTTATTTTGCTTTACACATAAACCGAGAAAGTTCTGGATATCACATACAAGATAAAAAAAATCTCACACGCACATGGCACATGCTCAACTCAATAGGATCATCATAGACTTCCAACCAAATAATAGCATGAATTAAAATTTAAGCCAAAAATTACAAGAGTAAAACCTTGAGCTAGGTGTCTCAAAAGTAGTAATTCACTTCTTTCACATGTTTTTACCAAACAAAATACTTGCACCATGTAATAAAAGATAGCACCAACAAGAATATCTTACACCAAAAGTTATTTAACAAAATTTAGGAATTTCATACCCCACACTTAAAAATCTACTTTGTCCCAAAATAAACTTAAAAGTAAAAGATAGAAATACTCCCTGAGGACTCTAGCCCTAGCTAGTAGCATCTTTACACATAAATAAGATCTATGGGACGCCACACTCAGTCTTTACCATACTTCTTAGCTCAGGATTTAGGTACTTGGACTTTCTATCAACCTGTGACTCAATAAAAAACAAAAACTAAGTGAAATAAAAACTAAAAACTAAAAAGAAAACATACCTACTTAACTAGGGTTGCCTCCCAAGAAACGCCTGATTTAGTGTCGCGGCACAACCCAACTAATAACTTAGTCATTATTTTTTCTTCTCTTTCTCACACTTGGCCTCCATCTTCTTATTCTTTTTACCCCTCTTGGGTGTGAATTTTTAAGAGCATCATGTTTTTCAACTTTATCCTTTTCAGGATCATCAATTAGCATCAAATCAATCTTAGGTAGTAGAAACTTTGGCTGCTCAATCAGGTAGTGCAAAGAGGTCATTGGTGGACTAACCACCCCATACTTGTCCCCTTCAATCACATTGATCATACATAAATCTTTATAGTGGAACGTTATTATGGGTGCTTTGAATATATCAAATACCATCTCTTCATCCTCTGCGTTTATTTTGAGCGTGCCTTCTCTAACATCAATTAACGCTCCTCCAATAGTTAAGAATGGATGCCTCAAGATGATTGGTACCTATTTGTCTACCTTAAAATCAAGTATAATAAAGTCAATAGGAATAACAAATTTACCAACCTTTATATGAACATCCTCAATGATTCCTTCTGGATATGCCATGGATCCGTCTGCTAGATGCAAAACAACATTGGTCGATTTAGGCATTCCCAAGCCTAATATGTCAAACAAAGATAGGGGCATCAGATTTATGCTAGCTCCTAAGTCACTTAATGCAAGGACCACTTTACTCCCAATTTGGATAGGTAGAGTAAACTTCCCTGGATTTCTTAATTTTTTGGGGATTTTCTGTGTCATTATAGTGCTACACTCTTCAGTGAGTGTTATCACCCCAACATCATAAAATTTTACCTTATTAGGAACCACATCGCTCAAGTACTTCATATACTTAGGCATATCCTGCAAAACATCTAACAAAGGCAAGTTAATACTAATCCCTCTAAACATGTCAAAGAACTTCTTAAATATTACATCTTTCTTTGCTTTCATGTGCTTTTGAGAAAAGGATAGTGGTGACACTTTTTTCTTTTCTGGTTCAGCAACAACTATCTCTTTTAAGTTCTCAGACTTTCTTGACCTATCACTAGCTTTTTCAAAAAACTTTTCGGGAGTTAAATTTGCATCTACCTCCTTTGTTGCCTTGGGAGGTTCTTCTTGAAGATATTTACCGCTCCTCAAGGTGATTGCTATAACCTGCTTTGAGTTTTCTATATCTACTGGCAAACTAACTTGTGGCCTAGTATTTAATTCTTGTTGTATCTACCCCCCTTGAATCTTTAAGCTTCTCTTAGCAGCTTGCAAATTTTTCATGTCTGCAGCCAATTACGTTTGACTAGATAAAAGTTGTGTCAACATTTCTTCTATGTTGCTAGTTGACTGATTCCCTTATGCCTGTGGTTGCTGAATTTATTGTTGTTGTGTGTTCCATGACTGATTCTGCCACTTCATATTGTAGGCATTACCATAATTTAGCCTTTGAGCATTACCTACATACATTATTGATTCCAGATTGGATGCACACATGGCCGCTACGTGACTACTATTACCGCACACTTTACTGCAGCTTGTTGGATGGTATTGACTGTGGATGCAGGTTGTGGAGATCCCAATTTTAGGCTGCTAAACTGAGTGTTTATCATATTCTGCAATACTGCAACATGATTTGATAAGGTCGTGAATTGGTCCACCTCCAATACACCCATAACATTTTTCATGGAACTTATAGAATATGAATGCCACTCTAGATTTCCTTATGCTATATGGTTCAATAATACGTACAACTCATCATAAGTCAACTCTAGTTCTTGACCACCTACAGCTGAATCTAGAAAAATATTTATATTGTGATCAAGTGCTTCTACAAAAGTATGAGCAAGTACCTCTTTGGATTTTTGGTGATGTGGAAAATCCCGAAGAAGGGCCTTGAAGTATTTCTAAGTGTGATATAGATTTTCACTAGGCTTCTGTTTGAAGATCACTATCTCATTATGAAGTCTAATAGTCTTGCCTGATGGAAAGAATCTGATGAGGAAGTTTCGTGCTAAGTCATCCCATGATGTTATTGAATTGGCTGGATATACATCCACTCATCTTTTAGCTTCCCCCAATAGTGAATGGGGAAAAAGTGTCAGCCTCACATAATCTGTACTCACCCCAGTCGGAATGAATATGTCAGTAAGCTCAATAAAAGTTTGCAAGTAGACTTATGGATCCTCATGTGAAATCCCTGCAAACTTTTCACTACTGATAAAGCTGCACCATGTTGTGATTTAACTCAAAATTCCCCCAGCAACCAGTCTTTGAATTGGGGAACTCAAGTTCGTCAGAAGTGGGACTGCCACTTCCCTAACTATACTGTGGGCTGCTTGTTCCTCATCCATTGAAGCAGGAACTAATTGGTCTTCTTCTATTTGTGGAAATTAGGAGAGATGGATTGCGTCTCTCTTTAGTTGATGGAAGTGTTGTTCAGGTTCGGGGCTTGTTTCAACCAAATCCTTATCCCTTGCTAGCTTTCTAACCTTAAATCCTATTTTCTGTAGTCATAAAACCAAGACCAAGTGTAAAAACACCAAATAAATCTAACAGTAGAACTAAAATAAATAGTTGCTAAATAACAAGTCCCCGACAACGGCGCCAAAACCTTAACAGCGTCCAAGCTCACATACAAGTGTACGTGGTCTTATCAAGTAGTAAAGTGGCCTAATGAAATCCAAGTATCATTCCCACAGATACTTGATCAACAACAATTCTATTTTAGTTCACAATTTAAATTTAGTTGATGCAGGCATAACAAAAAAGAGAGTTTGGAATTTTTGCAAGTAAAGTAAACAATGCGTAATGTAAAGATCTTGTAACAATTAATAGGAGAAAAATAGGGAAAAATCACTTTGAACAATCATACTATTTGTTGAATTTCATTCGTTAACTTGCTTATCTTGGTTTTTGATTCGTAGGGTTAATTGCATGATTATGGTTTCCCAACCTTTAAATCCTTTACCTAAGTTGAACCTTACAGCTACATCATTGAGCGAGGATGTAATAGTCCACTTAAGTTCTTTTAGCTATCACCCTACATTTGAATCAAGTTCAGCTCCTAAGTACATCCCTGTCCTAGGTGTTAAGTTCAATTCTTTATTTCATAAAAGAATAAAAACCAAAACTTTGTTTATTCCCATGTTCTATTCCTATTCCCTCTCCTGAGTTCACAAGGTTGACAATAGATTTATTCTAAGGATCAAAAATCCTTAAAATAGTTATAAAAAGAATAAACAAGAAACAAATAATGATAAGAAAATCAAACAAACTTAATTCAAAACAATAATACTCATGTTCTTGGCTTTAATCCTGGAAAAATGGTGTTTAGCCACGCATAGTCATAATCGTAATCACAAGATTATAAGTAGCGACTAAGGACATGAATGAACTTAATTAAAATTATAAAAACCTAAGTTA
Organism: Capsicum annuum; assembly: GCF_002878395.1. Taxonomy (NCBI): domain Eukaryota; kingdom Viridiplantae; phylum Streptophyta; class Magnoliopsida; order Solanales; family Solanaceae; genus Capsicum; species Capsicum annuum. The sequence continues at coordinate 31,791,233 of NC_061117.1, read as the reverse complement.
TGAAGTTTTAGAAGCCTCCTTGATATTCCAAGACATCCAAAGATGAATAATAATGTTTACAAAGATGTATTTATATTATCCAAGTAGTCCCAAGCCATGTAGGATTGAATTTGCACTTTTGGCCATGTGTGAATTGGACCTCGCATCAAAAGTTCTAAAATAGGGAATAGAAGTTGTGTCATGAGTTCTAAAATTGGGAATATAAGTCGTTTCGCAATTTATAAAATCGGGAATAGAAGTCCTGTCATGACTTCATCGCAACACCTCTCTAGAAATTGCATCTTGAAATTTGGTTAAGTGTTGATTGTTCCTCCTTTCACCCTTAACTTTGTGGTGTCTTTCCCATGGTTTTACAGCCTCACAATCATCCATATATCATCATATTAAGTTTACAGAAGATACTACAAGAACACACCACACGAATTAGAGGTTCAAACAATATAATATCCATTACGATGAATCAAAAACAAAAGGTAAGACGAGGCAAATTTCCATGATCTTCCACTTCATGTTCTGACTCTTTACATGAATCTCTTAAACTTTGTTCACTATCAACAAGTTGTTTAACATATGATGGAAAATTCAACCAAAATTCCTCTTAGCACCAACATTTCATGGATTGTGCATGCACAAGCAAAACAAAAATAAAATCTACTCTAAATTTATAAATCAAAAGGATATGTGCCAATTTTTATGGCGTGATGGGTTGAATCCCATCGAGCACTTAGTTTTACGTTGTAGCACGGCGCCTTCACTACTTCTTTTTATGCTTCCACTTAAAATATTTGAATCTCTGTCCTAGATTTTTTTTAATATGAAATGAGCGGCGGAGGGACCAAAGACTCAGATCTTCAAAGATGACGCTTGGAAGGGGTGACAAAATAGAAAGCACGCTTTGATCTCGCCATTTTGAAGAGTTGAACCTTTTACTCAATTTTATATCAAACTTTTGAATTGGTTCTTTGGGTAAAGGTGTGCACATGAATAGGCCACTCTTTGCACCTTAAAATTTGTGTTCCATGGCCTTTGATAGACGAGATTCTATATGCTCTTTTGAAATGTCAAATTCCAAAATATAGGAATCGTACTCCATCTCCCCACAATCTATTATTTGTCTCAATGGATGGTTTCTCACACATCCTTGAGGTACAATGTTGAATAGTGGGTTGAATGAGGTCCAAACCCTAATTTTAGAATAGCCTTCTTCATAGCACCTTCTCACTAAAATGAACTAGAATCATCATAAGAGATTTGCCTTGAATCTTCTTTTGACTCTAGTATCATTTCTTTTATATTGACTTCTTCTTCCTCATACGATTCAATTGATTGGGAAGGTACCGAGGAGTCTTTGCTACAAACCTCATCATCATAGCTTGGTTTCTCATCTTGATAAACCTCCTCTTGGGAGATGGGCAAGGTAGTATTAGTTTCAAGCTTTTCTTCTTTGCTCATCTCCCCATCTTGATACTTTCCATTCTAATGCCTCTTGTTGCATGCCTTGTATACTCTTCCCTGTTCTATCTGTGTAATCCAAAATAGATTGTAGCCTTGTGTTAAAGCTATTGGACTTAGTATGTAGCTCTTCATTCTTCTCATCATAGAACCTATCAAGATCATAAGAAAAACTAGCCACCTGGTTAGCATAATAGGGGGAGGGGCATTTTGATAGTCATCCCAATGTCCTTCTTGACCACTACATAAAGACCACCTATACTCCCCATAGGATAAAGATGGTGTGGTCCTTTATAAATTGGACATGGGTAGTGATGATAGGATTCCTAACTACCGGCATCATACTTGTCGGAAGATGCCACAGAGAAAAGTAAAATAAAATAAAAATCAATCTATAAAAGAAGATCACAAACAAATATATACAAGCTTGAATTCAAGAAAGTAAGCTAAAATTACAAATTAACTTAATACACCAAATTATTCTTTGGCAACGCCACCATTTTTATAACGCTCAACTTACACGTCAATTTAAGTGAAAGACGGTCTTCGTTAATATATTTACCCAACTTTAGAGTTGGGGATGAATCCATGAGGAACAATGTGAGTGGCGATCAAATTAATTCAGAATAATAGATATAAGTTAAATTCAAACCAATAGTACAAAAAGATTTAAAAAATGGGGGAGATAGATGTCTACACTAATGTTTCTTTTTCGGTTTGTCTAATATAAATTTGGGGATATAAATAATTAGAGTTTTAACAATTATGCATGGATCTTAGGATTATGTATTACTAATGGATTAACATGTGGGTGTTACTAATCAACATTAATTTAGTAGATCAAATATGGGTAGGTTTGGTTATAGATTTTGATGCTAGTCTTTCAACAAAGCACCAAACTTTCATCAATTGATTCTTTCGAATATCTAACAGTGTGTTTAAAATTTGGTAACCAAACCTCAATTTAGGCATCCCTATTTCAAGGATAATACCCATTGTATAGTTAGCTTTACAATCACCCTTATGTCTAAGTTAGTGAAAATTTAGCACGCTACACACATAATTGTCTATCATTGCTTTGGTCTCCACATCCCGATTTCAAGGATGATGTGAATTCCTAAAGTTTACCCGAAACCCTTCTTTCAAAGATGGCCTTAAGTTTTCAAGATTTTGGAGCTTTCACTCATCAAACCTATGTGGGTATTTGGGGTTTTCACCCATAAATCCCAACCAAGTTAGCATAGCAATGATAAAACCCATAAAAATATGTTACTAAATAGAAGCTAACAATAACAACCCCCACATACTTTAACCCTTAATCATAGATAACCCCAAGAGGGAGATCTAGCTACACATAAGATAAATAAGTAAAGATATACCCATAATCTCCATTGAAATGATTTATTAAATCTTAAGTGCATGTTCATTCAAACTTTGCACTCCGAAAAATCAACAATGAAAGTGAGCTATTCCTCCTCTTAGAAGGTCTCCAATGTACTCTTCACCCAAAATTTATACAATATTTTCTTCTTTAAAAAAATGGAGACTATGAACTCTGGAGCTAAACCTAAAATTGGTAGAGATGAAATTCTTGATTACTCAGGGTTTGATTTCTTCTTTCAAAATTGGGATTAGCCACGTGCATTTCAAAATTTTCCCTTGGGTTGAACTCTTTCACTAAGTCATGATTGCATTATTTTGGATACGACTGTGGCCTCCGTGACCATGATATACTTATGCTACCATGTTTGATTGAACTTTCGGCTGCCATGATTGTGGTCAGAAGACCACGACCACGGTAACTGAGGCCCTTCTACTCTAGGTCTTCAACTGCACTTTCTTGCTCCTTTTTTGATCATTTTAAGCTCCAATCCACATCTTTCTATATCCTTAACTCTATGCCTACAAAGAGTGGATATTAGCATATTTAATCATAATTATATCTTTTTTATTCATTTAAAACAAGGAAATGTGCATGAATGATGAGTGAGAATAAGTGGTAAAATCACCACCCATCATACACTCATAAGAGAGAGGCTACAAGATATTTAGGAATGCTTTACTTTCTTGATATTCTATTTTCAAGCTTAGATTCTAAAATCCATAAATCCTCTCTAATCCTTATTTGTTCATCTTTCATATCATGCTTAGTAGATCTAGAAAATAAGGAAATTACCCTATCTTATTTGGGAATGATGCTAAAAGGGTATATCCTATGATGAGGGTACATCTTTGATTTCAGGGTCCTATTCTAAGTGGTACTTGGGTTCCTCCTAATCCTACTAGTTCTCCTTAGGTCCCTCAATGCAATATGATAAATTTGGAATTTCATCAATCAATCTATATTATTTTTTAGTTGGTTTCTACTCAGGTTGAGTGGGATGAATCTGGTGGGTTATCTACAGAGGCCATAAGGGTTGGCCCATTTATGAAGATAGGTCCACCTACTTTTACTGGAGTGAAGGTCGAGTAGGATGACCAGGCTCTTAGATGAAATAGAGAAGATATTTCGAGTGACGCAGGCTACCAATGTTGAGGGGTGAACTTTATAGCTTATTAGCTCAAAGATATTTCTTATCAGTAGTATGAGGAGTAGGATAGAGATAGGGGTGATATCAAAGAATCCGAATTATGAGAGGCTTTCTCTATGTCTTCTTAGATCGTTTCTTTCCTTAAGAGCTGGGGAAAGCTAAGATAGAGAAGTTTGTGAATCATAAGCAAAGGAGAATAACTGCCAAGGAATATTCCTTGAATTTTCATTAGCTATCGAGGTATGCTTCTGACTTGGTGGGTGACATGAGAATAAGAATGAGGAAGTTCGCTTATGGGTTGAATAAATATATGAACTTCGAGATCAAGACCACTTTGCTAATTAAGGATATGGATATTTCTTGGTTGATTGTCCTTGTACCACAAGTAGAGGATCAGATGAGGAGATAGGCAGAGTTTAGGGATAGGCAGGAAAAGAGGGTCAGATTTTCTGATCAGGGAGGTGCACAGTTCTAGGGTGGTTGAGGTGGTGGCAAGTAGCAGAAGAAGAAGTGTGGGAGCTTGGGTTCCTTCTCTACTTCCAGTACCCCTTACCTGAAGCAGTTAGGAGACAGATATTATTAGGGTAGTGAAAATTTTCGAGCATAGGGTTCCCAATCTCAAGCGAGTGAAGGTTAGTTAGTTTCTTCATTCCCTCCTTGTCATCTTTATGGTCAACTCCATCAGGTTATTATGAAGAAGAAAGGAACAAATGCTTTAGGTATGGCCAGCTATGTCATCAACTAAGGGATTTTTTGGATAATAAGGTCGCTACGGGGGGAAACAAGGTTCCTATGGCTTCATCTTCTGCTCCTACACCTGGTACTATTATATTGGCTTTTGTTAATTCTCCTGTTTCTAGTGTTCATTAAAATAGGTTGTATGCTTTGGCATCTTGGTAGTTATCTGAAGCATTAATTGATGCCTTTACTAGTACGTTACATATTTTTTCCAATGACTTATATTATTTTCTTGATCTGGGGTCCACTCTTTCTTATGCGACTCCTTATGTGGTTGTATCTTTTGGGTTTGATCTCAAAGTGATTTTGGATCCTTTTTCTATTTTTACCTTTGTAGGAGACTCGGTTATTACTAAAATGGTCTATGAGGGTGTGTGGTGTCTGTTAGTATTAAGAAAACTTTGGTGGATCTATTTGAGTTAGGGATGGTGGATTTTGATATCATTATAGGTATGGATTAGTTACACTCCTGTTATACATCCGTAGACTGTCGGACCCAGAAGATTATCTTTAAGTTTCCAAGTGAACTAGTTAAGAATGTGAGGGTGGTAGCTCCTCGGGGAAGGTTTATTTCATATATTAGAGCTCGGAGGTTAATCTCCAAGGGGTGTCTTTATCACTTAGTCTGGGTTAGAGAATCTAACTCAGAAGGTCCTTCTTTACAGTTAGTTCATATGGTTAATGAGTTTCTAGTAGTCTTTTTGGATGGTCTTCTTGGTGTTCCTCTGGATAGGAAAATATATTTTGGTATTGATTTGCTTCCAAAAACTCGTCCAATATCCATTCCTCCAAATAGAATAGATCCAGTTGAGTTGAGGGAACTTAAGGAGCAACTTAAAGATCTTCTAGATTAGGGGTTTATTCATCCTAGCATTTCTCCATGGGGTGCATTGATGTTGTCTGTGCATAAGAAGGATGGTTATCTCTGGATATGCATTGACTACATATAATTGAGTAAGGAAACAATCAAAAAAAAATATTCTCTCCCAAGGATAGATGACTTATTTGATTAGTTACAGGATGCCAAGTTCTTTTCCATGATAGATGTTTGGTTAGGGTACCATCAACTTAAGATTAAGGAGGTGGATATCCCTAAGATAGCTTTTCATACTTGGTATGGATATTTCAAATTCTTGGTGATGTTATTTGGATTGACCAATGCACCGGTGGCATTTATAAATCTGATGAAAAAGTTTCCAGGCAGTATTTAGATTTCTTCATCATTGTGTTTATTGATGACATTCTTGTTTATTTGAAGAGTGAGGTGGATCATACTAATCACCTCTGTATAGTATTGCAAACCTTATAGGAACAATGATTTATGCCAAGTTCTCTAAGTGTGAGTTTTGGTTGAACGCCGTGACTTTCTTGGATCATATTATTTCTAGTGAGGGGATAATGGTTGATCCTCAAAAGGTTACTATAGTGAAGAGGTGGCCTAGGCCCACGACTCCATTTAACATTTGGAGCTTCTTAGTTTTAGCCCAGTATTATATGCAGTTTATGGAAAGCTTCTCATCAATAGCGACTCCGTTGACTATGTTAACTTAGAAGAAGGCTAAGTTTTCTTGGTCGGATGTTTGTGAGGGGATTTTTTAGAAGTTAAAGGATAAGCTCACTTCAGCTCTAATTCCAACTTTATCAAAAGGCAATGATGGGTTTGTAGTTTATTGTGATGCATCTTGGGTTAGGCCTGGTTGTGTTTTGATGTAGAATGGAAAAGTGATTGCCTATGCTTCCAGGCAGTTAAAGGTGAATGAGAAGAATTATCCTACTCATGATTTGGATCGGTTAGCAGTTGTGTTTGCTTTGGAAATATGGAAGTATTACCTTTATGGTATTCAGGTTGACATTTTTTTTTATTAGAAGAGTTTACAGTATGTTCACGTAGAAAGATCTTAATCTTAGGCAAAAGAGATGGCTTGAGCTCCTTAAAGACTATGATATGAGTCTTCACTGCCACCCAGGTAAGGCTAACATGTTTTTTAAGGCTCTGAGTAGGTTGTATATGGGAAGTTTGGCTCATGTGCAACAAGGAAAGTGAGAATTGGTGAAGGATATTCACCGCTTGGCCAATCTTGAGGTTCGTCTCTTGGATTCTATAAATGGTGGTGTGACAGTGCAAGAAGTGGTTCGATCATCTCTTGGCGTAGAGATTAAGGAGAATCAAATGTTGGATCCTATCTTAATAAAAATCAAGAGTGATGTTGGCGGGCACAAAGTGGTGGTTTTAAGATTGGTGGTGATGGTACTTTGCGAAACCAAGGGAAGTTGTGTGTTCCTGATGTCGATGGTTTATATCAAAGGATTTTGGCTGAGGTGCTTAAGTCATGCTATGTTGTTCATCCCGACTTAACAAAGATGCATCATGATATTATGAAGATCTATTGGTGGAATGGTATGAATAGGGATATGGTTGATTTCATGGCCAAGTGCATAGTGTGTCAATAGGGTAAGGTTGAGCACATGAGGCCTAGTGGATTACATCAAGAAATTGAGTTGCCCAAATGGAAGTAGGAGATGATCAATATACATTTTGGTACTATTTTTCCTCGGTCTCGAAACTAATTTGATTTGATTTGGGTCATCATGGATAGGATAATGAAGTCTACTCACTTTTTGCTAGTAAGGACTGCCTTCTCAGCGGAGGACTATGCAAAGTTGTATCTTCAGGATATTGTGAAAGTTCATGGGGTACCTGTCTCGATTATATTTGATCATGGTACACAGTTTATATCTTATTTTTAGCGATCTTTTAAGAAAAGGTTGGGGACTAAGATCAGTCTGAGTACTACTTTTTATCCCCAGTCAAATGGGCAAGCAGAGAAAACTATCCAGACATTGGACGCTATTCTTCATGACAAAATGATTGACTATCTAAGGAAATTGGCCTGAGCATCTACCTTTGGTAGAGTTTGCTTACAACAATAGCTATCATTCGAGTATTGGTATGACCCCTTTTGAGATGTTGTATTGTAAAAGGTGTAGATCTCCTATTGGTTGGTGTGATCTTGGTGAGGCGGACATGTTTGGTCTTGATCTGGTTTATCAAACTATGGAGAAAGTAAAGTAATTCCGGATAGGCTTAAGGCTACCCAGAGTCGCCAAAAGTCTTATACAAATATTAGGCATAGAGACTTGGAGTTTGAGGTTGGGGACAAGGTATTTCTAAAGGTATCTCCCATGAAGGGAATAGTGAGATTTGGCTAGAAGGGGAAGCTCAGTTTTGATTTATTTGTCCTTTTGTGATTTTGTAGAGAGTTGGCAATGTTGCTTATGAACTGGAGTTTCCTGCTAGTATGGGTTTGGTTCATCCAATCTTTTATATTTCCATGTTGAGGAAGTGTATCGGCGATCTGTCATTGATTGTTCTTTTAGAGGGATTAGGTATTTTAGATTCTCTATGTTATGAAGAGGTCCCAGTCGAGATATTGGATAGGCAGGTTTATTTGTTGTAGACAAAGGATGTTTCTTCGGTTAAGGTTATATGACGAAACCATAATATGGAATAAGCTACATGAGAAGTGGGGAAGGACGTGAGGTCCGAATATCTGCTCTTGTTTTCTTCTCCCAAGATTCATGCGGAAGGTATGTGATCTTAAACATATCTTTATTTTATAGACTTTGTCAAAGGAAAGATTAATATCTTTGTCTCTTTGTTTTCGAACTTTGATGAAGATTGGGAATATGTTTGAGAATTTAAATGACTCTGTGTTTGGTTACCCCTACCTTTTTCGTCATACGGGATGAATGTTCCTAGTAAGGGAGAATGTTACATCCAGTGTTTTGGCCTTTAGATTTTTTCCTAAAATTCTGTTTAACGGACCCAATACGAATCCAGGGTATGAGCCGTATGTTAGGGTACAAATGGTATGGTCCTATCATATGCTGACCAACGTTGGTTGGTGGGATGAATGGGTTACTAAAATAGATACAACTTAGGAGATGAGAGTCATATGTTAGGGTACGAGTCGTATCTTGTACTCATATAGGGAACAGTGCTCAATCCTCTTGGTATTCTATTCTGCCAGGGATAAGGATAGGAGGTACAAATCATATACATTGGATATGGCTTGGTTAGATGAGTCGTATGCTAGAAAGTGTTAGGTCTAGGGGTTGGGGTAGGATACAAGTGATGGGTACGACTAGTATGGCTCAGTCGTATCCCTGTGACGAGACTTTTTTGCAACTTAAGTAGGGGTATTTTGGATATTTCCCTACTTATCCTAATAGGATCGCACAACTTCTAGGCTATTTGGGAGGCTATTTACTTTATTATTTCTCTCTTTAACACGTAAAAACTACTCCCAAACAATGTAAAATCCTCTCAAAGGCTTTTGGTGCAAGAAAGCTAGGGTTTCATTCTAAGGACTAATTTGGGGCTTGCTTTGGTGATTTCTTTCCATCAATTCTTTGGTATAAGGCATGTTCTCTTCCCTTATTGTTAGTTCCAACTAAAGGCATGATTTTACTATTGGTTTTCATGATTTTTGGTTTTTCAAATGTGATTTGGGGGTTTTGTTTATAAATGGTTAGTTATGGATTCCCATGGTTTTAATCATGCTTTTCTATGCATTAATGGTGTTTTTTGATAATTGGATTATATGGGAATGGTTGTTGGTAATTAGAATTGGTTTTGGATATATATTATGCCCCTAATGTGTTTGACAAAATGCTTATAAAAATATGTTTATTGCATTAACTTCTTTTAAATGTAATTGTTGCTTGTTTTAAACTGTGTAAAGGATTTATGCATAGTTTAAATTGTTTGGAAAGGTAAAATGATAAATTGTTATACTTGTGTGGTACGGATTCCCCCAGGTGGATTTAATATGGTAATTGGAAGGGCACTAAAGATCCCCTATACCTATATGTGGTTGGCTATAGATAGTTTTTGCAAGTATGGTTGGTATGACAAGACCACCACTAAATGGCCTTAGTTAATAAATTATAAATGGATTGTTTGGAAATGGTTTTTAATTGGGCATTAAAAGGGATGGTATAGCTAAGCCATGAAAGGTGAATGTCCCCGGGGGACCAAAATTGGAAACGTATATTTGCTGGTATGAGGTTGGACTTGGTGGACCATGTGCATGATGCTACACCTCATATTAGGAGATGTACTGGTCATCCCAATGGCATACTTCCCTGGTCATGTGGCTACACGCACTGGGGCCCTTTCAGTAGGGGGATTTAAACCGATATTAACTATGGGTGCTTTAGGACGACAAAGCTACATAACCCAAGTAATGGTTTAAATGCATGCTAAACCCGGTTCCCTTTCCCATCACTTACATATTTATGGTTGTATGCATCATGTATGGTTTTACTTGGTTTTATAAATGGAATTGTTTTATTCTTATCCTGAGTTCATGCTAGCGATCACTTGCTAACCCGTCTACTGACGGTTGTATACCTAAGCTATGCAGGAACTGAATATTCTACTTCTCTTGTTTAGCCCGCGGATTCGGTATCAGCATTTGGACTAAAGTGTTGAGCTTCCATTCTTTTAAAAGGATCCATTTCATGTTATAGACATCTTTGGACATTTTTATTTTATTATGGATATTGGTTTCGGCCATGGTTGGAGGCATATACTAACCAGATATTCTTACTCTTTTGGATAGAGGCTTTGCAGTACTTATGGGGGTTTGTATGGGTGGGATCATTATTAGTGTCAGCCTTGGCATTGGAATAAGCTAAGAGGTTGGCATCATCGAATAGGATATCTCACTGTTCCATCGTATTATATTTTTGGATTGATTGTCATTATATGTTTTTGTGTTCTCTTTGGTTATGGCCTAGTTTATGGCCTTTGGTTTAGCTTGGTATGTTTGGATGCGTATTTGGTTTGGTTAGACTTGGTTGGGTCATTCACGGTTGTGACCCTATCCCAGAGTCTTCATGAGAGCATTTATGTTATCTTGCTATATACCTGAAATTCAGTCCATCTAAGGCTGGGTAAGGAGCTTGGATTGGATAACAGGGGGTGGTCCCCAGTCCTGGTTGGACTTGGGATACATATTATGTCTAGGTCCTAGTTTGTGTCATGAAAGATGTGTCCAACCCTATGGCCATACTAGTGAGACAAGTAGCGGATATTTTTGTAGGATTGTTCCCCAGGAAGATCAGGCTGACATTCCTGCTACAGTAGACGCTACACAGTCAGGAGTACAGACAAAGGGGTCTCATATAGACACAGTGGGTACTTTTAGTGCCCACCACCAGTCCAATTTGTACCACCTATAGCACGGGGTATTCCTCTCAGTATTATCATGATCTCCAAAAAGGTTGTTACAAAATTAGCCACACTTGATGAGAAGGTATCTCACATGGAAAGATAAGTGAAAAAGTTGTTTGACAGGAAGTTTGAGGAGTAGGATAGGTGATTCTAAGGGTGCCTAGATTCGTTTGAGTCGAGGATCAATCGACAATTGAGCGGAGGGTAGACATCCAATGTTGCTGATATCAAAATCGAGGTTGTAGAAATCAAGAAAATTTTCTCAAAGTTTTACGAGTGATCGGTGGTTGTTGAGCCCATTGTAGAGACAGTGATACCTATGGTCCATATGCCTAATATTTGGGCATACCTAGTGGCTACACAGGTTTCTAAGACCGAAAAATAAAGATGAGAGAGGAAGAGAAAGAAGAAAGAAGATCGAGCAGCCAGGAAGAAGGCTAGATAGAAGAGTATTATGGATGAGTATGATCAGAAAATAACGGTCTTAGAAATGGCCAATGGAGATGGTGGTGTGAGACCATTTTTTGTTAATGCTGAGGGGGACAATTCTATGCTGCCGACTGTTGCTGCTTGATCTAAGGTGGATTTATGCACCTTAGTGTTGTATCCTAGCTTAATTACCCTTATTTAGAGGACTTATTGCATGATTAATGTGTTAATGATGATATAAATTAGCACATAAGTGTTTAAGTATGTGCCTACATTGTTTATGGTGTATTTCAAACAAGTTTAGACTTAAATTGGTCACTTAGAGTTTAAACGAGAAAACTAGCATTACTATCGTGAGCTAGGTGTTGTTCTTGTCTATCTCAATGGATTCTAATTTGTTTAATGAGTACCTAAGGTTTTTATTATGTAATTATGTATGGAACAACTTGTTTATAATGTCTAGGGTCAATTGAATTAAGCCAAAAGTCTAAACAATAAGTTACAGATCAACAAGGGCAAGCCTAGTCTTAGCTTGATTTCTAGTTCGCTGTTATGGATGTTGTGGTATTTTGAGATCTAATCCATGGTGTTTCATATTATAGGATTTTTGATGAGTTTATTCTAATGATATATGAATGATATACAAGCTATAAATCTGAGACACCCTATTTTGTACCTTAGAAAATCTCTTGGAATTTTGGTCTCTAGACCCAATATGACTCATGGGTACAAGATGTATGTTGGGGTATGGATGGTATGATCCATTTGTATGCTGCCTAGTGTAGGTTGGAGGGATGGAGTTTGGTTACTAGAATGGATACGACTTAGGGGTATGAGTCATATCGGTGGCTATGAATCATTTGGTTCCTTAACTTAATCTTAGACATGGTTACTTAGGTTGGATCTAAGTATGGGTGGCTCACCATGAGTCATAAGCTAGGGTACAATTCATACCCAGGACTCATATGGAGGACAGTGTCTAAATCTTCCTTGGGTTTAAATCTGTCAGAGGTACGGATTAAGGGTAAGGATTTTATGCTTTAGATACGACTTGGTTAGATGAGTTGTATGATAGATAGTGTTGGATCCAAAGGTTATGGCTAGTATACAAGTTTAGGGTACCACTCATATTGTAGGCTATGACTCATAAGGGTCAGTCGTACCGCTGGGATGGGATTTTATGCAACTTAAGTAGGGATATTCTGGATATTTCCCTACTTATCCTAATAAGTTCTCATGATTTCTAACCTAATTGAAAGGTTATTTTCCCTATTATTCCATTCATTAACACTTAGAAACTCTTCTAAACACTCTATAATTCTTTCAAAAGCATTTGGCCAGGGGAAGCTAGGGTTTCAACTAGAGGATTGATTTGGGGCTTGTCTTGGTGATTTCAACTAGAGGATTAATTTGGGGCTTGTATTGGTGATTTATTTCCATTATCATCTTATTTTAAGGTATGTTGTCTTCCCTCACTATTAATTGTATCTAAAATGTATAGTTTTTATGAATGTTTTCTTGACATCATTGATTGAATGATTTTGGTTTTCAAATATGAATTGAGGGTTTTGATATTAAATAGTTAGTTATGATTTTCCATGGTTTTAATTATGCTTTATGTGCATTAATAGTTGTTTTGGATAATTAGATTACATTAGAATGGCTTCAAGGTCATTGGAGTGGGTTTTGATTATATTATGACCCCAATTTGTTTGACTAAATTCCTATAATAATATTTTCATTGCATTGAGTACTTTAATAGAACTCTTAGTTGTTTTAAAGCTTAGAAAATAAATTATGCATTGTTTAAATGGATTGGAATGGTAAATGGTTAAATGATTATTTTGTGGGGTACTTGGAATCCCCCAAGTGGTTTGATATAGTAAATGGAAGGGCATTTGGAAGTCCCCTTAAACCTAGATGTGGTTGGCTATGGATAGTTCTTCCAAGTATGGTCGGTATGACGATACCACCACTAAATGGTCTCAGTTATTAAATGGTAAATGTATTGGTTGGTTCTTAGTAATGGTTTTAATTGGGAAATAATAGCGGGATGTGTAGCAAAGCCATGAAAGGTAGAGGTCCCAGGGGGACCAAAACAATAAACTAATCTCTGCCGATGTGAAGTTGTTCTTGGTGACCGTGTGCACGATGTCACACTATATTTTGGGTGATGTACTAGACATCCCAGGTTTTTCTTCCCTGATTATGTGGCTTTACACACTGGGCCCTTTTAGCAAGGGGAGGCAAACCTATATAGCCCATGGGTTATTTAGGATGGCAAAGTTACACAGCCCAGGTAAAGGTTTTAAAGGCATGCTAAACTAGGTCCCCTTTACCGTCATGGTTATATATTTGTATGGTTGTGTGAATATATATGGTTTTACTTGATTTTATAAATAGCATTATTTTATCATTATCCTAAGATCATGCTATCGTTCACCTGCTAACCCATCTACTGGCGGTTGTATACCCAAGCAATGCAGGAACTGGCCGTTTTACTCCTACAAAGTGATTTACTTAGGGATCAATATTTGTACTAAAATGGTGAGCTTCCATCCTTTCGAAAGGCTCCATTTCATGTTATCAATATTTCTAGTCACTTTAATTTATTTTGGATATTGGTTTTTGCCATGGTTGGGGAAATGTCCCAACCAGATTTTACTTCTCTTTTGGTTAGAGGCTTTGTGGTACTATAATGGGTTGGAACGAGCGGGATCGGTATAGTTGTCAGCCATAGCATTGGTATTGGTATTGATGCTGGCATCATCTGAAATATTTTCTCATTGTTCTATCGTATTTCACTTTGGGATTAATTATACTATGTTTTGGAACATCTTAGGTTATGGCCTAGTTTATGGCTCTTGTTGTGGTATCGGTTTGGTATAGCTGGATTATTGGTATGGGATGGTTGGACTAGGTTGGGTCAGTCACAATTGTGATTCTATCCCAGAGTCTTCATATGAGATGTTATACTATCTTGTTTCATGCTCAAAATTCAACCAACTCAAGGAAGGCGACTGGAGTTTGGGTTAGGTAATAGGGGTGGTCTCCTATCCCGATCGGACATGGGATACCCATTACGACAAGGATTGTGGTCTGGTCACTTCAAGTTGGTATCAGAGCCTAGGTTCATGCTCAATTGGGAGTCCACAAAGCCGTGTCGAGTAGAGTTTCTTTAGTGGTATGTAACGCGCCACACTCATAAAAAAGAGGCTGCAAGGTATTTAGGGATGTTTCACTTTCTTGGTATTCAATTTTTAAGATTGGAGTCTCACTCCTAGAATTTTCTCTAATCCTTGTTTGTTCGTCTTTCAAATCATGCCTCATAGATCTAAAACATAAGAAAATTCTTCTATCCCATCTAGTGGTAATGCTAAAGGGGTGCATCCTACTTCTAGGGTTCATCTTCGATCTCATGATCCTATCCTTAATAGTTCTAGAGTTTTACCATTACTACTAATCCTCCTCAAGTCGAGGTGGTTAATATGGACTTTCATCAATCTATTCATATTATTGCTCAGATGGTTGCTGCTCAGGCTGAGCAGGAGGCATCTGGTACTTTATTTGTTGAGGTCACAAGGGTTGGCCAATTTTTGAAAATGCGTCCTCCCATTTTTTCTGGAGTAAAGGTGGAGGAGGATCCACAAGGCTTCTTAGATGAAATGAAAAAAATATTTTGGGTGATGTAGGCTACCAATGTGGGGAGGGTAAACTTTGCAGCTTATCAGCTCAAAGATATTGCATATCAGTGGTATGAAGAATGGGACATGGAAAGGGGTGATGTGGAAGAATTAGTCTTGTGGGATACTTTTTCTAAGGCCTTCTTAAATCAGTTTTTTCCCTAATAATTAAGGAAATAAAAGATGGAAGAGTTTGTGAACTCAAGCAAGGGAGGATGCCTGTCAAGGAATATGCCGTGAAGTTTCACCAATTGTCAAGGTATGCTCCTGATTTAGTGGCTGACATACAAGAAAAAATAAGGAAGTTTGCTACTGGGTTGAATCGGGATTACATTTTGGAGAGCAAGACTGCCTTGCTAATTTAAGGTATGGACATCTCTAGGTTGACTATTCATATACATCAAGTGGACAATGAAAAGAGGAAGCAGATAGAGTTTGGGGATAGACAGGGTAAGAGAAGCAGGTTTTCTAACTAGGGAGATGCTTAGTCTCAGTATGGTTGAGATGGTGGAAAATGACAGAAAAAGAAGTGGAGGAGTTCTGGTTCCTTCTCTTCTGCTAGTGCTCCTTAATAGTCGGGCAACATGCTTTATCAAGGTGGTGAAAATTTTTGAGCACAAGGTACCCAATCTCAGGTAAGTGGAGGTCAGTCAGTTTCTTCATGCCCTCCTTGTCGGTTCTGTGGTCACCCTCATCGGGGTTATTACAATGAAAGAAGGTACAAATGCTTTAAGTATGGCTAGGCAAGCAATCGGCTCAGGGATTGTCCTGTTAATAAGGTTTCTATGGGGAAATATGATTTCTGTGGATTCTTCTTATGCTCCTACATTTGGCGATGTTGTATCTATTTCTATTACTGCTCCTATTTCTAGTATTGGTTGAAACAGGTTGTATGGTTTGGCATCCTGATAGGAATCTGAGGCATCAGTTGATGTTGTTGCTGGTATGTTACAGCTTTTCTCTCATGACGTATATTATTTGCTTAACCTAGGGTCCACTCTCTCCTATGTGGTTCCTTATGTGGTTGTATCTTTTGGTTTTAATTTGTAAGTGATATCAAATCCTTTTTCTTTATCTACACAATAAGAGACTCGGTTATTGCTAAGAGAGTCTATAGGGGGTGTGGTATCTGTTGGTGGCAAGCAGACCTTGGTAGATTTGTTTGAGTTAAGTATAATGGATTTCAATGTTATTCTAGGTATGGATTGGTTACACTCTTGCTATGCATCCTTGGCTTATCGTACCCATAGGTTTATCTTTAGGTTCCCTGGTGAACCAATTATAGAATGGAAGGGTGGTTCTTTAGTTGCTAGGGGATATTTATTTCTTATCATAGATCTCGGAGGTTAATCTCTAAATGTTTTCTTTATTACTTGGTTTGGGTTAAAGATTCTAACTCAGGAGGTCCTCTTTTCCAGTCAATTTTTGTGGTTAATGAGTTTCCAGAGATCTTTTTGGATGATCTTCCTGGTATTCGTCTAGATAGGGAATAAAGTTTGGTATTGATCTAGTTATGAACACTTGTCCAATTTCTTTTCCTCCGTATAGAATGGCGCTAGCTGAGTTGAGGAAACTCAAGGAGAAACTTAAGGATCTTCTGGATAAGGGGTTTATTCATCCTATTGTATCTCTGTGGGGTGCATCAATGTTGTTTATGTGCAAGAAAGATGGTTCCTTTCATATGTAAATTGACTATAGGCAGTTTAACGAAGTGACATTCAAGAACAAGTATCCTCTTTCAAGGATAGATGATCGGTTTGACCAGTTGCGAGGTGCTAAGTTCTTTTCTAAGATAGATCTTTGGTCTAGGTACCATCAACTAAAGATTAGGGAGTTGGAGATCCCAAAGATGGATTTTCATACTCGTTATGAGCACTTTGAATTTTTGGTAATGTTATTTGGGCTAACTAATGCTCTGACGACATTTATGGATCTAATGATCATGATTTTTCATCAGTATTTGGATCTCTTCATTATTGTGTTTATTGATGACATTCTGGTTTATTCAAATAGTAAAGTGGATCATGATAATCACCTCTGTGTGGTATTTCATACCTTAAAGGAACAACAGTTGAATTAAAAGTTCTCCAAGTGTGATTTTTAGTTAAGCGCTGTAATTTTCTTGAGTTATATTATTTCTTGTGAGGGGATCATAATGGATCCACAAAAGGTTGTTGTGGTGAAGAGGTGGCCTAGACCCATGACTCCATCCGACATTCAGAGCTTCTTGGGTTTAGTCTGGTATTATAGGCGGTTTATGGAAAGATTTTCATTGATAATGTCTCGTTTGACTAAGTTAACTCAAAAGAAGGTCAAGTTTTCTTGGTAGGATGCTTGTGAGGCGAGTTTTGAGAAGTTGAAGGATAAGTTAACTTCAGCTCTAATTCTACTTTGTCGGAAGGCAATGATGGATTCATGGTTTATTGTGATGCATCTCGGGTTGGTCTTGGTTGTATTTTGATGCAGCATGGGAAGGTGATTGCCTATGCTTCCAGGCAGTTGAAAGTTCATGAGAGGAATTATCCTACTCATGATTTGGAGCTGTTGGCAGTTGTGTATGCTTTAAAAACATGGTAACATTATTTGTATGGTATGCAAATGGATATCTTTTCTAGTCATAAGAGTCTATACTATGTGTTTACTCAAAAAAAGCTAAATCTTAGGTAGAGAAGATGGCTTGATGTTCTCAAGGACTACAATATGAGTCTTCACTACCACCTAGGTAAGGCTAACATAGTTTCTGATGCTCTTAGCAGGTTATCAAAGCAAGCTTGTCTCATATGGAGGAAGGAAAGTTGAAATTGGTGAAAGATATTCACCGCTTGGCTAATCTTAGAGTTTAGTTATTGAACTCAAAGGATAGTGGTGTGGTGGTGCAAGAAGTGGTTTGATTGCCTCTTGGACCAGAGATTAAGGAGAAGCAAGTGCTAGATCTTATCTTGATGAAAATCAAGAGTGATGTTGGTAGGCAAAAGGTAATGGTGTTTGAGATCAGTGGTGATGGTACTTTACGGTACCAAGGGAGGTTGTGTGTTCCTAATATCGACGGGTTACGACAAAGGATTTTAGCTAAGGCGCATGAATCATGTTGTGTTGTTATCTCAGCTCCACTAAGATGTATCATGATCTCAAGGAGATCTATTTGTTGATTAGCATGAAGTGGGATATGGCTGATTTTGTGGCCAAGTGTATGGTGTATCAACAGGTTAAGGTTGAGCATATGAGGCCTGGGGGTTTATATCAAGAAATTGATTTTCCTAAATAGAAATGGGAAATGATTAATATAATCAGTATAATTCAGTCCGTATCATCGTGGATAGGATGACTAAGTCTGGACACTTTTTGCTAGTGCGAACTACCTTCTTCGTGGAGAATTATACTAACTTGTATCTTCAAGAGATTCTGAAGATGCATGGGGTGCCTATTTCAATTATTTCTGATCATGGCACCTAGTTTACATCTCACTTTTGGCGATATTTCTAGGAAGGGTTGGAGATTAAGGTGAGTCTGAGTACTGCTTTCCATCCGTAGATGGATAGACAAGTAGAGAGAACTATTTAGACATTGGAGTATACGATTCGGGCTTGTGTGACTGATTATGGTGGCAATTGGATTGAGAATCTACCTTTGGTGGAGTTTGCTTATACAAATAACTATCATTCTAGAATTGGTATGGCCCCTTTTCAGGCAGTGTATAGTAGGAGGTGTAGATCTCCTATTTGTTGGTTTGAGCTTGGTGAGGCAGACAAGTTTAGTCCCGACTTGGTTTACCAGGCTATGGAGAAGGTGAAGGTGATTTAAGAGAGGCTTAAGGCTGCCCAAAGTTACCAAAAGTCCTATGCAGATGTTAGGCGTAGAGACTTGGAGTTTGAGGTTGGGGATAAGGTTTTCCTCAAGGTATCTCCCATGAAGGCGGTAGTGCAGTTTGGTAAGAAGGTGAAGCTGAGTACCAGTATGTTAGTCCTTATAAGGTTTTGTGGAGAATTAGTAATGTTACTTATGAGCTAGAGTTGCCTTCTAGCTTGAGCTTGGTTTATCCGGTCTTTCATGTTTCCATGTTGAGGAAGTGCATTAGTGATACTTCTTTGGTTATTCCTTTGGAAGAACTGGGTATCACGGATTCTTTGTCTTATGAAGAAATCTTAGTTGAGAACTTGTATAGGCAGGTTTGTCGGTTGTGAACCAAGGATGTGGAGGGTACCACTCATATTAGAGAGTACCACTCATGAGGGTCAGTTGTACCCCTGGGATAGGATTTTGTGAGACTTAAGAAGGGGTATTTTGGATATTTCCCCACTTACCCTAATAAGGTCCCACGACTTATAACCTACTTGGAAGGTTATTTACCTTATTATTCCATTCATTATCATTTAAATACTCTTCTAAACACTCTATAATTCTCTCAAAAGCTTTTGGGAAAGGAAAGCTAGGGTTTCAACTAGAAGATTGATTTGGGGCTTGTCTTAGTGATTTGTTTCCATAATCATCTTGGTTTAAGGCATGTTCTCTTCCCTCACTGTTAATTCTATCTAAATTCATGTTTTTTTATGAATGTTTTCATGACTTCATTGATTGTATGATTTTGGTTTTTAAATATGAATTGGGGGTTTTGATATTAAATGGTTAGTTATAGTTTTCCATGGTTTTAATTATGCTTTATGTACATTAATGATGGTTTTGGATAATTGTATTGCATGAGAATGGTTTAATGGTAATTGGAATTGGTTTTGGTTATATTATGCCCCCAATGTGTTTGACAAAATGCCTATAATAATATTTTCATTGCATTGAGTACTTTTAATGGAACTCTTGCTTGTTTTAAAACTTGGAAAAGGAATTATGCACTGCTTAAATGGCTTGGAAAGGTAAATGGATAAATGGTTATGCTTGTGAGGTACATGGAATCCTTCAAGTGGTTTGATATGGTAAATGGAAGGGCATTTCGAAGTCCCATTAAACCTATATATGGTTGGCTATGGATAGTACTTACAAGTATGGTCGGTATGATGATACCACCACTAAATGGCCTTGATTAACAAATGGTAAATGGATTGGTTAGTTTCTTGGTAATAGTTTTAATAGGGCAATAATGGTAGGATGTGTAACAAAGCCATGGAAGCTGGAGGTCCTAGGGGGGACCAAAACTGGAAACTCATATTTGCCGATGTGAGGTTAGTCTTGGTGACCATGTGCATGATGTTACTCTATATTTTGGAGGATGTACTAGTTATCCTAGGTTTTTCTTCCCTAGTCGTGCAACTTGACGAATTGGGGTCCTTTCAGAAGGGGGAGCCGAACCCATATAGCCCATGGGTGGTTTAGAACAACAAAGCTACATAGCTCAGGTAAACGTTTTAAGGGCATGCTAAACCCAATCCCCTTTCCCGACATGGTTATATTTATACATGTATGTATGTATGTATGTATGCATAGTTATGTGCATATGGATGGTTTTACTTAGTTGTATAGTGACTGACTCAGGGATCAATCTTTGGACTGAATTGGTATTCTTCCATCTTATCGGAAGGCTCAATTTCAACTTATGGATATATCTAGACACTTTGATTTTATTTTGGATATTGTTTTTGGCCATGGTTAGGGGCATGTCCCAACCAAATTTTATTTCTCATTTGGTTAGAGGCTTTTTGGTACTGCTATGGGTTGGATTGGGTGGGATTTGTATAGGCGACAACCTTAGCATTGGTATTGGTATTGAAGCTGGTATCATCGGACTTAAGTTCTCACTGTTCCATCGTATTTAATTTTAGGATTAATTATACTATGTTTTGGAACATCTTTGGTTATGGCCTAGTTTATGGCCCTTGTTTCGGTACCGTTTTGGTATGGTTGAATTATTTGTATGGGATGGTTGGACTCAGTTGGATTGGTCACGGTTGTGATGCTATCCCAGAGTATTCGTGTGAGTTGTTACACTGTCTTGTTTCATGATTGAAATTCAGCCAACTCAAGGCAAGCAGTTGAAGGTTGGGTTGGATAACGTGGGTGGTCTCCAGTCCCAGTCGGACTTGGGGCTCCCATTATCACAAGGACCTTGGTCGATTCGGGTCAAACTCAAGTGGACCCAATGCCACAATGTTGGGAATGGATCAACGGAAGTACAAGACATGACTCAACGTAAAATTTGATACGTTGGATGTCACCAGCGCGTATGGGACCTTGGAAATGGTTGTGGGGTGCGTGCTTTGCATAGGTAGCTTTATAAGGGACTCACAACAATGTCCTCTCATGACGATCCCACTGCACGACCCCCATCCCAGTGGAATTACCCCCGCAACGTGGCCTAGTGCAAAATTCATCTACTTTGTCCCCCTATAAATAGGACACTTGAACATAATGCTATACACCTTGGACGATGTTGAAACTTTGAGAGGTGCTGGAAAGCACTTAAATTAGGGTTTTTATATCTTTAATTCAGTTTGTTTATGGATTTTAACATGTTTTCCATGATTGTGATTATAGTTATGTCCATTATTGGCTAAAGCCTCCTTTCTGGGGTTAAGGCCAAGAACATGTTTACTTTTGCTTTGAATTGAGTTGGTTTAAATTGCTTGTCATATTTGGTTATTTGTTTATACTTTTTTTTTTTAACTATTTTGAGGATTCATGACCCTTAGAATATATATATTGTTGGCCTTGTGATCTCGGGAGGAGCAATAGGAATATAAAACATAGGGATAAGTAGAGTAAGGTTCTTATTCTTTTATAAAATAAGAAATTTGAATAAGCATATAGTATTGGGATATACCTAGAAGACTTGATTGGTTCACATGTAGGATGATATATTCATGCATGTAATTGGATTATTACATCCCACTCAATGATGTAGTTATAATGTCCAAGTTAGGTAGACAATTAGAGGTCGGGAGATCATGATCATGCGATAAACCCTACGAATCAACAACCAAGATAAGTAATCTAACGAATGAAGCTCAATAGTGTCTTGTTATTGTTCGTAGTGATTTAACCCTGGATTTTCATCCATTGATTATCCAAAGTCTTTACTTTCCACATTACTTCAGTTTACTTTTATTTTTAACTTTCAAAAATCTTTTGGTTACGATTGCACTAGTTAATCTCAATTGTTGAACTAGAATTGGATAGTTTTTTAATACAAGTGTCTGAGGGATCGATATTTGGATTTATTTAAGGCTACTATATTACTTGGTGAGACCACATACACTTGTGTGTGCGTTTGGGCAAAACAAGTATTTGGCACCGTTGTCGGGGACTTGTAATTAGGCAACAATCTTATTTTTAGTTTTGCTATATTGAGTTGTACATAGTTTAGTAATTTTTTTCTTCTTATTTCCTTTTACTTTCTGTTATCACACACTTCTTGACATGACAGCCTAGGATAGATAGTTTTCGAGGGATGATAACTCTTGTTGTTTTGGTAAAGGACCTCACCAAGAGGCTTTTTGTCAAGATTTTGATGGAAGGGTTTGGAGAGGACCTACTAGTTTCTGACCTATGGAGTAGACCATAAGTTGGTGTGTGGTTTTTGGCAATATGTATCACTTTACATATATGTGTGGTAAGTCCTAATTCAGTCATATTTGTGGGTAAGGCTCAAAAGAAAACTAAGGAGGTAGATGAAGAGTTGACTCCAACCAAATTTTGACAAAGTTGTTGATAATTCGAGGAAGTCTGACTACCCAAAAACTAAAGTTATTGAACAGGTTTAGGAGATACCACCACCACCATATAAGACCCCACAAAATCCTAGTCACTTCAGTCCTATATAGTATGCCAAATAAGGTCCCAGACTTATAAAACTTCAACTAAGTGTTGACACTTAGTCTCATTTTTTACCTCGATCTCATTTTTTACCTCGATATTTCAATGGCATCTTTTAAGATCTTTCCGACCTTAGAATGTCAATTTTTAAATTGATTCATAATCAGGGATGTTAATAGGTCATATTGGGTGAGTTTCAAAATTTTTGATCTTTATTTGGGTTATGTTTGGATGGCCAAAACAACAAGACAACGTGATCTTGACGCGTTGCATTGGCTAACGCGTTGTACCCATTGACACAACACGTCGATCACATCGATGCAATGCATCACCAATCGCATCGCTGGGCTAGTTTTACTCATTAAATTCTATGTTTTCAAGGGCATTTAGGTCCTTTTATCCTCACCCAGTTCATCTAAAACACGAGATTAAATTCTCAAAGGGGAAAATTACATTCATTATTCTCAAAATCCTCTCAAGAAATGAACCCTAGTTCATCAAGATAAAGTCCAAGTTTCAAGAAATCCCCAACAATCTTCATAAAATCAACAATGAAGGTATGTAATGTGTTCATCCTTGGGTTTCCTTCCACCCCAGGAGTTTAAGAAACCTTTTCAAAAACTTGAATTATGATTTCCATGTTATGAATTGAATTATGCCCATATTTGAGTTATTGTATCGATTTCAAGTTGAGATCTTTTATGGGTTCCATGAAATTATGTTAGCATGTGTGTTGAATTACGAATCTTTCATGTCAAAACCCTTGAATTTAAAAGATTACATGTTGAAGTTATGACGCCCTATATGTTATTCTTCATGTATCACAATCATGCTCCCTAAATGTTTAATAGAATTTCCATGTAAATTGAATAGTGTAATCATGACATGTTAGCATGTGTTCTTATTTATGTACAAGTTCATAACCTCCAAGTGTTTGACGAAATGTCTCAGTGAATGAATTGTGAACAATGGGCTATTGTTATGTTTTCAAGATTTGTTATGTTCTACTATTATTGCTATCGAGTCCTGGGGGTACTTGTTACCCTAAATCTAGCTTTTTACTTAGTTGCAGTAGTTATAGAATAGTCCCAGTAAAGGTCAAGAATAGTAGTACTCAGTCAGTAACAGAACTCATACTCAGTCCAGTTCATTTAGTCAACACGATCAGTGTCAGTTCAGTCAAACCTAGTACAGTCTAGTGATCACTTCAGTGTCAATTCAGTTGGGATTAGAATTCAGCATCGAGAGAAACCATGGATTAGGGTATTCCTGCTAGCAGATAGTTTGACCCTTGGTAGCAGTCCCTGTATTACAGAACTACGTAGCCAACATAAGGTAAGTCATCCTCAGGCAAGACTGGGGTTGACACAATCCTATATATATTTCATGATTCTTCCTACCAAATTAGGGTTGACCCAGCGTTATTAGTATCCCATGGCAAGGTGATAAACCCCTTCCAACTAGGGTCATAGGTTAGACCCCAACTTAGTTTATAAATCAGGGTATGCCAGTTCGATGAACACTCTCATAGTTACAGTTTCCGTCTCAGCATTTAGTAAAGAGCTCAAATAGTTTTACATAACCAGGGCTATCAGTTACATAGCCATCAGAATTAAGTACTTCAGTATCAATCTAAACTTTTATTTACTAGTATTTAGTTATCTGAACTCAGCACTTTAATTTCAGACTAAATCAAACAGAGTTATATGCATAGTATTGCATATTCAACATATTCAGTAGTTACAGTTTTGCATGTACTCTTATCCAGTTACTTTATGATGTTCATTCAGTCACTTATCATCTTATGTATATGAACCCATGTATATCATTCTGCCTCACTTAGCATATTAGTACATTCCACGTACTGACACATATTCTTTCTTTGTGCTTACATGTCTCACAACATAGGTTCGGATACTCAAGTTCCTAACTATAATTAACAGCTCAGGCTATTAGCAGCAGTTATAGTAGTGATTCCTTACCCATCGAGGATATTATTTTATTTTATCATTTCAGTATTTTAGTTAGTTTAGTAGTTATTTCAGTCAGAGTTAGTTGGGGACTTGTCCCATCAACTTCATATTCAAATAGTTAAAGGCTTTCAGACTAGCACAGTTAATATTCAGTTTTTAGATGTTATTATCAGTTACACTCAGTTATTATTTTGGTATTTTGTGAACCTTATGGCATTTCAGTTTTACTTCCGTATATGTTTTTCAATATTATTATTCAGTGCTCACAATAGGTACCAGTCATGGGTTTGCTTGTGGT